>NC_089505.1:60190470-60519313 GCF_036850995.1 Saccopteryx leptura | reverse complement strand
ACCACAGACCACACAATAGCAGTCCCATGTGAATGAATTAAAATTATACTTATTTTTTGTCAGATCAGCAAAAAAATATATACTTTTTGGTGTGCTGCAGAATTTTGGTAAATAGTTTATGGATGCCAGGAGATGAAAACGGTTACGTATTGCTGAGCTAGATTGTGAGCATCACAAAGGAAAAACAAAGTTCTACGGTTAATCATTACCGTAAGGGGTTGTATTTAGTCAGTTTACTAATTTAAGAAGGTAAGTTATTATTGCAAAACAGCTAGAAAGGAGAAACAGTAGACAATAATTATTATAAAATTTAATATAATTATAAGAGAGAAGCAGACTAACACTTATTAATTGGCAAGATCTGCAAAGATTTTTTCTTTTACTTTGTCCCCTTTTATCCTCAAACCCTGAATTTTACTGATGAAGAAATCAAGGTATAAGAGATTTAGTAACTATCCCAAGACTACATTTAGTACAGTAGAGTTACACTTGATACATAGTTCTTGACCAGAAAGACATTAGCTGTAATTATACATTGCCTTCAAAACAAGTTAAATAAGATGTTTTGTACCTTAATTTTTATAATCTGATAAATTCTTAGCATATTCCAGTTAATTAAAGAAAGTAAAGTTACAATAGTGAGAAAAGTATGACTGGGTTACTCTCTATACAATACTTACTAACTGTTTCAAGATTATTCATTATTTTAAAATTTTTTTCCATTGATTTTATAGAGGGAGAGGAAGTGAGGGAGAGAGAGAGAGAGAGAGAGAGAGAGAGAAAGAGAGAAGCATCAACTTGTTCAACTTAGTTGTTCTATGTAGTTGTGCACTCAGTGCTTCTCATATGTGCCCTGACCGGGGGTCAAACCCACAACCTCTGGTGCTCTGGCTGGAGGCTTTATCCATTGAGCAACCAGGCCAAGGCCTCTTTACTTTTTTAATAGAAGATAGACATTAGTTTTTAGGTCTTCTGTTGGTGTGGTGTTTACTTCATTCTATTTAGTTTGCACCTTCACCCAAACCCACACTAACTAACGATATGCCTCATGTTGTGCGCAATGATTTAGCTACCCGGTAAGAACATAAGAACATCTCGCTCCCTCCACCATATCCCCCGCCCCCACACACAGCCTTTCCTTCCCTGTTCTGTCAGCTTGGTGCTACTCAATTTAAACCAGTAAAGCAGCTGTTATAAACATAGAACTTCAAAAGAGATTGATCTGAAATAGTTTAAGAAGATGTAAGTTTTATGGAAACATTTGTACACAAAATATTATTTTTAATTTTTACTTTCCCAGATTTGTTTTTCATCACATGGAAAAAAAATTACTGAACATTTCTATACTTTTTTCTTCCACTTTTCCAGGTCTCATTGGCCAAAATGTGGTCCTACTGGTGAAGCTGAAAACGCCAGTTACAAATACAAACTTTCCATAAAAGTTGCAGAATCAAACAAATTATTTGGCATGACTGTTTTTGGATCCTGCTTAGATGCATTCTTTGGTCTTATAGTAACCGATTTGCACAGGTAAGATTATTTAAAGAATTCTTTTTCCGGCCCTGGCCAGTTGGTTCAGCGGTAGAGCATTGGCCTGGCGTGCGGGGGACCCGGGTTCAATTCCCGGCCAGGGCACATAGGAGAGGCGCCCATTTGCTTCTCCAAACCCCCCCCCCCTCCTTCCTCTCTGTCTCTCTCTTCCCCTCCTGCAGCCAAGGCTCCATTGGAGCAAAGATGGCCCGGGCACTGGGGATGGCTCCTTGGCCTCTGCCCCAGGCGCTAGAGTGGCTCTGGTCGCGGCAGAGCAACCCCCCAGAGGGGCAGAGCATCGCCCCCTGGTGGGCAGAGCATCGCCCCTGGTGGGCGTGCCGGGTGGATCCCGGTCGGGCGCATGCGAGAGTCTGTCTGACTGTCTCTCCCCATTTCCAGCTTCAGAAAAATACAAAAAAAAAAAAGAATTCTTTTTCCTAGCTACTTTTTTGGTATAGTAATAGAGTTTGAAGAAGAGGCATTTAGTGAAAAGACCACTCAACCCCCGATCATCAGTTCTTTTAACAGATAATCAAGAAATAGATGTTTATTTCCTGAATACATAGTGTGATAATGTTAAACCAGAATCTTTTTATTGAAACCAACTAAACTGTAATTAGAATGTTAATTTTCCAAAACCCTAATCCAAGTTAGAGAACATAAAATAAGAAAATAAAATTGTTTTATATTGAAGGATTATCCAAATTGCAGTTAACACTCAAGGGTCAATGGTGGGATTCAAATAATTTAACAACTGGTTCTCTACTGTAATGACCATTTTAAGTATAAAAAAATTACATTCCAAAAGGTAGTTTATTATTTCATGCATTTAATACTTAAATAAAAACAATAAAAGAGGTACACAAAACTAAATTACCATGTGTTATAAGAAAGAGTTTTAAAATATTAATGAAAAAAATATTAAATAATACCTGACAAAAAACAATGAAACTGTTATTAAAGAAATTTTTATATTGCTTCTTGATTGGCATCCTCACTTGCATTTTTTTTTCACCTATGGATGAAATGAACATTCCTACAGGCACTTAGAATACACTGTTTGGCAGGTGAATGTTAAAAAAGAGTAAGGAATGTAAATTTGTGATTTCCACATTGGGCAGCTGCCCAGGCGCCCACCTTAGGGAAAACCCTGGTTACAAGTGCCATTCTAACAACCAGTTCACCAAACTCAACAAAAAATTAGGTATTGGTTCTGCCGAACAGGTGAAAACTGGCTGAATCCCACAACTGGCTAAAATCCCTTGATGCAGAAGAAGCCATTTGTAGGAATGTCTGCATATCAGAAGTTGAAAGTTTGTCATTTCTCTCACCTGCATTACAACTTCACCTGCATAGTCTGACCTATTATAACATTGTCCTGAGAATGCGAGGACATATATAAATAACTGCAGCTTTTTCTCCCCCTCAGCCTCCTACCTTCCTCTCCTAGTCCCTTCACAGAAGTGTCTGTCTCCTTACTGTTGAGAGCAAACCCATTTGAAGAAAGAACCAGCAGAGGGCCCAGCGCCAGCACTTTCAGGGGAGAGGAAAGCCTGCCCCTGCTCTGAGGGGAAGGGCTAGACACCCCACCACTGCTTCCCCGGCTGCTCTTAGAGAAATTGCTGGGCCTGATGGCTAGGCAGGCATCTACTTTATTCACAATCGATCAATTGTTTTTGTCTTTCTGGTTGTGGGAAACTAGAGGGAACAAAATGCCTAGCTCTTAAAGTCACTTTTTATATATGGAACTCAAAATATTCATGCTGCATTTTCAAACTGTTTGTATCTTCTGACTTTATGGCAAGTTAACAGTTTCAAAGGTTATCTTCTTACATTTTTAATTTTCTTTCCAATCAAGATACATTCAGGATTCTAATGAAATTCCAGCAACACTGGATAGTGATGCCACTCTGAACCCTATTAACTAAAGCAGTGGAAACTTGCTTTGTTGGACAGAGCTTCATTTTTGGAGTGATGGTAATTGAGACTAACTTTCTTTTTCTGTACTCTGTTAGCATTCCCATTGTAATGGAATGATTTGAATTCTCTACTGGTTAGGAGTCATAAATGTGAGAACCTGTAGAACCACTTCAGACTGTACAAAAATAGGCTATAGGTGATTTGTTAAAACACCATGTGTGACAGCTTCCTTTTTCAGAAGTCAGAAGAGCCTAGTTTAAATGCTGACAGAGCTTTAAAACTCTAACTTTATATAAATTCAGAAGTGTTAGTTATTTGTTTATCTGTATATTGCTAACTCTAAGCATAGGTTAAGAAGGACGGCTTTAAATAATTTAAAAAGTGACTATATAAAATTACAAAGAATATACTGACTCCGAGGGAGTAATAATTTTCTGTCTCCATCTATGCTGAAGGGAACACATGGACATTTTATTCACATTGGTGTCAGATTTTTTAATTGATTTTAATTTATTGTGTTTACATAGATTCTAGTGTCACCCTGAATGGATCCCTCCCTCCCCCATATTCCCCTCAACATCTCCCTTGTCCCCCTTCCCATAGCGCCCTCCCCCCTTCCCTTCAGGTTTATCCCATCCTATCATCCCCTTTCCCTCTGTCCTCTTTTCCTCTGGTCCCTTTAATCCCTCTTCTGTCTCAATTCCATTCCTCAGTTCACACTGTTCATTGAATTCCTCAAATGAGTGAGGTGATATGATATTTTTGTTTTTCTGCCTGGCTTATTTCACTTAACATAAGGGGCTAATAACCAAAATTTATAAAGAACTTGTAAAACTCAACACCAGGAAGATAAAAAATCCAATCTAAAAATGGGCAAAAGAAATGAATAGACACTTCTCCAAAGAGGACATACAGATGGCCAATAGGCATATGAAAAAATGCTCAACATCACTAATCATTAGAGAAATGCAAATTAAAACCACAATGAGATACCACCTTACACCAGTCAGAATGGCGCTTATCAACAAAACAACACAGAATAAGTGCTGGAGAGGATGTGCAGAAAAGGGAATCCTCCTGCACTGCTGGTGGGAATGCAGACTGGTGCAGCCACTGTGGAAAACAGTATGGAGATTCCTCAAAAATTAAAAATGGAACTGCCTTTTGACCCAGCTATCCCACTGTTAGGAATATACCCCAAGAACACCATATTACTGTTTCAAAAGAAGAAATGCACCCCTATGTTTATGGCAGCATTGTTTACAATAGCCAAGATCTGGAAACAGCCCAAGTGTCCATCAGTGGACGAGTGGATTAAAAAGCAGTGGTACATATACACAATGGAATACTATGGGGCCATGAAAAAGAAAGAAATCTTACCTTTTGCAACAACATGGATGGAATCAGGGTTTTAAAAACTGGATGAGAGCACTCCATAACTGAACGGTGAGAAAGGCCCAAAGAGAAGGTAAAGTCAGAAGCTATAGAGATTTTCTTTGTTAAAACCTTAGCGAATTCTTTATCTTTTTTTTTTCTTTTTTTTTTTTCTTAAGTGAGAGGAGGGGAGATAGAAAGACAGACTCCCACATGTGCCTGGACCAGGATCCACCTGGCAACCTCCATCTAGCACTGATGCTTGAATCAACCTACCTGTTCTCGGTCCCTGAGGCTGGCGCTTGGACCAACTAAGAGAAGAGAAGAGCGAAACATGGGGTGAAGGGGGGGGGAACAGATGGTCACTTCTGTGTGCCCTGACCAGGAATTTAACCCGGGACATTTTCACACTGGGCTAAAGCTCTATCCACTGAGCAAAGTGGCCAGGGTATCTTTTATTTATTTATTTAAACAGGTGAGAGCATTTCCCATAAGCACTCAAAGTTTATGGAATCTAATGAGAAATAAAATAGCTGCCATTTATTGAGGAACTACTATTTGTTAAACACCGCAGGTTTCCATATGTTATTGCAAATACAATAATTTTGCATTTTAAATCTTTATTTTATAAATGAGAAAACTAAGACTCAGAAAGAAATTGTCCAAAATTATAATATTAGTAAATGTTAGAACCCAGGGTTTGAATATAAGTCTCTTTACTTTAAGGTTTAGTTCTCTTATTTATACTTCTGTGCCTATGATACTAGAGGAACTGAAATAATTTTATGTATCTGTTTTACATTCTAGTCAAAGGAAGACAATTTATTCTCATTTAAATTTACTTACTTCTTTTACAGAATTTTGAAAACCACTGTGGTCAAGTTTTGGGTCTCTGTAACTACATACTTAGAGCAGTGCCCTGGAGGCAGGGGAGGGATTAAGGTACTGGTGGCTTGCCAGATGTTGCCTGCTTCTCTGTCATTGACTATTTCTGGCAGCTTTGTGGCTTTGTAATTTCAGGAAATGCTGGGGCTGCTCCCAGACACCTAATAGCCACTTAGCTTTAGAGCACTCAGGTGGTGATCTCAGCAGCATAGGCGGCCTTAACAGCAGTTCTTACTCTGAGTCCCGTGGCAGGGATGATGTTTTAATATTCTGGTGGCCATCACTTGAACTTACTTCCATCGTGTCACAACTGACAGGTGATAATCATTTCCCAGCTTCAGAACAAAGCCAGGCCACCAATGCTCTTCCACCAAACAGAAAGCACATTTCCATGGTGGAGGCCACTGGTTTCAGCAGTTGCCGTGGGGCCAGTCAGTGTCCATGGAACCTTGTTTCATGTATGGACCGAGAGAGGACAGCACAGAGGTTGGGTGAAGAACTTGCCTTACAAGCTAAGCAGCCAAATGCAGTCCACAGCAGTCCTCATGATCCTGGAGTTACTGGTTCCAATGTACTCCCTTTGAAAGTGTGAGAGCACCATGAGCCAAGTAATACAGAATCCTTCCACAGTGCAGTGGCAATTCAAATAGGTATTCCAGCATGAGCTAACATGTCACCAGCATCGTGATGTCAGTACCCTCCCACCCCCCTGAGTTTTCAGGAAATAAATATGTATTGTCACCTTGGTCACTCAGACTTGAAGAGATATCTGGTGGTTCCCAGGATTATGACCCCAAGATATGGGATGATATACCATTCTCCGAAAGCTTAAACAAATTTCTAGAAGTTATACAAAATGAGGTTGCTATAACCCAGAGAGATGCCAGCATTGGGAAGTGTCATCTAGATAATGGCATCAATAAATTGCACGCAGGCCATGGCAGTTTCTCTGTGACTCCCCAGGAAACCACTGGAGCCCTGTGCACAACACCCATAGCTTTAAGATCATCACGAGCAGCAGTCAAAGCAAACTCTTGCAAAGATAACTCCCTTTCCAAACTGTGAAGCAAATCCAAATCCTAGTGTTCAAAAAAGAGTCATAACCACATAATGCAGCAGAGGCTGTCTCTATAAGTAGAAATGAAAGAGATAGTTCTGAACATTGTCTGCTGAACAATTATCCGTCAGCTCTGTTTCCATCTTCAGAAGGTTTAGGAACAATTTCTACTCTTGGGAAGTCTACCAGAATTTCACCACATAGGACTGCAATTTCACTTAGGCACAGTATTTTGGAGATTGACAATTCCTGTCTCAGTATCAAATATTTTAATGAATGTGGAGAAAAATCACTTTTGTAAATGAGTGAAAGCCTGACCAGGCGGTGGCTCAGTGGATAGAGCGTCAGACTGGGATGCAGAAGACCCAGGTTCGAGACCCCAAGGTTGCCAGTTTGAGCGCGGGCTCATCTGGCTTGAGCAAAAAGCTCGCCAGCTTGGATGCAAGGTCGCTGGCTCGAGCAAGGTGTTGTTCGGTCTGCTGAAGGCCCACGGTCAAGGCACATATGAGAGAGCAATCAATGAGCAGCTAGGGTGTCGCAATGTGCAACGAAGGACTAGTGATTGATGCTTCTCGTCTCTCCGTTCCTGTCTCTCTGTCCCTGTCTATCCCTCTCTCTGACTCTGTCTCTTTAAAAAAAAAAACAAAAAAAAAGTGTAAATGAGTGAAAACTTGACAGCTTTGTGTTTCAAAGTGATAATGATGTTTCTGATCTTTGCAACTTAGAAAATAAACCATATAATTGGTGACTAAAGAACCAAGGTGACAGTCTTACAATTTGCAGGAAACTTACATATCCCTTAGAAGCTCTGTGCAGTAGTCCAAAGAGAAATACAAATACATTGAAAAGAATGCCTTATGGACATATTGATAATGATTTAACACAACGATTTCACTGGTCCTGAACATAGCTAAAATGCTTCTGCTGATCTCTTTGATGATAGTTCTAAAGAAATGGACATTGCAACAGAAATGACCAAAAAAATCACAGGATGTTTTGTTACAGTGGGGAAAGTCTTTGGAAGAAAGTCATTGTACAGAATCTGATTTTTCACTGAGATCAGCTTCTGAAAACTCCAGCCAGTCTTCACAAAAATTATCCTTGCAAAACATGTCTGTTTCCATGTATCCAAAAACACACTGTTCACCACATTTTCCATCAGATTCAGAAGGTGAGTTTGAAGACAGCCAAGATTTTGCTCCATGTTCACAGTCAATTTCTGTTGAAGAATTCCACCAAATAAGAATTCATGGGGTGAAAGGAGCTTTCAAGAAATTACCTGCCTTTTATTCAGATCTTTATGCTAACTATAGAATACAAGGATTTCCTCTGAAAATGAGGCACAGCAAGCCACTCCCAGAGGTCCAAAAACTAAAAAAACACCCAGCCAGAAATCCAGAAGCCGTGTTATATCTGGTATTACACAACCAGAGGTTTTCAACAATGGTCCTACTGCTGAGTGCCTTGAAGCTGACATTGATGAATGGGTCCCTCCTACCACCAAACAAGCATTTCTTTCAGATATGCTTGGCTTCCAAGCCACGAGTCTAGGGAAATGCCCCACTGCCTGTAATTCTCCTGATCAAAACGTGTTACTGACAAAGAAACTGAAATATGTCAAACAAAGAAAAAGAACCAATGAACATTTGTATGGCCAGTAGCCGCAGCCACCATCACAGCACCTGGCCAGTGCATGTTCACATTTAATCCAGACAGATCATAAAGAAACAGTGGAGCCAAAAACTGGTGAGTCATTTTCCTTTATTCTAGACTCGTACTGGCCAACGAGTGAAAAACAAACACAGGGAGCACCAAAACCCACTCACATGTTCCTCTGTTTCCACAACCAGAAAAATCCTTTTAGTTTTCCTAGAATCAAAGGCCCACCAGCCTTATTCACCTCTGTTCCCCATCTCCTTCTCCTCCATGAACTGGCTTCTCCTTCAGCATTCCGCCATTTTGGCTGCCTCCTCCACATGGCCTCCCTGCCCTGCTACAACATGGGCTCTTCTCCCTACCACAGCGCGACCTGCTCTGCGAAATGTCCTCCTAGCTCCTCCTTTTAAAACTTTTCAGCACAAAAGCCCTCCCCAACACCCATTAGCATAACCAAAACCCTTTCCAAGCATGAAAGGCAATTAGCTGTATCACATGAGAGCATCACCACCTGACAGCAGTGGCCATCTTTAACAATAAGAGTGAGAAAAACAGAAAATACAGATTTTACCACTCATTCGCCCAACAACATTTAACTAAGAAAGACTTAAATTTAAAGAATACACTTACAGCAGTAGTTACAAACCAGGAAACTCCTCATTATATCAGTCAGTGCACAATCATGCTGGATTTCAAAAGAGTCAGTTTGGGAACTCAGTTCTTGTTCAGAGTCACATGTTGCCTTTCATTTTCAGAAGATTGGCCACCGCCAGTGCCTGAAACTAAAAGCCCTTGGTCTTCTAAATTGTTTTTTATGAAAAGTCAACTAAACCCAGTTTCTAAACTTCTAAAAGTAAATCTGTTTGGAAACTTTTGCCTCCACTGGCTTGGAAAGCAGTCTTGCCATTTTGAACAGTTGGAAGAGACACAATAGGAAAGAGGTGGTGTTGTGCCTTTACAGATGTTTGTAAAGCAATTGTTCTTCTGTGTTTTATCTAGAGTATTCTGACTCAGATAACTTGGCACTGTATATTATTGATTGTACTTTAGTAATATTGTTGTTTTTGCTTGTTAATGATAGATATATGAATTTACCAGAAATTTCAACTGCCCTTTGGTTGTTCAGCCCAACTGCCTGACCTCACCCTTACTTACTGGACAATCGCCCCTGAGGCAGAAAAGTTCCAAGTAGCTGGTCAACCTGCCCCAAGGAGGAGCATTCCAGGAAACTCAAACCATAAAAACATAAAAGGGAACATACCAGAACTTCTGACTCAGTATTCCTCCAAACCCTAAAAAATTCACCTTATAGTCTGTAACTGGTGCCCTTCACCCCAGAGAAGTGCCTGGCAGGGTTCCTTTCTTCCTCTCAATAAAGCCTGTTACTCTGGTCTTTTCAGACTCCCATGGATTCCAACATTTGGTGCTGAAACCCAGGACAGGGTACTAACTGCCTGGACGATCCCTTTTTGCTGTCCAAATTTACAACCAGGAAAGCAATGGGCAGCAGCAGCTCATCCCGGGCTTACTCCCTGATTCTGTTTGGACATGTAATTGTAGGTTGATTGGCTGGCAATCTGACCCTGTCCTGAACCCCTGCCAGACCAGAAAGGTAAGGAGTTTTCTCCCTTCTCCCTCCCTGGTCAGCTTCTCTTTCCCACAAAATTTTCTCTGGTCAGATGATTTTCTCTGACACACCTCAGCTTTTGAGGGTTTCGACTTTCAGTCTCAGTGGACTGCATGGAAGGACTAGGCGCCTAGCCAAGCCTCTCCACTCTCTCTCTCTCTTGGAGCTCCCTGACAGGTGGTGACGACCTCTATCAGGGGTGATTCCCCCACATGGAGATTTTCTCCTCTTGGGACAGTGACAAAAGGCGAGGATGCCCCCTCTTGCTCACCTGTCTCCACTATGGACTCTTCAGAGTCTAAGCCTTCTGACCAGACCCCTCTAGGATGTCTCATTAAAAAAAACAAAAAAACAAACAAACAAAAAAAAAAAACTCACTAAATTGGGCCTCTCTGACCTCAAGCCAAAAAAACTCATTTTCTTCTGTAACATGGCGTGGCCCTAATACAAATTAGATAATGACTCCCATTGGCCTGAAAATGGGACATTTGATTACAATATCCTAAGAAATCTTGACAATCTTTGCCACTGGATGGGAAAGGCTTCTGAAATTTCCTACAAGCAGGCTTCCTTTTATTTTTGCTCCTGTCCTTAATTTCTGTGCCACTTGTTCTACACGCAGGCTGTTTTTGGCCAAAGAAACCTCGCCTAAAACCTCCACTTTGAATCTTTCCTTCTCCGTGAACTCTCAACTCTCTTTCCCTCCTGCTTGACCTTTGGGGCACCCCTCTTTTGGGACCCCTCCTTGTCCCTCTGCAAATCTCTTTCTCTCAAGTCTCTTCCCTCCAGAAAGCCCCCTCCATTTGCAAAATTCTGTTTTTCATTCACTTACAAATACCAGTCTCTCTTTCTCCTCCCCTGCTGGCCAGGGGCCCCTCCCTTCTCCACTGTGTTCTTAAACCCCCCTCCCTCCTTACAGATGGGCAGCTCTGTCTCTTTCTTCTTTGACCCATTCCTCCCAGCCCACCGGCTTCAGCTCTATCTTACCCATTCCCCCTCCCCACCGGCTTTGGCTACAACTATGCCTTTCTTCCCCTCGTCCTCACCCCTCTCCTCAGAGCTCTAAATCTTTTTGACTCCTCTGACCATGTGGCACCACCACCAGCACTTTAATTCCCTCCCCCTCCTCCTGCGGATTCTGACCCTCCTTCTTTCCATCTAGCTGCTCACACTATCCATCCATCTGCTTTCTCTCTTCCTCCCCTCTATGCTGACAACTCCCTGCCATCTCAAAAAGCTTAAAAAGCAGAGTTGTTTATTGAGCTGTGTGAGTGAGTAATCTGTTTTGTTTCTGTGTTTATCAGAAAATATCTCTAGTATAATTTTAATTGAAACAAGTAAAGTGTGCTCATTTAAATTCCTTAATTTATACTTTGTATATGAAGTCTTTGTTTAATGTGTAACTGTGTCTGTTTCTAAGGCCTTAAACCAATAATTACTCGCCTCTTCAACCAGGCTTACTCATCCCCACAGAGACTCCCTGCAATACACCCATCCTTCCTGTTTGAAGACCTTTAGGGGCCTATCACCTCATACAAGCTTTACACCTAATCAATGAGGCAGTAATTCCCCTCCATCCAGTAGATTAGGGAATCTCTACAAGTTACTGTCACACATTCTCTCAAACCCCACTCACTTCACAGTCCTAGACTTCAAGAATGCCTTCTTTACCATTCCTCTATGCCCTGATTTTACTTTCTGTTTGCCTTTACCTAGATACTAATGCAGCCCAGCAACTTACATGGACTGTCTTACCCCAGGGGTTCAGAAACAGCCCACACCTATTTGGGCAGGTACTAGCTCAGGACTTAGCAGCATGCAATCTCAAAACTAGTACTCTCTTAAAATATGTAAATAACCTACTCCTCTGCATCCCCTCTCTGCTTGCCTCAAGAAGACACACCACCACCTTCTTAACTTCCTCACCATGAAGGGATATCATGTCTTCTCACTTAGGCTCAAGTTCATTCTAGTCCATAGTCTATTTGGGCATCACTTTAACCCCCACCACCTGAGGTCTCACCCTAGATCGAACTCAGACCCTCCACAGTCTTCAACCACCTACCACCGCAAATCAAATTCTTTCTTTCCTCAGTCTAATAGGCTTCTTTAAACACTGGATTCCCAATTTTGCTCTCTTAGTCAAGCCCCTCAATGAGATCTTCTGAGCATGGCTTTTAAGGTCTATAATGGCCAAGGAAGTAACAGAAAAGGCAAATAAGTTCCAAAAGAGGTCAGGAAATACCAGCTTTTGGCATACACTCTTAAAGGCTCCAGTGCCCTAAAGGGTCCTGGATTATAGGATTTCATCAGGGTCCTGATTCAAGAGTGGAAAGAAAGGTTATTGAACTGAAGCCTTCCAGGCTTCCCGGCACCACCGGTTGACACATCTGTGCTATGGAAGAGGGACACGAGAAGGTAAGCTGCCCCCTTGCTTTATGGAGGGGGGGTTCAGTCTCTTCTAGTCCTGCTCCAGCTACCTGTGACCTGACCTTGCCCAGCATGCTGGGCATTGCCACTGAAGGCCCAAGGACAAGTTTACAAGCCTAAGGTATTTCTTCCAAGTAACAGATAAACTGATCTCATTTCTTGTAAACACAAGGGTCATCTACTATGCCTTGCCTGAATATTTGAGTTTTATTTATCCCTCGAAGATCTCTACTGTGGGTATTGACAGTCTGATCTTGCTGCTTTATTTAATGTATAGCGTCTTCTTTATTCCTCTTGTCTCAGTGCCCCATGCCGATTGTAGGCTGGGACCTGCTGCTAATTCCAGCTAGAAGCAGTGGTCACTAGGACTTAAACTCTTACTGCAAAGTGTAGAAATGTAACCACCTTTTCCCTAAGCACTTGCAGGATTTACAGGTGACTCAGCAAACTGTTCAAAGACTATCCAAGAGGCACTTCCAGCATTACATCACCCAAGGACTGATTTTCACATGGACAGGTCCACACACCGTGATCCTGACAACTCCCACTGCTGCTCTGGGTGGCTTTCCTCCACCCTGACCATCTACAGCTCAGAAACAGAAACAAAACCAACTCCTCCTTGTCCTTCTGTTCTCTATTTACCTCTCAGCCTGCCTCACCCAATCAGGGGCTTTCTACTTGTGTGGGACCAACACCTATGTGTCTCCCTACTAATTGGACAGAAACCTTTACCCTAATCTATCTCACCCCAAATATCAACCTAATCTTACCCCATGAGCCTCTTCCAGTTCCTAGTACACTACCCATCAATCTAAGGACCAAACGAGCTATACAGGTAATCCCTCTTCTTGTTGCTTTAGGAATCTCTACACAAGTAGGTCTAGGGGCAGGGGACTGGCCACTGCCTTGTCTTATTCCTATTCTCTCTCTCTGAAGCCCAGTGAATTCATAAGCATGGAATCAGTGGTTTCTCACAATCTGGGTGTCTTGACTATTGCCTTTCATTGGTCCACTCACCCTCCTATTTATTTTTCTAAACTTTTGGACCCTGCCTCTTAAATTTGTTCACCAGTTTCTTATAGACCTTTGCCAATCAGAAAATTGGAAAAATCTATCTAGTCCATACACCAACCCTGAATCCTGCCCTCACGAAACAGAAGAATCTGGAACCCTATAAATACACCCCTACTCCGAACAATGGTGGAAAAACCTATTGTTCTCAATGCTAGCACCAATTATAGAACCAATCCTAATTTTGTGCCTAATTTTAGTGCTTGCCCCTTTCTTTATCAAGTTCCTGCAGGCCCGAATGAGAGAAATCTCCAAAATTACCTACAATCAAATACTTTTACAACCCCTACTCCAACTACCCCAGAGAGGGGTTCACGAAGGAGGCCCCCAATAGGAATAACAGCAGGAAGTAGCTACAAAAGATAGTCAGTCTGAGACAAACCTCCTTCCTGATCCCCATACCCTCTTCTTCTCCCCACCTCTTTTCCTTTCTTATCATACCACAGAGTTGAGAAATGATAGATATATGAATTTACCAGGACTTCCAACTGCCCTTTGGTTGTTCCGCCTGGCTGCCTGACCTCACCCTTACTTACTGGAAAATTGCCCCTGAGGCAGAAAAGTTCCAAGAAGCTGGTCAACCTGCCCCAAAGAGAAGTGTTTCAGGAAGCCAAAACTGTAAAACCGTAAAAGGGAACATACCAGAACTTCTGACTCAGTATCTCCTCAGGTTCTCCCAAACCATATAAAATTCACCTTATAGTCTGTAACCAGTGCCCTTCTCCCTGGAGAAGTGCCCGGCAGGGTTCCTTTCTTCCTTTCAATAAAGCCTGTTACTCTGGTCTTTTCAGACTCTCATGGATTCCAACAGTTAAAACTATTTATTAAACTCACGTGTACATTAAAAATAAAGCCTTTGCAAAGCAAAATCTAAAGTCTTTATTGATTGTTCAGCTCAGCTCAGAAAAAGTCTGTATGTAGTGTTTTAGGAAAACTGCTGTGTCAAGTTTGTGGTGCCAAGCTACACAATCACTAATCTTAAGTGATTTTGGTCTACTGGGTGAGACAGATGTATTACAGACAATTTCACTACAATGCAGGAAGTGCAATGAAAGAGGTTTTCAATGGGCACTGCAAACATTTACCTTGCTATGGGATCATAATAGAGAAGCAACTAACCCAGCAGAATCTGGTTTGAGGATAAGAAGAAAGGTCAATAAAAACTTACTATTTAGAATTAAATGTGGAACTGCCATTATTGAATAAATATTCATTATACTGTTTACAATATTTCAGGTGCTGGGAACACAAAGATGAAAGCCAAGCTCCTTCCCTCAAGAAACATATGCTATTGTAGAATAAACAATTAGCATCTGATCAGTTCTGTGATTGGAGATAAGCTTGAAGTGCTTATAAGAGCAAAAATCAGGAGCAGTTTCTAGACACTCAAGTCCTTAGCGGCACCTCAGCCAAACCTTTTAGCTATGAAGCCTTTACTCTCTGTCCAGCTCCCTCTGTAGTAAGGTACCAAAAAGCTACAAAATTAATTTTAATATTTTAGGGAAAGAAATGTGAAAGCTTCTTGCCTTGCAGAAACATACTGTGTAGGAGGCTCCCTTCTACTAGGAAGCTTAAAGATCATTTTATTAATTTGGGCTAGGTGTGAAAAGAAATTTTGTAAAAATGACTTTTATACTTGTGTGATTTGCTCCAGCTCAGGATAGCTGATAGCATTGTATTGTAAATGAAGAGGAGATTTGGATTCCCTCCCTTCCCCCCCACACTTGTAAGGAAGCAGATAAATAGCTATCCAGGTGCAGGAAGAGAGAGATTGAAAAAAACCTTTTCTTATTTGATGAGCCATTTGCAGGCATTTATTCCCTAGTGCCATGGAAACTACCCCTCCCCTCCTGAAAAATGTATAATTAATGTATATATCTCTAAACAAAGGAATGGCAAATGAACACTGGAATTTAGGAATATCTTTTTATATAAAATAACATTTTTGCTATTGTGTTACCTTATAAGTTTTGATGTGTAGAAATGTTTTTTATAGGTCCTATAAACTAATGTTGTAAGCTTGCTAATGAATTGTGTCCCATCCCCCTCCTCCTTTTCCCACCAACCTGTGTGTGTGAGAACAAAGGTTTATAACCTGCCGCAGGGGCTGTGCCAGACACACACAATTTGGGTCTGCGAATGCCCCATGTTAGTCATATGTGTAAAGCCAGTATCTAAGGCCAGGGCTAGGGCCACCATCAAAGCAGCCCGGCCCATGCAGGTTCGTATTGGATTCGGACAGTCGGTAAAGAAACAGCGGAACCAAAAACTGATGGGCCATAGTCTTTAATTCTAGCTTGCACCCAGCGGGCAAGTAAATATACACACTGGGCTCCAAAACCCAGTCACATTCAGTGCTCACAAAGCTACTGAATTATCCGAGTTTCCTAGAATCAAAGGTTTCTAGCTCACCAGACTTATTCACCTCTGTTTCCCATCTCCTTCCTTATCCCAGATACAAACTCTACACAAACTGGCATCTCACTCAGCACTCGCCATCTTGGCTGCTTCTCCTGGCCTCTTCCATGTGGCCTTTCTCTGCTCTCCTCTGCTCTCTCTTCTAATGATAATCTCAGGAACCAAGAGCGCAAGCTTCCACTCCGTCCCCATTTTATAGTGTAGAAATCCAAACCCTTAATCCAATATACAAAATAGGGAAGTCTCTAATACAAAGTCACTTTTTGAGGCATGATTGGATTGTACCGCCCCACATCAAAAAGGGTAGGAAAGGCTTAATCCCAAAACCAAGCCCCAGGCTACAAGGATTCTGCCTGCCTTTAGCCCACCCCAACACACATTAATATCACCTGGGCAAAGGCCTCCACGTGGGCAGCATTATCTTTAACTAAGTGAGCATAATATATTTCATCTGCCCAACAATATGAAACCGGCATATTTAAGAAATCTCCTCCTTTCATAAAACTCTTTAAAATTCATCTGGACTTGGTATCTCTACGTAAACCCACGTAATTGAATTACGGTTACTTTACAACACCTCAGCGGTTCTACAGCAACTATTCCAAATCTTCATTCTCCTCATGCCACCAACCTGCTGCTACTCTTTTTGCCTCCTCCTCCATGGAAAAGATGGAGATCACCTGGCAGTTTCTCAACTTTGCACACCCATACCTACACACTTGTCTCTATTGCTACTCACAGCTTCTTTCCTCTAATCTCAGAAAATGATGCACACCTTCTATTTAGTGCTCATCTTTCTAGTATTTAGCTGTTAACCATTTCACCCATCTTTCCCTTCACCCTCTATTTATTTTCTCCCTCTCCCCAGCTTGGAATTGTGAAAAGTTACAAACACAAAAGAGTTGAAAGAAAGAACAGGACAGTAAAGTGATACAGGATCTATACTTACCACTTAGTTCAATTCACATTTTGCCTTTAATTGGGGCCAGAAATAGCTTCAATGGCAAGGCAAATGCATTGTTTCCATCTTCTATTCAATGATATCAATACACTTCCTAAATCAGCAGGGGTCAAGGAGAGGCTTCTCCCACAGCCTTCAGAGGGTGCATGACTTGCGGACCCCTTGATTTGTATCCACGGAAGGCCATGCAGCCATGGGAAACCTACAAATGCCAGTAACACATGATAAAGTATGTGTTCCTAAACGTTTTTGCATTCAGACTAATTGCTCAAGTTTTTTTACAGCAGGCACAGACCATTTTTATTTTTAACAATATGGCCTGAGCTATATTGTTTAAAAGACTGAGGCAGGGATGTGGGCTGGGGGTTTCAGACCAATGCAAAGGAAGTGTATCCTGTGATAAACTATCAGTGCCACAAGGGGGCGCTCAGGGCCTTCAGCACAAATGAAAGTTTATGGAGTACCTGCAAGGGCAGTCCCTTGTGGAAAGAGAATGGATTGCAGGTGATGGGAGGTGGAGCAGCCTGTGTACAGGGTGGGGTTATTCACAGTGGAGAGAGCTGAAGATAAAAATAAACACAGCCTTCAGGGCACAGAGTTCTCCAATGAGGAGGGGCACCAGACTAATAGATAAGGACAGGGCCAAAGGAGACAAAATCAAGTGGGGACTAGGAGTCTAGAGTGCAGAGGGGTTCTGGGTGGTGGGACAGGCAGAGGCGAACGGTGGCATCCAAAGCTTGATGGGCTGTCTCCAGCAAAGAAGGGACTATGGAGGAGGGCTCAGGCCAGGAATGTTCAGGGACACCAGTGGGCATGGGGTTGGGACCAAGGTGTAGGACCACAGGTGGGGAGGAAAGGCAGGGTTCCCAGTGTCCAAGTCAGGCCTGTTGAGCAGGCTGGTGGATCTTAAAGCCTGGTCATTTGTTGAAAGAACAGCTGTGTTAGGCTTGCTCGCTGGTTTACCAGCTGCAAGCACTTTGTCTGGTTAGTGCATGAACACAAGGAGGCACCATGTGTGTATAGTCTATATAAGGCTGCAGCTGCTTGCCATTGCTGCGAATGGTGGATTGCTGGTTGCGTGCCCACCATTGTGAGGGGACATTTTCCTGTTTGCTTGCTGCTGTGAGGTTGTCCCCTGCCTATTTGCTCATCAGCATTGGAAGACTCTATTAAATGGAATGGCCCAATGCTTTCTGGCTCCGCAATACCTCTGCCATCTCCCTGAATCCAATGTAGACCTGCCTAGTCTTAGACATTGGCATTACATCTGGCATAGTGGGCAGGCTTCAGACCAGATCAGTGTGGAGCCACCAACACTGTTGAAGGTTGGAATAGAGGAGTGGCTCTTCCCTGTGGCTGTCCTTTTGGGGGCTGTAATGGTGATGGTTGAAACCAGGCAGGTTCACAGTGAATTTGGGCAGATGGTAGACAAACTGCAAAGCTAGAAACATAGGGCCATACCTGTTTATTGGAGGCTTACAAAGACAGGCAAGCAAATAAAGAAAAAAGGAAAAGAGTGAGTAAACAAAGGAAAACCTGCTTTTCACAGTGGAGGGCAAAGGAGCAGGAAAACCACACCTCGCAGTGGCAGGAGAGTGATCTGGGAGAATCACTCCTGAGAGCAAGCATCTGTAACCTTATATAGACTATACAGACCGAGTTTTGACAGCAGCAGGAAATGCAATGGTCATGGAGAAGGAGGCTGACCGCTTTTGTGAGCTCCAGTTTGCCTTGATAGCTGAACATTGGCAGCAACAGTTGTTAGAGAAACAACCACAAGTTTAAGAGCTTTAGCTTCAGCTTCAGGCCAAGAGCTGGCAGCCACAAGAGCTGAAGCAGGCGCTGAAGATAGAGCTGCATCTATGATGGCGGAGTGGCTCTGAGTAGACAGTTGTAGTCATTTCCAATTCCTCTGAGGAGGAGAAGGTTTGGGCTGAAACTGCCATCTGCAGATTCAGAGTTCAGCTGGTGGTCACCCAGAAAGTGAAAACCCAGCAGCCAAGAGTGCCTTAGGGGCAGGCACAACCCCCTCCACAGGTAGTGGAGCACTCTGTGGTCGGGCCCTACACCCAAGCAGAGGTGATGGAGTTGGGGGCGCAATTCAGGTAGATACTCACCAAGCCCCTGGCAGCCTGGTTGCTGCAGTTGTGGGACACAGGTGGTGGATGGCATCATGCTCTTCAGAACAGAGATAGAGAAATTGGCCATCATTACCATGCACTCCTCCTTAAGGCAGCATCTTCAGAACTGCCATGACAACCCAGGAAACCATACCCTATTAGAGTGGGTGATGGCTGCCATTCATACAGTCTGGCAGAATGCTGGAGACTTGCGAAAGGCAATTTTCAGTGGCAGTCCTCAGGTCCTTTGGGAACTAGATATAAAGAATACTGCTGTCATCCTGAGGTCCTGTGAGCCAGATGAGGAAGTGTTTATAGCAGGGATAAGAAATATTATTCTCTGTAGGGCCCCATCATCCCTTTTTTTTTTAATTTTGTTTTTGGTAGTACTCTTTTTTTTTTTTTTTTAAAGAGACAGAGAGAGAGTCAGAGAGAGGGATAGACAGGGACAGACAGACAGGAATGGAGAGAGATGAGAAGCATCAATCATTAGTTTTTCATCGATTGCAACACCTTAGTTGTTCATTGACTGCTTTCTCATATGTGCCTTGACTGAGGGCCTTCAGCAGACCGAGTAACCCCTTGCTCGAGCCAGTGACCTTGGATCCAAGCTGGTGAGCTTTGCTCAAACCAGATGAGCCCACGCTCAAACTGGCGACCTCAGGGTCTCAAACCTGGATCTTCCTCATCCCAGTCTGACGCTCTATCCACTGTGCCACCACCTGGTCAGGCCCCATCAGCCCTTTTTGGGTCACTAGTGGCTATCTTGGGCTGGGGACCTATGTGGGGCAGTCCATCAACATAGTTAAACAAATGGTGGATTTAAGGGAACTGGAGACAGCACAGGACCATAAGGCTCTGAGGGCTGCTGCCCAGTTTAAATAGGGGGAAGGCCGAGAAACCTGTCAAACAGGGATGGGTAAGGAGTGGGGGCTGGAGAGCCCATGTAAAGTTTCAATCCACTGATCACCTTCTAATGCACAGCTTGTGTTCGCCTTAACAATAATCGGTACTTTTTGCAGTAGCAGCAGCAGCAGCAGCTAAGAGAACTATCAAGACAGCACAGGTGTTGAATGTGTTTGATCCTGCCTGGGCCTGTAAGCTTGCTTAGGGGTTTGTATGGGGCTTGTGAGAATGAACAGAGTGCTTATGGAAAGGGGCTGAGGTTCCTTACTAAATAGCTGTATGACTAGGTGTCTGTAATGGACCTTTACCTTGGTGATTTGCACAGAAAACTGGGCTGTCTATTGTGGACTGGTCATTGAGCAGTGTAATGGACTCTTGGACTGTAACCAGAGGAGGGCACTGTTTCCCTTGCTGGATGGACACATGACTTGTGGACAGTACTATAAGAGACCTTGATGGGGGTGGGCGGCGGCAGCTGTGGAGGCCCTCCTGCACAGGAAATATGTTCCCATCCAGTTGCAGAGATGTGCCAGGGACACATTTTTCAATGGACATAGCCCTGAGCTATACAGGCCCTCCTACCTGCCATGGGGCAAGGGGCTAGAGGTGGGCTCCAGTTAACTCCCTGGGCAGAGTGCTCAGGAAGACATGGCAAAGGGACCTTTGGAACTATTGTACAAAGTGTGCTGTTGCTGTAGTCTGTTTGTTTCTGTAATATACCACACTCCTTGCATAGGGACCATTGCAGAAGATACTTATCCTGTAGCTTGTGAGGTGAGCATCCCTAAAGGGGTGGAATGGTGGGAAAATGGCTGTTAGGCATGCTCGCTGGTTTCCGGGCTGCAAGCACCTTTTCTGATTAGTGCGTGAGCATGTGGAGGCACCACATGTGTGCAGTCTATGTAAGGCTGGAGCTGCTTGCCCTTGCGGTGAATGGTGGATTGCAGATTGCCTGTCCGCTTGCCATTATGAGTGGCCAGCTTGCTGTTCATTTGCTTGCTGCTGTGAGAAGAGGTTTCCCCTGCCATTATGCTCATCTGCCACTGTGAGAGTCTGTTAAATGGGAATGGCCCAACACTTTCTGGATCCACAGATTTTCTGCCATCTGCCTGAGTCCAGTGTAGACACGCCTGACCTAGGCCACTGGCATTACACCATCAAAGTATTGAAGTGTTGCTCTGCCGCGTGAAAGCAGCAAACTGTCCACCATTATCACCTGCTAGTCCTGTGGCTGCGATTTGCAGTTTACAAGAGACCTGGGTGGGGCGTGAGTTGGAGAAATGATGGAGGCCCCAGGAGCCAGAGAAGAGGAGCTTGGGTGCTGGGAGGGGGAGAGGGATGGAGGGAGGGAGGTTCAGAGCCCGATGACCACACAGTGAGTGGAGCTCCATAAACTGAACACAGGAGCAACATTCCAGGGAACTGGGGATAAACTCCCAGGGAGGGCATCGTTTCACCCTGAGAGCTATTTACACAGTTTTTCTTCTTTAAACATTAAATTCTTTTTATATGGTATCAGCTGATCCAAACATGAATCTAAACTTGACCATCTAAGGCATAACTTTTCCACCACCAGATGTTTAACCTGCTAAGAATCAGAAATAGTGTATGAAGTCATTCTGCCCCAATTTGTCAGTTCTAAAGGCTTGGCTTTCCCCTCAGGAGCTTATAGCACATTCTGCTTACAAACATGACAAGTTGCTGATATCTGACCAGAGGCTCCAAGGCAGCAGGAGTGTAGAGCTGATTATAACAACCCACAGCCAAATAAAAAAATCCATTCTGACAATGGTGCACCACCAGAGAATTAGGAGCTCCTGCCCGTGCATGGGGGGGGGGGGGGGGTCCTAAAGGTGGCCACGGCCACCACATGGTGCTGTACTTAGTACCCTGATGTTTCCCATTTTAGGAAAACATAACTCTGTTCTTAGTTCCTTAATATTAGCCTATTTAGGACAAAGTCAGACCTATTTGACTTCCTCAAGAATGTCGGCTGCTTTTAGGACAAAGTCAGCCCCAATGCTCTTAGTCCAAAAATCTCAGTCACTTTTAGGACAAAAAGTCAGCCCTCCTTGTCTTAGTACTCAAATGCAGGCTCCTGTCAGGAGGCTTTTAGTGCACCACGGTCAGCTGATGTTCGGAGGAAGTGCCGCTGCTTTCAGTCCTGGAATGTCAGCCACTTTCAGGTGCGATTCAGCCCCACTGCTTTCAGTCCACGGATCGAGCCACACCAGCTTCAGCTCACTGTGGACAGTACATTGAGGACAAAATCAGCTCGTTTGGTCTCAGTCCAATCATGTCCTCCACATTTAGGTTGAAGTCAGCCTTTCTGGTTAGTCCACTAATATGAGAGCTTTTAGGACAGAGTCAGCCCCCTGGTCTTAATTACAAATTTTAGCTGCTGTTTGGAAGTAGTGAGTCCCTGGTTTCTGTCTCTTACTTTCAGTGGATTTTAGGAAGAAGGCAGCCCCACTGCTCTCCGTGCACTACTGTCAGCTGCAGTGAGGACAAATCAGCTTTCCTTTCCTTAGGCCACTAGTGGAAGCTGCCTTTCGGGCAGGGCCAGCCCCACTGGGCTTAGTCCTCTCATGTCAGCCTCTTTTAGGGCAGTGTCGCCCCGTGCACAGGTTACAGATTCAGTGGAACTGGGGGCAGGTACGCAGAAAGGTGAGAGTCATTCTTGCAAACATGGTTGTCATCTTGATAGGCAGGATGGCTTTTTAAAAATTTATTTGATAATTTTAAATTTTTTTATTTAATAATATTTGAAAAAAAGTGGGAAGGAGACTGACCAGGTAGTGATGCAGAGCATAGAGAGTTGACCAGGGACACTGAAGACCCAGATTCGAAAGCTTCAGGTTGCTGGTTTGAGCACAGGGTCGCCAGCTTGAGTATGGGAACATACACATGGCCCCACGGTCACTGGTTGAGCCCAAGGTCGCCGGCTGGAGCAAGGGGTCACCGGCTTGACTTAAGACTCCTGGATAAAGCATGTATAAGAATCAATGCTTTATTCACTGTGCCACCAGAACTCAGCTTATTTATTAATTTTAGCAAGAGAGGAAGAGAGAGAGAGAGAGAGAGAGAGAGAGAGAGAGAGAGAGAGGAACATTGATCTGATCCTGTTTGTACACTGACCAGGAAACCAACCAGGAACCTCCACACTTCACGACAATGCTCTACTCAACCGAGCTATCCAGCCAGGGAGACTAAGGCATTTTTAAATTTAAGATAGTTTATTAAAAAATAAAGATACTCAAAGACTCAGATGAGTGTTCTTGATACTGAGACCAAATTCTTGATTTTGGGAGTACATGGTGGGGCATGCACACTATAGATGGCAAAACTAATAACAACAAAAAAAAATTTTTAAAGTAGAGCATAAAAAGAGAGTATAGTGGAGAAAGTGAGGGAGGGAGACCTGGGTGGCAGAGGGTGAGAACGCATCCCTAAATAGAAGTAGCTTGAGAAACACTCAGCTCCAATAACGGGTTTAGCAGAGCTCAGATTAGGACTTGGTGGCCCCAAAGGAAAAGGCAATGCAACACTAAAAGAGGGGTGAGAAGGAAGCTAGAGGCCACAGAGAGATCAGGAGTCCTGAGAGCAGGGAGAGGTGGGAGGGGGTGGGGACTGCACAGGCCAGCTTGAGAGGGAGGAACCAGAAGAATGCAGGAGAAGGAGCCGCCGGAATGACTGACTCGGCCAGTTACAGATTATCCACATCCTGTAGAACTCTACCTGACCTCCTGAAGACTGATGCAACACTCACAGAAAAAACAGCATCTGTAAATGGATAGGCACAGAGGTCTGGAAACCCCTTCCTCCTTGCTGCCCCACCGAAACTCCCCTCCCCACCTTGAGTCATGAGGCTTACGCAGGACCTTAGACAAAGGAATCACACGCACCTCGCGTGGACACTGGAAAAGGTATATGACATGTATGAAATCTAATTTCGGGGAGCTTGTGCTTTGGTGCTACTAGTCCCACATGCTTTGCTGGCTACTAATAAATACTCCTTCCTCTATTAAACTGTCTGAACATCTACCATCCTCTGTCAGTGTCATTTTCTGCAACAGATTGCTGGTGCATTGGCAGGATGGTAAGGAGGAATGATGCCCACGTTTGGTGGACTTTAGGTACCCCTCTGGGCAGCCCCTGAACTGCCCTGTGGATGTGCACGCTGAGTGTGCACTGGGAACTTCCCCATGTAAATGCCTCACAGGATGGAAGGGGAAACCCCATCTGCTGGTCTCAGTAGAATCAGACAGTGAAGAATGAGAAAATGAGGGCACATCAGAGCAACGGTAAGGAAATCGGGCAAGGTTAGCTAGCTGAAGTCCTGCCCCACTACGCAGAAAGGAGGCCTGATCACCCTCTGGAGAGTGAGTGACTGCCCTCCATAGGGTAGGAGTGGTGACAGCTCTCTCCACAGGACAGATTAGGTGTGGCGGGAGGTTGGGTAAAAGAGTGAGTGCGGAGTGAATGAGGCGGACATCACGGAGGAGTTTCAACTCCTTCCCACAGGGCCGAAGCGAGTGTTGAGTCCTGAACCATGGTTTTAAAGGGCACCTTGTACAGGTGAGAAGCAAAAGTATGTGCTGATAATTTATATCAGCCTGCCATAAGCCAAGAGGGTCCACTATTTTGTAAGTGACGGACGATATGAGTGGCGTCCCCTTCACGTTTCGCTTAACCTCTCCCAATTCTTTATTTTAGTGTGACTGATGTTTGTCATGGCAGGAATGGGTGGTTCACAGGGAAAACCTATTCCTCTGGCCACAATGATCAGAAACTTTAGAAAATGGTTCCCAGGGGATTACAGGGTTACCATGTCCCCAGGGAAATTGAGGACCTTGTGTGAACTAGAATGGTCTATTTTGGGGTGGGGTGCCCAGCAGAAGGAAGCTTGGACAGGTCCATTGTGCAGAAGGTATGGCAGATGGTCACTAGGGATCCAGGCCACCCCGTCCAGTTTCCCTACATAGACACTTGGCTCATGCTGGTATTGCACCCTCCCCCTTGGCTTAGAGGCAGGCTTCCACTGTGATGACAGCAAAGGCAGGGAAGTGTCTCACCTAACCTGGAGAGACGCTGCTACCACCAGTGTCAGAAACTCTAACCCCTAGTGAGACACAAAAAGCAAAAACTTTGATGCCCCCACTGTGCACACTGGCAAGGCTTTACCCTTCCATACCTGGCTCCCTGTCCACCCCAGAGATGGATACTGATTCAGGACTTTCATCCTGGATCTATCAAGTCCCAGCATAAGCTCACCCCAGCGGGAGGTGCCTCTCACTGCCCTACTGGAACCAGGTCCAGGCTCTCCTCCCCTAGCTGAGAGTTTGTGCTCAAAGACAGTGCCTAGAGTACAGATGCTTCTGAGAGAATCGAGGAACACAGTGATAAATGAATAGGGACAGATGGTAGAATGGCAGGTGCTGGTGCACCAACCCTTCACCACCACTGACCTCCTCAATCGGAAGCACCACACTCCGCCTTATACAGGAAAGCCTCAGGCCTTAATAGATCTCATGCAATCCATATTTCTGACCCACAATCCCACGTGGGCAGATTTCCATCAATTGCTCCTCTCTCTGTTCAACATGGAGGAAAAATGCCAAATAATACATAATAGGTGACTAAAAGGCTAGAGAATACCCTTGAGGAATCCCAGAACCCCCAGGAATATGTGAGGGTTCAGATGCCAGGAGAAGATCCTAAATGGGACCTGAATATAGCAGAGGGCCTGAGACGGCTCAGGAGATTGAGAGGGGCTCTCCTCCAAGGCTTCTGGAAGGGAAGGCAGAAGACCACCAATAGCAGCAAAGTGGCAGAGACTTTGCAAAAGACGGACACAAGTCTGAATAACTTTTATGAAAGGTTATGTGAGGCCTACCGGATATATACTTCTTTTGATCCAGAAAGCCTATTTAACCAAAGAATGGTTAATATGGCCTTTGTCAGCCAGAGAGCAGGAGATAAAAAAAGGAAGCTCCAGAAATTAGAAGTCTTCACACGGATGAACATTTCCCAACTCCTGGAAGGAGGTCTATGCCAACAGACAGCTTGCAAGCAGGCAGGAGGATGAGTGCGGAATAAAGAAGGCTGAGCTCATAGCTGTTGCCCTTCAACACAAGGGCAAAGAAAATTCTGCTCCATTTGAAAATAGAAACAAAACAGGCAAGGAAAAGAAAGGACAGTCAAGCAGGACCCCCTTGTGGCGTGATCAGTGTGCCATCTGCCAGGGAACCAGTCATTGGAAAAATGAATGTCCCAGTCAGGAAAAGGGGGAGGTGTGCTTGCCAGCCGCCTCCAAAGGGTAGACACACTGATCAATGTAGCTGGGAAATCCCTCGAGGACTGAGGGCAACCAGACTCAGGGGCCCCTGATGAGTCTATGGTCCATATGACGGTAAGGGGCTAACATATAAACTTCCCAATTGATACAGGGGCTGACCACTCAGAGGTGACCTGGCCAGTAGTGCCACTCTCCACCTATAGGGTGGACATTGTAGGAGCCACAAGAAAACAGGCATAACAGGCATTCTGCCTGCTCCATAACTGTACCATAAAAGGTCATGAGGTTATGCATCAGTTTTTGTACGTGCCTGACTGTCCCGTTCCCTTTTAATGGCATGATCTGCTAAGCAAACAAAGGGCTACTCTATCTTTTCTGAAAATGGCCAGCTAGACTTACAGGTCCCAAAGCCTAAGCTTGTTCTAACTGTAACTGTCCCCACAGAGAAGGAATGAAGGATTTTTGCTACCAAGCCTGGGAAGCCGCCCAGTCACAGGTTAACCCAGAAATGGCCTGAGGACAATCCTCCCAGGCTAGCAATAAATCAGGTGCCAGTATGGATAGAGTTAAAGCCTGGGACACAGCCTGATAGCCAAAGAAAATACCTGATTCCTAGAGAAGCCTTGGAAGGAATCCGGGTGCATATCCAGAGGCTCAAGAAACATGGCATCATTATCTCATGCAAGTCAACCTGGAATATCCTTTCTCCCCATCAGAAAACCAGGAACCAATGATTTCCAGCCAGTACAGGACTTGAGAGTAATAAATAAGGCAGCAGTGACTATACACCAACAGTGCCAAAGCCCTAGAATCTCCTAAGCCTTCTCATTGCCCAAGTCTTCTGGTTTACTTGTTTGGACTTGAAAGATGCCTTTAGTATAAGACTGGCTCCTGACTCCAAGCCAACGATGGAGTAGGCAGATGTTCCAACTGCCACTCCCCAAGAACAAATTGGATTACAACAATTTAATAATCATGTTGAAAAACTGACTTTGGAATAAACAAAGAAGAGTCTATAACCAAGGATCACAGAAGAAGCCACACATTTTCAGTTTTTATTCAATCCCAGAGATTTCCCCGCATTGCTTTCTCCCACCTCCCCAATCAATCCCCAGCTAAATTCATGTAATCCCTTCTGTCTTCTCCTTTGGTTCTAATGTATAAAGTCAGTGGTGAAACTGCCATTTTCCAGAGCATTTTCTCAATCCATGGAGACTCTGCCTCCCAGCAGTTGTTGACAGTTGGCTCAAATAAACTCATAAAACATTCTTACAGTTTTGACAGTTTCTTACATTGACACTGCACAAACCTTTGTAACTTTAACAAACTTTCTTCCCTCTTCAGAAATAACTGGCTCTCAGAACAACTTACTTTCTTCCCTTTTCTTTAAAACATGTTTCTAGGGCCCTGGCCGATTGGCTTAGTGGTAGAGTGTTGGCCCAGTGTGTGGAAGTTCCAGGTTCGATTCCTGATCAATGTACACAGGAGAAACACTCATCTGTTTCTCCACCTTTTCCCCTCTCCTTCCTCTCTATCTCTCTCTCTTCCCCTTCTGCAGCCAAGGCTCCATTGGAGCAAAGTTAGCCCGGGCACTGAGGATGGATCCATGGCCTCTGCCTCAGGCACTAGAATGGCTCCGACCATAACAGAGCAATGCCCCAAACGGGCAGAGCATCGTCCCCTGGTGGGCATGCCATTTGGATCCCAATCGGGTGCATGTGGCAGGAGTCTGTCTGACTGCCTGCCCAATTCTAACTTCAGAAAATACCACAAACAAACAGTATTTTTAAAATTATACAATTTCTTTTTAGTTAATCAGAACTCTCAATTTCCAGAAACCATAACTTTCAGTGACAACTAAAAGTCAATAATCAGTTATTTTAGACTGATACTTATATAAAAGCATTTTATGACCTTTAGAAACAGGCTCTCTTATAGGCAAACACACTCATATATTCAAAAGACATAACAGAGATAACATGAATCTTTTGTAAACTCGGGGAAAACAAACATATTTTCTGTTAAAAACTTTAAAAGGCATTAAGTAAATGTGAATCAGAAGTAATATCAAATGATTTTCTAGACCACCTGATATAAAAAAAGAGACATTTGAATTAGTTTTACATTTTACTATAGACATATACAATATTACTAATATTGCAGAGAAGGCAAGACTCCTTATTTGATCTTGGCAGCCTCTGAGCAGGCTTAAGTGAAGGATGGGAATGGGCAATTGAGCCGCTTGGATTTTAAAACTGCCATATGCACTCCTCCCCTTTTTTTTACTCTCTATATTGAAGTCTGGGCATGACCTCTCCCACTTTGACAGCCTGCACATGGTCCAGAAAGGTGTTGGTTCTCCTATTGTTCTCACAACTACAACAGCTCTCAGATCTCCAGAAGGAGGCTTTAAGATACTTACAGAACATGTCTGTCTATTTCCTTTTTTCTGAGTATTATTCTCTGAAATGATGGGTGAGATCTTTTCCCCACTTTGAATTGTTAACTTATTTTTTCTCAATAGAACCTTTAATAAGAAAAACACGAAAGCTAGTGCATAACAATATAACCAAATTCTAAGTACAAAGTTCAAACAAAAGGTATCTATAAACCAAATTCTCTAGAAAGTAGGACTGAGACACTAGTCTTTAAACCTGATTTCACTTTAACCAGTTCAGTAAATGACCTCTAGAACGTCCAGATGGGACAAAGCCCAAACAGCGGAAGCAGAGGATTCCCGGTGCACATAGAAGAGTAAGAATTTCAGGCAGAAAAAATGAAGAGTGTTTAAGCAAATGAGAGCTCTGAAACTGAAATCGATTGCTCCTGTTTCACAGACCTGTGTACTGTTTTACATACAACAAGACAAATACAGTACAAAGACACAAGCATGACACAGAAATGAAACTGGATTAAACCAAATAGCAGAGTTGCTATTGGGCCCTTAACTATAAAGTCAATGAACACAAGAGCACAGCAATTAGTATGGCAAGACCTTACAGAGTACAAAACAAAGAAACAAGTTCAGGATTAAAATTCCATTCTATTTAATAAGGTGACCAATTTTCTAAAATGAAAAGGAGGACAAAAATAAATGGAAGAAAACAATATCGTAAATAAAAGAGACATTTTATTCATTGCAACAATAATATACTATAATATGATAAATGCATAATAAAAACATTTTTGATATTTTATATTATAATTATGCTTACAGGCCCATTAATTTTTAATAATAATTATAAGAAAAAAGTACTCATTTAGTAAGACTAAATATCAAACAAAACCACTATTTTGGAGTGATATACAGATGTATTTATCATTTTCTAATTAAAAAAATGTCTGTTTTATGCAACTATTTAATCAAAATTAATAGATATGGCTTGAGATTAGATTTCTACTTTAGAACTCAAATTTCAGGAAAATACTTGCATATAAAACTATACATATTTGGAAATTATTAATAGATAATGAATTAATAAAATGTCAATTGTGCTTACTGTCTGATTGAATATTCACTGAGAAAGAAATAATCATGAGTCTACAATGTCATATGTGCCATGTCATGTTTCAGGAAGAAGTACAGAAAGCCATTTGTGCACTCGGTATATTGCACGCCCTCTCGAGGTCTCCTTTGCGGAGTGCAGGTGTCTCATAATCGTGTCTCACCACACTGTACTGATCCTTGACAAATTGTCATGTCAAATACAAATTCATCACATCACACACAATGGATTGACTCTGCATTGATCGAATACAGACATTTACAGATTAGTCTTCCAATATCAAAAATAAGGACATGTAGGAGGACACTTTTCAAGGGAGGATGGAACTTACAAAAGAAGAACTATCTTCCCTAACGGAAGATGATTGGTCATCTTCTATTTAAGTTTAAATGAGTGCTCCTTGTATATTTCCATTTTAAAGCAACAATGCCCAGAGCACTTATAAATACAGCAATGAGACTTTTATTTAGGTAAACATGACAGCCAGCACTTCCAATTTTGCATGCAAGAATTTAATTCAGGCCTCAAAGGAACTACATCTTGGCTGTCCTAAGTTAATAACATTTCATAGATTCATAAACATAGGTCAACCAACCAGTATGAATCCACCCCAAAGAACCTTAACCAGGAATGGAAGCAGTGCCACCCATTCTACCAGACCAAATGGAGCTCCTAAACCAGGAACCAGAATACCAGAATACCAGATATCCAGAAACTGACAGAACCAGAGAGGTACTACTAACAGTTTTTTACTCAAACAATTGCAACTGTAAAATATTATATTTACAACTGTTGCCACCAAAAAATGGGCACACAACTAGACCAAAGAGACACTCTACCAATCTCAATCTAAGGCGACTATGACTAGGGATGCCAAGAAACAAAATGAGGGACCCCCTTTAAATATACTTGGAGCTGCTAGGGAGATTCTAAAGTTGCCTCCCAGGTCCCCTAGTCCGAGCCACCCACGAGAGCCTTGCCAATATCTTAACAGAAGTAAGCTTACCAGAGTAAGTTCCTACCAGAGTCCTCAGAATATGTTAGCAGAAAGAGCTGGGTTGGGGGCAGCTCATCACATTCAGCCAATTAAAGAGATGAACCAAATGGACTGCATAAGCGCATCTTTAAAAGAGAAATACCAGTACCCAGAAAGGCAGGGGAGTCCTTTCCACAAAGTGGCCTTAACACTCTCCTGGTGCTGGCAGTTTTTATAGGGTTCAGGGGAAATTATTAAAAATGTAAATAGTCTGTGCAGTTAGTCAATAACAATGTAAATGGGTGGGAGGTCCATCAGCTGCATAAGCACCTCTTCTGCAGGTTCCTGTGATGTAGCACAGGCCCAATCAGCACGGTCTTATCTGGTGTGCTTGGTAAATCTTCATGTCAGCCAGAGTCAGGTGTCTCCCAGGAACAGCCAGGACCTGCCGCCTTGGAACCATCTGCCTTTGGGAATCATCTGTGCAAAAGAACCCCTGTCTTCTTAGGCTACAAAGAAAAGATTTAAGATTGGTGAACTAAGTTTTTAATTAATTTATGGGCCTTAACATTTCAGAGTAAATCCTGTGGCTAAGCTTTTACAAAAAAACTGTAATGATTTAAACCCCTCTAATTGTCAGGCCCCTCCCAAATGTAAGCTTTCTCTAACATTCCTGCAAAGGTAAACTGTTTGCTACATTTCAAAGTAAAATCCAGGGAGCCACGAAGAGAGACTTGCAAGCTGATTCACTATTTTCTAACTTTTATATATCTCCTATTCATTACAACTAAAAGGCTACTTACTTATTGCTGAAGCCAAATATCTCACGTTTGGGCTCCACTATCACACTAGCGTGAAGGAATCCAGAGCCAGGAGCCTTGAGGGGGCATGTGTTAGACAGTTAGACAAATTAGCAGAGCAGGGACGATACGGCAGGCATGAAAGGCAGCCAGGAAATGGAGCTCAGAATGCCTAGCAATAGGCAAAACTAAAGAAAACAAAACCTGGACCCCAGGGTCACCCTAGCTCCACCAACATGTCGCTGGGCAAGCAGGTAAAGCCCTCACCAAAAAAATATACCAGAGAAATAAAAAATAGCACTAAGCACTAAGTCCTAAAAATGACATCAAGGCCTCAGTAACATTTCAGCTCAAAACCCAGGAAAGCAGCAAAATAATGCTTCTCTATAACACTAATCTTAAAGATGTGAGATTGTTAAAACAGACAGTAGAGAAAATGATACGGATCCCCAAAATAAAAACTTTGGCCTCAGAAACAGTAGCTTGATAACTATAAAAAAAAAAAAAAGACATGTTAACGACTAAAATAGTTCATCTCACTTAAATGGCCCTCAGGCTTTTACTTTAAAATGCAAGTAAAATTTTTTCTTTCCGGAATGAAAGGAAAAGCTTACACTAAGAAAAATAAAAGTGGCCCTGGCCGGTTGGCTCAGAGGTAGAGCGTCAGCCTGGCGTGCGGGGGGACCTGGGTTCGATTCCCGGCCAGGGCACATAGGAGAAGCGCCCATTTGCTTCTCCACCCCACCCCCTCCTTCCTCTCTGTCTCTCTCTTCCCCTCCCGCAGCCAAGGCTCCATTGGAGCAAAGATGGCCCGGGCGCTGGGGATGGCTCCTTGGCCTCTGCCCCAGGCGCTAGAGTGGCTCTGGTCGCTGCAGAGCGACGCCCCGGAGGGGCAGAGCATCGCCCCCTGGTGGGCAGAGCGTCGCCCCTGGTGGGCGTGCCGGGTGGATCCCGGTCGGGCGCATGCGGTAGTCTGTCTGACTATCTCTCCCCGTTTCCAGCTTCAGAAAAAAATAAGAAAAAAAGAAAAAAAAATAACAGAAAATGATTAAAGTTAAAAATTAGACACCATGATTATGAACAATAGAGCATGATATAAAAAATATTAAGATAAAGAAATCTAGCTGTAAGAAATAAAATAAAATTATTTTAAGAAAAACTTCTGATCTCTGTCCTGTCCTTAGTTTTCAGAAGCAAGTAACCTAATTTATAATATCCTGCTTCATAAATTTTAGATTCTTCATGCCCAAACCTTGTCATTTCTACTTTGAGTACGTTGAAGGAATAGAGGGTATTACTTTACACGTAGCTCCCAGACACGCTAGAATGAAAACCATGACAACCGGCTTCTCTCTCCTCTGACCCACAGAACAGCCTGAGAGACACTTGTGCACCCCAGACTTCCCCATTTCTAGCTCTCTGCTGCTGCCTAGCCATATTGAGAAGTCAATTCCTAACCTCCCAAAGATATATAACGGCAGGGCAAGTGAGATTGTTAAGGCAGTTTTTGCAATGAGAGTCCACTGTCTTCTCACATTGCTGCACTCTGAAATAAAAGACGCACGTGTACCTACTGCGTCACCGTCTCACTTGAAATTGGCTCAAAAAGGGTGACAGACAACTTGAATGCCGGCTTGATATGGTAACAGATTCTTCTCTGTTCACTAGTTGTCATTTCAGTGCAGAGGTCGCTTCCTCTGCAATCTGTTTGTGCGTCTATGTTTCTAAAGGCTTGTTGATTGACAGACAACCTGTCTTGTGGTGTTGCACAAAGAGCGCCTTCTTTATATTGGTCTTAAAGTGCCTGAACTGTGTCAAAAGTCCCGGCTGCTCAGAAAGGAGCACCCAATCACCCTGTCTCTTTCAACTTCTCATAAGGTATACCAGTCCAATGCTTCTTCTTTAAAAAAAAAAAAAAAAAAAAAAAAGTCTTTAGAACACTTTACTAAGTCAATAGACTAAAATTCATGTTCATTTTTTTTTACATATGGAGAAATGCAATGGTGTCATAGCTTTACTGAAATAGCATTCTCTCCTTATCTGACTCACACACCGAGCCAGTATTTCTGTGGCCCTCAATCTTCCTTGTGTCAGGTCACAGGACTCTAGGGACCAGCCCTAGCCTCACACTCACCAAGGTTTCTCTAGAAACACCATCAACCCAGTTGTTCGGTCCCATTTTCATGCCCAATGTTTCTTACTTTAAAAGAAAATCTTTAAAACAAATTATTAAATCAGCAGTCCAAAATTCATCTTTTAGAACACTTGATTGAGTCAACCATCTAAAATTCATGTTTTAGAACACTTCATATTGTCTGCAGTCTAAAATTCATATTTTAGAACACTTGAACCTGTCAAACTGTAACATTCAGGTTTTAGAACACTTTATTGTGTCAAACTCTAACATTCCGTTTTTAGAACACTTTATCAACTCCAAAGTCTAGAATCATATTTTGAACACTTCATTGAGTCAAAAGTCTAAAATTCATGGTTCAGAACACTTTCTTGAGTCAAAAGTCTTACATTCCTGTTTTAGAACATTTTATTGTGTCATAAGACTTAACCTCATGCTTTAGACCACTTTATTAAGTCACATTCTAAAGTTTATGTTTTAGAACACTTTATTTTGTCAAAAGTCTAAGATTCATATTTTAGAACACCTTATTGAGTCCAAGGACTAACATTCATTTTTTGGAACACTTTATTGAGTCAAAGGTCTAACGTTCATGCTTTAGAACACTTTAATGACTGAAAAGTCTAAATTCAGCTTTTACAATATTTGATTGAGTCAGCAGTCTAAAATTTATGTTTTGGAACACTTTATTGAGTAAAATGTCTCACATTCATGATTTAGAACTCTTTCTTCTGTCAAAAGCCTAAAACTCATGTTTTAGAACAGTTTATTAAGTTGCATTCTACAGTTTATGTTTTAGAATACTTTCTTGAGTCAGTCGTTTAAAATTCATAATTTAGAACACTGTGTTGACCAAACGTTTTAAATGTATGTTTTAGAACACTTTATTGTGTTCAGAGTCTCACATTCATTTTTAGAAGACTTTATTGAGTCAACGGTCTAAAATTCATGCTCATTTTTGTTTACACATTGGTAAAAGCAACGCTGCCCTAGCTGTACTGAGAGAACACTATTTCCTCATCTGACTCACACATGGAGCTAGTATGTTTTGGTGTCCAGTTTGTTGTTGTGAGTCGGGGGCGCAGAGAGAGAGATCAGCAGACAAAATCATCAAGGACTAGCAAAAGAGCACCGCTCGTTCAAGCAAATGGTCCCCAGTTTGCGCTGTGTTTTATTTTTTTTCACAAGACTTCAAAAAGCCTGTTTACTGAGAAATTGGCATAACATCAAGTGTAACTTTTACTTTAAAGATACATGGAGTGCACCTGCAAGATAGCTTAGTAACAACGTAATATCAGAAGGCATTAAATGCTATTGCTTCTATGGATCCTATAACATTCCTCTCCTTACCTTAAGGGATAACCTTGCAAAGTACAGAAATCTTATGAGAATGTTTTACTGAGAAAAGCCCAGCAACTGCCTTCAGTCACATGGACCTGTTTCAGTGACCCGCCTTCAAACCACAACACAATTCTCTTAGCAAAACATTCATTTCCTGTGGGCTGTGTTCCCATCCAAGGCCCTGCAGTGGGTTATTCCAGGACACAGTTGTATTTGCTCGGTGGTCAAAATTTGTGAAATTGCAACTGCAATTTTTGTGCTATCAAAATCAACAATTCTCTTAGCAAAACATTCATTGCCTGTGGGCTGTGTTCCCATCCAAGGCCCTGCAGTGGGTTATTCCAGGACACAGTTGTACTTGCTCGGTGTTCACAATTTGCAATTTCACAATGTACATTGCAATTTCAATTGCACTACACAGTTGTACTTTCAAATTTTGCCTTTTTCAAAATGTGCAATTGCAATTGCAATTTTTGTGCTATCAAAATCACAACAGAGCCACTTCCCCAGCAGTGACAAAAACCAGGCCTGCCCGGTTCTGACTTAGTCCCTCCCACTCTTACCCTTTTATCTGGACAGCCTTGCTCACTTGGCCAATTTGCCTGTGTCCCTGCTTTGTGCGCTGTGCTTCTCTCTCCTCTCCTTGGCTCTCCTGTCCCGTTCAGGGAACCCTGAGTACTGGAAACAAGTTTTGTTGATGTTTTTTGATATTTTCAGTTCTGAAGTTTTTCTTCTTTTTAACCGTTTTATTTTCTTGAAGATTTTACTTATGCATTTAAGAGAGGGGAAAACAAAGAGAGAGAAGAGGAAGCAGCGGAAGCACCAACTCTTATATGTGCCTTGACCAGGCAAGGCCCAGAGTTTTGAGATAGTGACCTCAGTGTTCCTGGTCACACTTTATGCACTCCACCAGCAAAGGCCAGGTTTCTTTTTTTTATACTTTTTCATTTTTTTATTCAGCTATTCTTTTTCCTGGCATTGGCCTCTCAGGATTGCTATACAATCACCTGGGTAAATGAAGCCTAAGGTTACAGGATTGTTACCGTTTCTGATCTCAGTGGCATCCAAATCAAAGATGTTCCTAATGCTTTTCAAGGACGCGATTATGTCTCGTATAAAAGCCAGTATCATAACATTATTAGTGAACATCCTGGAGAAATTCCTCACGGAGAAGTTGATTCCATTTTTGCTAGAGAAACTAATAGTGTATATGCAGGAAGAGTCAACGATGAAGATATTTATAATGAGTGTCTATAGGTCTACATTTTTCCGTATTCCTCACCTTCTACTGGGAATGATTACATCTGCTGCGAAAAAATGCGTTCCCGTCAACACTGTGCAATGTGTCACATCTTTTTTTATGGAAGAGGAGCTTGATCAACCAGTGCTTGTGGTTTAAAGAATCAGATCATTAATGAAGTATACTTTTCCTCCTCCATACATGTCAATGCTTATTCCAGCATGCGTTAAAAGTTATCACTTATTCAAAAACCACTTCTGGCACTGGTCGGGTGGCTCAGCGGTAAAGCGTTGGCCCCGCGGCTTAATGTTTCTGGTTCGGTACCAACCAGGGCACACCTGAGATGAGACCATCAGCTTCTACACCCTTCCTTCTCCCCTTACTCTCTCCCTCAACCTGCCCTCCTGGCCCCACAAAGCCATGCCTCCATTGGTTTCAGGCATTGGCCTGAGGCACTGAGGATGGTTCCATAGAGCCATTGCCACACGTGCTAAAAATAGCCCCGGGTCCAGCATGGCCCCAGATTGGCAGCGCATTGGCCTCAGACTTGTGTTGCCCGGTGGATACTCTTCAGAGAGCACGTGGGGTGTCGGTCCCTCTATCTCCACTCCTCTCATTTAAAAAAAAATACTTCTGCAATCATCCTACATGCCATCCAATGCAGAGAAACAAAAGAATACAAAAAATAAATATAAAATTTTTTTAAACAGTGCAGTGCATGTCCTGCTTTTGTGGTAAGGTCTGTCTGTTGTCCTGTTCGTGGTTTCTGTCCTGAACCCTAGAGGTCAGCTGTTCCCGCTGAAGACAGCCCACCTGCTGCGAATGCTTTATTATCCGTAAAGAGGGAATCTTCTTGAGAGAGAACAGCTCCTCAGCCAGGACCCTTCAGGCTGGATTTAAATTAGACAAGGGATAACGAGAAGCGGAAAAGATCAGGCCTAAAGGCTACCATTGCAAACATGAGAGTCCTGAGTGGCTTTTGGCAACCACCTGCCTCAAAGGACAAACTCCAGGGAGGCTGAGGCCACACTGCGGGTGGTTAGACGGGGCAATCCCTGACCTGAGGGAGGTACATGGAAAGGGGACACAGTAGACAAGAGAGTCTAGAGAATGCAGTGAGGGAATCCATGGGGTCCACAGAAACCTGTCAGAGACTTCCTGACTGGCATCTCTTTGGTCACTGAAACCCAGGAAGCTGCATGCATCCCTTCTTGAAAAATTGTCTGCAAAGCACCTTTTGGGGGCCGGGAATTCTGGCAGAGCCGGGAGCTCCCTGCTTCTGCCGGTGGAATGTCTTGAAAACTGAACTCACCTCTGCATGTTCCTCTGACTAGAACAGCTTTTAAATCTGGTTGCCTTACCGTCCAGCCAGTCCTTTTGGGAAAGCAATGCAATAACACGTAGGCTCAGAGGACAAGGGAGGAGAGCACCTTATACTGCGGGGTTGTGTGATACAAGGAGAAAGAAAGCCCGCGCGATGGCGCTGCCCCACATTCACTGCAGGCGTCTAAGGCCCTGGGTTTCCAGCCCTCATGAGGCCCTGGGACTCAGCAAGCTCGAACTAAAGACATCCTGCCTCTCACCCCTATCATCATTCAGCCCAACGCCCACCGCCAGGCTGCTCCTCAGCCTCCACTCCCTGCCTCCTTCCTGGGCACCTACTGTACTCCCAATTGTAACCTGGGCATAAGAGATCTTGGGGAACAGGCCAGGTGATATATGGCATTTCTATGGGGCTTCCAGATAAAACTGAAAAGCCGGACCCAGACCTGCTTTGGTGCAGAGTGTAGCATCCACCGGGTCAAGAACAAACGTCGGAGACTTTCAGGAGTATAGATGTAACTTTATTGGCCAGTTTTACCTGCACAGGGTCAAATTCCCGAGGTGTTCAGAGACACTGTGCTCACAAGTAGCTACAGATGGGATCGCACCTAGCGCTCACCGCTCAATCTTTTTATAAGCTAAGCAAGCAAGCCTCATACAGAAGCAGATGTGGCGGTAACCTATTTGCTAAGGGGGCTGCACATAGCATAGCAACAGGGGCTGGGGTCTAGCTCATTGGCGAATTCCAAACCTAAACTTCTGATAAGGGTCTTTTAACCAATAGAATGCAAACGTTTGTCTCTTTTTCCTTTTTTTTTTTTTTCTTCTCTCTCAGCTTCCCAGAGTCCCTATCTGTCTCTGCTTCTTGAACGACCTTGGGCATGTTACTCCTAACAGAACAGGAGCAGGACCTGCCTATAACCCTTAAGTTCCCTGTTCCATTAGTGCCTTGCTTATTTTCTGATCTTCTCTTGGTCCTTACACAGAGCAGGGCCAGTTTTTTCCTGGACACTGAAAACCCTGGCCCAGGATACCGCAGTCCTAGCCTCCAGCCCGCGAACCTCCTCAGCACCCGCAGACGTCCAGGCACAAGATTCTTAACCTTGTCTGCCTGAAATTCTAAGGCCCAGAATTCCTGCCTTCTCCCCTGTCTTCAGTCCCTCTCTGAGGGCCCCATTCCCTCCCGTGCTTTCTCCTCTGACTCCCTAAAGTCTGCTCTCTCTCTCTCCCACCCTGAGTCTCCCACCCACCAGTCTCCCGTAATACAGTCGTTCCTTTCTCTGGGCCCACCGAGTCCTCACACTTGGCCTCCTTGTACCTCTGCCGATAGCTGGCTGTGTGTTTCTCTCTCTGCCTCTGCTCAGGGTGGCCTTCTTTCCGCCCACCCCCGCGTCGCCCACACCTCCCCCGCGCTGTGTGTTTTTGTTCATTTTTTGGTTTCATTTCTTGATACTTATCTCTCTGGGCCTTTACTCTACTCTGTGTGTGTGTGTGTGTGTGTGTGTGTGTGTGTGTGTGTGTGTGTCTGTGTGTGTGTGTGTGTGTGTGTGTGCGTGGACTCCACAATCAAGCGTTTGGTCCCAATTTCAAGCACACTCATCTCAGGGGACGATATAAGAAATATGAAATTAAAGTAATGTAGCTGTAAGGTATGAAATAAACTTTTTGTACGAAAAACCTCTGCTCTGTGTCCTGTCTTTAGATTCTAGAAGCAAGTACCTTGATTTATAAATTCCTTCTTTATGAACTTTGGACTCTTGACACCCAAACCTTGTCATTTCTACTCTGAGTATCTCAAAGGAATCGAGGGTATTACTTTACACATAGCTCCCAGACACACTCGAATGCTGAAGACCATGACAACCAGCTTCTCTCTCCTCTGACCCACAGAACAGCCTGAGAGACACTTGTGCACCCCAGACTTCCCCATTTCCTGCTCGCTGCTGCTGCCTAGCCATATTGAGAAGTCAATTCCTAACCTCCCTAAGATATATAACGGCAGGGCAAGTGAGATTGTTAAGGCAGTTTTTGCAATGAGAGTCCACTGTCTTCTCACATTGCTGCACTCTGAAATAAAAGACGCACGTGTACCTACTGCGTCGCCGTCTCACTTGAAATTGGCACAGAATGAAGGACAGACAAATTGAATGCCGGCTTGATATGGTAACAGATTCTTCTCTGTTCACTAGTTGTCATTTCAGTGCAGAGGTCGCTTCCTCTTCAATCTGTTTGTGCGTCTATGTTTCTAAAGGCTTGTTGATTGACAGACAACCTGTCTTGTGGTGTTGCACAAACAAAAAGCGCCTTCTTTTTATTGGTCTTAAAGTGTCTGAACTGTATCAAAAGTCCCGGCTGCTCAGAAAGGAGCACCCAATCACCCTGTCTCTTTCAACTTCTCATAAGGTATACCAGTCCAATGCTTCTTCTTTAAAAAAAAAAAAAAAAAAGTCTTTAGAACACTTTACTAAGTCAATAGACTAAAATTCATGTTCATTTTTTTTTACATATGGAGAAATGCAATGGTGTCATAGCTTTACTGAAATAGCATTCTCTCCTTATCTGACTCACACACCGAGCCAGTATTTCCACGGCCCTCAATCTTTCTTGTGTCAGGTCACAGGACTCTAGGGACCAGCCCTAGCCTCACACTCACCAAGGTTTCTCTAGAAACACCATCAACCCAGTTGTTCGGTCCCATTTTCATGCCCAATGTTTCTTACTTTAAAAGAAAATCTTTAAAACACATTATTAAATCAGCAGTCCAAAATTCATGTTTTAGAACACTTCATATTGTCTGCAATCTAAAATTCATGTTTTAGATCACTTCTCGAGTGGCAGTCTCTGCGTGTTCCTCTGGCTATAACAGCTTTTAAATCTGGTTGCCTTACCGTCCAGCCAGTCCTTTTGGGAAAGCAATGCTCAGAGGACAAGGGAGGAGAGCACCTTATACTGCGGGGTTGTGTGATGCAAGGAGAAAGAAAGCCCGCGCGATGTTATTGCCCCACATTTACTGCAGGCGTCTAAGGCCCTGGGTTTCCTGCCCTCATGAGGCCCTGGGACTCTCCCCAGAACCTCTGTGTGCAGATGGGACCACCCACAACTCTGAATCCCTGGGAAACGCAGTTAGCACAGAGGTCACGTGGAACACAGAGTGCAAGCTTGTCCCCAAAACCTCATCTATTGTAGTTATACTTTCTTCCTAAGGACAGACCCCTGTGTGGAACTGCTATCAAAATAAAATGTGACTGTGGAATCTTGCTCATTGAAAATTTCAAAATGTTTTTGATTATATTGTTAGGTTGATTTAAAAGTTTTAAAAAGTTTTCTAATCTTAGTTTTTTCAAGTGTATCTGTTACAGTGTGTTGAAAACGCTTTCTAGTGAGAAACTGCTGTGTTCCTTTGGTGTAAAATGTAGGAAAACTTTGTGATAATTTCCTTCTGAAAAAACTTTAAGAAAAAATAAATTTCTCAGGTGTTTGCAGAGGAAAAGACAGGGGTCTGTGCTGTTTGAAAATCTCACTGGAAAAAAATAATACCCTATCATGTTCTTTGGGATTAAAGTGGTGGTTTGTGTGTCCTGATATGGTTTTTATGCTTAAATTCTGTGGTGTGCATTTGTGGTAATAGGGACGTTGTCTTTCAAAGCCTTCAGAAATCCATCAATAACAGGAAATCAGCACTGGAACAATCTCACAATGTAAGCCAAAGACCCTCTTCCATTTTTGCCAATTGTTCAAACAATATTTGTTTAGCAAAAGGTAAACTAACAGAGGATTCCAAGATGATGCCAAAATAGTCAGATGGACTTTCCACTCACCTCCTCCCAGGAGCAAACTGGTGGTATAACTAAATTTAAGAGCAGTCATTCATGAACAGACACTTCTCCCAGGAAGAAATACAAATGGCCAACAGATATATGAAAAGATGCTCATCTTCATTAGTTATTAGAGAAATGCAAATCAAAACTACAATGAGATACCACCTCACCCCTGTTAGATTAGCTATTATCAACATTATCAACAAGATGGGTAATAGCAAATGTTGGAGAGGCTGTGGAGAAAAGGGAACTCTCATCCACTGTTGGTGGGACTGTAAAGTATTGATAGTACAACCATTATGGAGGAAAGTATGGTGGTTCCTCAAAAAACTGAAAATAGAACTACCTTATGACCCAGCAATCCCTCTACTGGGTATATACCCCAAAACCTCAGAAACATTGATACGTAAAGACACATGTAGCCCCATGTTCATTGCAGCATTGTTCACAGTGGCCAAGACATGGAAACAACCAAAAAGCCCTTCAATAGAAGACTGGATAAAGAATATGTGGCACATATACACTATGGAATACTACTCAGCCATAAGAAATGATGACATCGGATCATTTACAGCAAAATGGTGGGATCTTGATAACATTATACGGAGTGAAATAAGTAAATCAGAAAAAAAACAAAAACTACATGATTCCATACATTGGTGGAACATAAAAACAAGACTAAGAGACATGGACAAGAGTGTGGTGGTTACCAGGGGTGGGGGGAAGGAGGACGCAGGAGGGAGGGAGGGAGAGAGTTAGGGGGAGGGGGAGGGGCACAAAAAAAACTAGATAGAGGGTGACAGAGGATAATCTGACTATGGGCGATGGGTATGCAACATAATTTAATGACAAGATAACCTAGACATGTTTTCTTTGAATATATGTACCCTGATTTATTAATGTCACCCCAATAACATTAATAAAAATTTATTTTAAAAAAAAAGAGCAGTCATTATAAAAAACAACTTAGAACTAAATGAAGAGGAGTCTACAACCAAGATGCACAGGGGAAGCCAAACCAAGCCTTTTAGAAACGGTCAAGGGCTGCCCACTTAGACCTGGAATGCTGAGGTCGCCCGTTCAAAACCCTGTGATTACCTGGTCAAGGCACATATGGGACTTGGTGCTTCCTGCTCCTCCCCCTTCCCTCTCTTTCTCTCTCTCTCTCTCTCTTCTCCAAAATGAATAAATAAAATTAAAAAAAAAAAAAGCTTCCTGCTCCCAGAGACGAGCAGTTGCTGAGGGTCCAGAGAGACCGTCGGCAGCTGGGAGGGTTTTCCTGAGAGGTGTGGGTCTTCAGCCCCAAGCCCGGCACCTGAGCCTCGAGCACCAGAGCCTGGAAGAGGTGCCCACACAGCATTTGGCAGTGAAAAGAAGTGGGTTTCTGTCTGCCAAAAAGAGACAGCAGATCTCAAAGACACAGGCACCTTCTTGAAGGACCACTGCAGGAAATCTCACTCACAGCCACTTACTCCGGGCTTTGGCAAAGGGAGTTGTTGAGAGGACTAAAGTGGCATGAGGAGACTGTAAAGTTGGTGGCCTCAGGGAGAGACACAGTGAGGGACAGCCACGGGACCCCTGTGTTGATTCATTTTTTAATACCGGAGTGGACATCTTTCCTGGATGGAGCACTCCCCGTTCTTCAACATCAGCCTGGGGGAAAGCAGCTGCCCCGTTCTCAGGAATCTTTCTTGCCCCACCCTAGGGAGATTGTGCCCTACTGAGAAGTAAGAAGCCTTGGCCCGGAAGTAGGGGACTCAAAAGACTCAAGGGGTTACAGTGACTCAGTTGTCTGGTATTGAGTCCACAACTCCCCCCACCCCACTTTCCTGAGAATATGGCTGGTGTTTTTGCCTCACAGTGGATTCAGTAGAATCTTCTGACTATGAGCAGAACAAATCTGTGGGTTTCAGAGGCCACATCCACTGGACTCCTAGTGCCCATACCCTAGTGTTGGTCAAATAAGTTTGTAAATATGATATATATGTTTGCTCGCTTATAGTTTACATTGGTTGTGGGGGACAGGCTGTAAGCACACAGGGTCATTATAGCCTAAAGCTTAGTTTTAAGACTAAGCTTTTCCCCACACCCTTGACTGCTGCATGATGTGGGATGGTGCATTCTCATTAGGAATCCCATTATGCCTCAGATACGTGACTTTGTATCAGAGACTTCCTTGTTTGTATATTGGATTAAAGGTTTTGATTTCTACACTATAATGTGGGGCAGAGGAGCCCATGCTAGAGGAGAGCAGAGAAAGGCCATGTGGAGGAGACGAGAAGCAGCCAAGATGGTGGAGTGCTGAAGGAGAAGCCAGTTTATACAGAGTTTGTGCAGAGAGAAGGAGATGGGGAACAGAGGTGAATAAGGCTGGTGAGGTAGAAACTTGATTCTAGGAAACTCAGATAAGTCAGTGGCTTTGGGAGCCCTGAATGGAAAGGGAAGTATTTTCCCATTGTGTGTATTTCTTGCCCACTGGGTGCAAGCTAGGATTAAAGCTAATGGCCCACCAGTTCTCAGCTCCGTTGTTTTATTACTGTCTGTTTGAATCAAATGCAAACCTGCATTGGGCCAGGTGACTGTGATGGTGGCCCTGGCTACTGGCTTTACACCTAGTAAGGTCTATAAAAATATTCAGAACAGACTGACACCTAGGGCCTTGGGGTGGGAACCACACACACCACCTTTCCTGATGCCTGAATTGCCTCAGGCTCTATACTCAGTTAGAGGTGTTTTTAGGGGCCAAGCCCAACCAGCAGTCAGCAGACATAGGCAGCAGGAAGCCATTATCATGGAATGTTGAGTATTTTGCTGACTTGCCCCCAGGCTTGTTGCTGGTAAAATTCAGCCTAGATATGCAACTTGGTTCTTTTATGTGCACCTAAGCCCCTCAGGGGCAACCTGAAAGTCTGGGTTGCTTATAGCTCCATAGCTCCAGAAAGTTTGTTGAGGGCCACTCCCGGGCAGTGTCTTACACTTTTCTCAACCAGATTCCCTCCTAAGAGGCCCAGAACCAACACAGAGAGGGGCCACCTACAGAGAACATCAGAGCAGGACCCAACTAGCCTTACTAGCAGCATAGCCAGAGAGAGCTCATCAGGCACAGAACCCAGCTGAGGCAAATCCCACTTTCTGCGGCTAACACCTGCACAAGCAGCTCACATGCATTGAATGAGGTCAAGTTTCACAGCAGGCCCATGTCATGGATACCCAGCCCTGCTTGGCTAAGTACCACAGAGGGAAGGGAGAGAGGCTTAGAGCACAGACATTCAAAGTGTGAGCTCCTTGGAGCTTATTGTTGGGACTGGTCGAGGGGCTTAGCCACTTCGGGCGGGGGAATCACAATCAGCCCCAGTGTAAGACTCTCTCAATTGTCCTCCCTGAGACCAGGGGATCTCCAGCTGAAATAACTTCTGCAGAGGGGACTGTTGGCTTCACCCAACCTAAACCTGCTGCTTACCTAAGGGGCAACAGAACTGGAGTATCCAGCAGTGGTTCTGGGATTAGGTTCTAGAGTAGGGGTGACTTTCCCCATATGAAGCTCCTGACCAAGAGACCTCCCCAAGTAGGGATCCCACTGACATTGTCATCTTGACTTTATTTGTCCTAATCCACTGTTGGGAAAACAGCTATGTTAGGCTTGCTTGCTTGCACTTTGCATGATTAGTCTGTAAGCATGTGGTGGAGACATGGATGTATAGCTTGTATGAAGCTACAGGTACTTTTTTTCAGGGCAGATCACTTGCCTGCCACTGTAAGGGGTCATTTTCCTTGTCATTTGCTTCTTGACTTGGGAAGCGGTTTTCCCCTGCCTGTTTGCTTTCCTGTTGTTTCAAGAATCTAATAAATGGAAATGGCTCTATACTTTCTGGCTTTACAGTTCCTCTACCATCAGTCCAAATTCATTGTGAACCTCCCTGGCCTTGTCCACCAGCATTTTATCTGGTGCTGTGAACAGGATTTGGATCAGATTGATATGGAACTGCCAACGCCCTTGAAGAATGAGTTGGAGGAGTGGCTTTTCCTGAGCATGTGGTGCTCTGTGGCTGCCCTGTTGGGGGTATTGGGCTGGGTGTATTTTACAGCCCTGCGAGCAGAAACTGAAAACTCCATGTGAGAGACCAAACACCGGCAGTGGCATGAGCTGGAGAAGAAGCTGTGGGTTCAAGAACTCCAGTTTCAGATGGAAACTGAGACACTATGATAGTAGGAGCTGGAACAGTTGATGGAGAAGGAATTGTGGATTTGAGAGCTCCAGTTTGCCTTGGAATCCTATCCTAGTAGTGGTAGTTGCTAGAGAAATAGCTGTGGGTTCTAGAGCTCCAGTTTTAGCTTCAGGATGAGAGCCAGCAGCCGGAAAAGCCAAAGCAGTTGCTGACGAAGGAGCGCACTTGTGTTGGCAGTTACTCTGAGTCAGCAGAAGTAGGCATTTCTGTCTTTTCTAAGGAGGAGGTGGAGGTTCAGGCTGAAACTGCCATCAGCAGACTCAGAACCTGACCAGTGGTCACCCAGAAGGTGAAAACCCATCAGCAACAAGTGCATCAGGGGCAGGCACAACCCCCTATGTAAGTAGTTGAGCACTCTGTGTTCTGGCCCTACATCCAAATGGGGTTGATGGAGTAGGAAAGAAATTCAGGCAGAATACCACCAAGTCCCTGACAGCTTGGTTGCTGTGGTTGTGGGACACAGGGGTCAATGGCATCATGCTCTCTGGATAAGAGATACAGAAATTAGCTGCCATTTCCATGCACTCCTCCTTGAGGCAGCAGCTTCAGAACTGCCATGACTACCCAGGATACCATACCCTATTAGAGTGGGTGTCACCTGCCATTCATACAGTCTGGCAGAATGCTGGACACTTGCTGGGGGCAGTGAGTTGGTGGTAGTTGCATACTGAGCTGCAGCAGGTCCTCCTGGAACTAAGTATGAGGAATGCTGCTTTACACTTGAGGTCCCGTTGGCAAATGAGAAAGTGTTTACAGCAGGGATAAGAAACCTTATCCTCTGTAGCACCCCGTCAGTCACTCTTGGGTCAGTGGTGGCTAACTTGGGCCTCAATGTGGGCAGCACATCAATGCTTTTACATGAATGGTGTCAGATTTGGGGGAGGCAGAAGCAGCACAGAACTGTGTGAATGTGCAAGCTACTGCCTATGCTGCCCCCCAAATAAAAATAAAAATTAAAAATAATTTATAAAAAATATTGATGTACTACCTACATATAAAAAAGTGTAGAGATTATAAGTATATTGCTTTTCTTTTATGGTATTGGTTTTTTGGGGTTTTTTTTGTATTTTTCTGAAGCTGGAAACGGGGAGAGACAGTCAGACAGACTCCCTTATGCGCCCGACCGGGATCCACCTGGCATACCCACCAGGGAGCGACGCTCTGCCCACCAGGGGGCATCGCTCTGCCGCGACCAGAGCCACTCTAGCGCCTGGGGCAGAGGCCAAGGAGCCATCCCCAGCGCCCGGGCCATCTTTGCTCCAATGGAGCCTTGGCTGCGGGAGAGGGAAAGAGAGACAGAGAGGAAGGAGGGGGGTGGAGAAGCAAATGGGCGCTTCTCCCATGTGCCCTGGCCGGGAATCAAACGCGGGTCCCCCGCGCCAGGCCGATGCTCTACCGCTGAGCCAACCGGCCAAGGCCGGTTTTGTTTTTTAAGTGAGAGGAGGGGAGAATCATGAGACAGAGTCCTGCATATACCCTGACTGGGACCCACCCAGCAACTCTCAATGTTCAGATCAACTGGGCTATCCTCAGCACCAGGGGCCAACGCTCAAACCCCTGTGTCTCTCAATCCAGACACTGGCTGCAAGATGGAAAGAGAGAGAAGGGAAAGGAGGAGGGGAAGAAAAGCAGATAGTCACTTCTCATATGTGCCCTGACCAGGGATTGAACCTGGGATATCCACACACCGGGCTGATGCTCTATCCACTGAACAACTGGCCAGGGCTGCTTAATGACTTTTCAAGAATTAATATGCACTCATGCATCTAGAAGCTAGATCAGGAAACAAAGCATTATCAGCATTCTAGAAGCTTCTGCTCCCTTCCATTGACTTTATTTCTTTTTTGTTTTTTTAATTTAGAAATTAGATTTAATGGTGTGGCACTGGTCAATAAGAATACATAGGTTTCAGGTAAACATCTTTATAGCATTTGAACTGTTGATTGTGTTGTGTGCCCATCATCCAAAGTCAAATCATTTTCCATCTTTATTTGTCCCTCTTTACTCTACTCCCCCATTCTCTCTCTGCAAACCACTTCACTTTTGTCTAAGTTTATGAGTCTCAGTTGTACTTCCTACTTGTGTGTGAAATCATATAGTTCTTAGCATTTTCTTATTTACTTATTTCACTTAACATAATGTTCTCAAAGTCCATCCATGTTGTCATAAATGTAAATATATCACCATTTCTTATGGATGAGTAGTATTCCATTGTATATGCATACCACTTCTTTATCCAATCCTCTATCAAGGGACACTATTGTTGTTTCTATGTCTTGGTCATCGTGAATAGTGGTGCAATGAATATGGGGGTGTATGTGTCTTTATGTACCAATGTTTTCAGGTAGATACCCAGCAGAGGGATTGCTGAGTCATATAGTAGTTCTATTCTTAATTTTTTGAGGAACCACCATATTTTCTACCATAATGATTGTACTAGTTTACATTCCCACCAACAGTGAATGAGGGTTCCTTTTTCTCCACAACCTCTTCAACACTTGTTATTACCTGTCTTGTTGATAATATCCAAACTAACAGGTGTGACGTGGTATCTCATCGTAGTTTTGATTTGCATGTCTCAAATAGCTAGTGAAGATGAGTATTTTTTTATATATCTGTTGACCATTTGTATGTCTTCTTGGGAGAAGTGTCTGTTCAGGTCCTCTCCCAATCTTAATTGGATTGTTTGCTTGTTGCTGAGCTTTGTGAGTTCTTTTTACATTTGGGGTATTAATCCTTTTTCAGAGCAGCTATTTGTGAATATCAACTCCTCCTTACTTGGCTGCCTTTTTCTTTTGTTGTCAGTTTCTTTTGCTGTGCAGCTTTTTAGATTAATAAGATCTCATTATTTTTGTCTTTATTTACCTTGCCTTTGGGTTCAAATTCATAAAATATTCTCTACAGCACAGTCCATAAGTTTAGTGTCTATTTTTTCCTATGTAATTTATTCTTTCAGATCTTATATTTACATTTTGACCCATTTTGAGCTAATTTTTGTGCAAGGGGACAAGGTGTAGTCAAGTTTCATCCTTTTGCATGTGGCTTTCCAATTGTCCTGCTGTGTGTTTTCGACTCCTTTGTCAAACATTATTTGTCCACATATATGTGGTTTTATTTCTGAGCTCTCAATTCTGTTCCACTGCTCTGTGTGTCTGTTTTTCTGCCAATAGCATGCTGTTTTGATTATCATGGCTCTGTAGTATAATTTGAAGTCAGGTAGTGACTTCATTCTTTTTTCTCAAGATTGCTTTGGCTCTTCAGGACTTTTTACGGTTCCATACACATCTACTAACTTTTTGTTTTATTTCTTTAAGAAATTAAATTGGGATTTTAAAAGAGATTGCATTAAATTTTTATATTACTTTGGGTAATATAGCCATTTTACTTATATTGATTCCCCTATCCATAAACGTAGAATGTTTTTCCATTTCATTGTGTCTTTTAAAATTTCTTTGCCTGACTAAGCAGTGGTGCAGTGGATAGAGTGTCAGACTGAGACGTGGAGGACCCAGGTTCAAGGCCCCAAGGTCACTAGCTTAAGCACAGGCTCATCTGGTTTGAGCAAGGCTCACCAGCTTGAGCCCAAGGTCGCTGGCTTGAGCAAGGTGTCACTCTGTCTGCTATATAGTCAAGGTACATATGAGAAAGCAACCAATGAGCAATTAAAGTGCCACAATGAAGAATTGATGTTTCTCATCTCTCTCCCTTCCTGTTTGTCCCTATCTGTCCTCTCTCTGTCTCTGTCACCAAAAAAAATAATAATAATTAAAATTTCTTTTAATAATGTGTTGTAGTTTTCAGTATAGGCCCTTCATATCCTTTGTTAAGTTTATTTTTTGTGGCCTGACCTGTGGTGGCGCAGTGAATAAAGCGTCGACCTGGAAATGCTGAGGTCGCCGGTTCAAAACCCTGGGCTTGCCTGGTCAAGGCATATATGGGAATTGATGCTTCCAGCTCCTCCCCCCTTCTCTCTCTGTCTCTCTCTCTCCCTTCTCTCTCCTCTCTAAAAATAAATAAATGTTTATTTTTTGTTGTTGGGTATTTTTGTTTATTGGGTATTTTTTTTTGTTGTTGTTGTTGTTGCAGTTGTAAGAGAAATTGTTTCTTCAGTTCATTTCCTGAAGTTTTATTGTTAACATTTAGGAAAGCAGTAAACTTTTGTATATTGATTTTGCATCCTGCAACTTTACTATATTTGTGTATTGTTTCTAATAGTTTTATGGTGGTGTCTTTGGGGTTTTCTATATACAAGATCATGTCATCTGCAAAAGGCAATACCTTTAGTTCTTCTTTCCCAACATGGATGCCTTTTATTTGTTTCTTTTGACTAATTGCTCTGGCTAAGACATCCATTACTATCTTGAATAAGAGTGGAGAGAGTGGACATCCTTGTCTTGTTTCTGATTTTAGAAGAAAGACTTTTAGTTTTTCACCATTTGTATGATATTGGCTAATTGTTTGTCATATATGGCCTTTATTATGTTAAGGTACTTTTCTTCTCTGCCCATTTTATTGAGTTTTTTAATCATAAGTAGATGATGTATCTTATTGAATGTCTTTTCTGCATCTATTGATAGAATCAAGTGATCTTTGTTCTTTGTTTTGTTAATATGGTGTATTACATTGATTTGCATATCTTAAACCATCCTTGTGCTCCTGGAATGAATCCCACTTGACTGTGATGTATTATTTTTTTAATGTATTGTTGTATTCAACTTACAAGTATTTTGTTTAGAATTTCTGCATCTGTATTCATTGGAGATATTGGTCTGTAGTTTTCTTTTGTGTGTGTCTGTTATCCTTGCCTGGTTTTGGTATCAGGGTTACGTTGGCCTCATAAAATGTGTTAGGAAGTATGGCCTCTTCTTCAAATTTTTGGAAGACTTTGAAAAGTATTAGTACCAAGTCTTCTTTGAATGTTTGATAGAATTCACTAGTATAGCCATCTGGTCCTGGACCTTTATTTTGGGGCAGATTTTAGATAGTTGTTTCTTTTTTCTTTCTGCTTATATGTCTACTTAAGTTTTCCACTTCTTCAGGACTCTGGCTAGGAAGATTATATAGTTCTAGGAACTTATCCATTTCTTCTAGATTGTTGAATTTGGTGACATAATCTTTCATAGTATTCTAGTATGATGAGTCCCTTTTTTTTCCTTAGTGAGTCTAGCCAGGAGTTTGTCAATTTTATTGATCTTTTCAAACAACCAGCTCTTTGTTGTATTAATTTTTCTATAATTTTTTTTTGTTTTCTATCTAATGTAATTCTGCTCTAATTTGTGCTATTTTCTTTATTCTGCTGACATTGGGTTGCCTTTGTTTTTCTTTTTCTAGTTTCTAAAGATGCGATCGTAGGTAACTTACTTGGAATCTCTTGTGTTTCTTAATATAACCATGTAATGATATAAACTTCCCTCTTATTAGTGCTTTCTCTGCATCCCAGAAATTTTGGTATGTTGAGTTTCCATTTTTGTCTGTCTATATCAGTGGTAGTCAACCCTGTCCCTATCGCCCACTAGTGGGCATTCCAGTTTTCATGGTAGGCGGTAGCAGAGAAACCAAAGTATAAATAAAAAGATAGATTTAACTATAGTAAGTTGTTTTATAAAGATTTATTCAACATTATATAATTACTTACCAAGTACTTTATGTTGCAAAAATCTAACATAAAGTACTTGGTAAGTAATTATTATTATATGCTTTAACTTGCTGTAACTCTGCTTTATAAATTTCATAAAGTAAAGTTACTTCCCTACTTTATAAATCACCATTACTGTGGAACCAGTGGGTGGTTAGAAAATTTTGCTACTAACAGAGATACAAAAGTGGGCGGTAGGTATAAAAAGGTTGACTACCCCTGGTCTGTATATATCTTTTAATCTTCACTTTTATTTCTTCTTTGATCCCGTCATTTTTTGAAAGTATGTTGTTTAGTTTTCACATTTTTAGGTTTCTTTATATCCTTTTGGCAGTTCAGTTCTGTTTTCAGAGTCTTATGATCAGAGAATATGCTTGGTATAATTTTCATCTTGATTTCTTGATGTTAGTTTTGTGGTCCAACATGGTCTATCCTTGAGAATGTTCCATGTGCACTGGAAAAGATGATATAATATGATGTTCTGGGATGAAATGTCTATTATATCCGTTTGGTTTAGTGTGTCACTTAAGGCCGATATTTCTTCATTGATTTTTCTTTTTTGGATGCTCTAAAGTTGTTAGTGTTATGTTGAGATTTCTCACTGTGACTGTGTTTTTTTCTAGTTTTTGTTTTTTACTTAGTTCTGACAGCAAATGTCTTAAGTATTTTGGTGCTCCTTGATTCAATGCATATATATCAATGAATGTTTTGTCCTTTTGATATAGTGTCCCCTTTATCATTATGAAATGCTCATCTTTGTCAGATATAAGTATGGCTACAACTGCTTTCCTTTGGGTATTATTTGCTTGAAGAATCATTTTCAACTTTCTTATGTTGAGTCAACTTTTGTTTTTGCAACTTAGACATGTCTGCTGGAGCATCGTATGGTTGGGTTTTGTTTTATAAGCCAATCTGCTAATCTGTGACTCTTTATTGATGAGTTTATTTTATTTACATTTAAGGTAATTATTGACATATGAGGATTTCTTATAACAATTTTATGTTTTGTTTGTTAGCTCTGTGTTTCCTTTGGTTTTTTTCCTTTCTTTTTGTGTCAGTTGTTTTTGTTTGATAGTATTCCAAGCTTCTTTCTTCTGTTTCTTTTTTTTTAAGCTTTATATTTTGTTTTTAATTATTTTCTAGTGCTTACCATTAGGTTATTTAAAAAAAGATTTTATATAGATGAATCTTTTTTTGTATTATGCGTGCTTTTGCCTTCCACTCTCCTTTGCTACTTCAGATTTTTATCTTTTCTCCATTGATATTTTTGTGATTACAGATTATCCTTGTTTATATTGTAACCTGGTTGGAGCTTTTACTTGTACTTTTGTGTTGGTTTGTGCTTTGTGTCAGGTAGAATAACCTTCTTGAGTATATCTTGCTGTAGGAGCTTTCTGGTGATAAATTCCCTCGGCTTCTGTATGTCTTAAAATGCTTTTATTTCTCTTTCATATTTGAAAGATAACTTTAATGGATATAGTATTCTTGATTGGCAATTGGTAATTTCTTTATTTCAGTGCTTTGAATGTTTGGGTCCACTTTCTTCCAGCTTATAGAGTATCTGCTGAGAAGTCCAATGATAACCTGATGGGCTTTTCTTTATATGTTATGTTGTTCTTTCCCCTAGCTGCCTTGAGGGTTCATATATATATATATATATATATATATATATATATATATATATATAGTTTTATTACACTGTACCTTGGAGAAGGCCTATTTGGGTTAAGGTAACTAGGTGTTCTGTTTGCTTCTTCAATTTGAGGCTATAACTGTATCCATAGGTTTGGAAAGTTCTCATCAATTATTTATTTGAATGGGCTCTCAATTACCTTCTACCTCTCTTCTTCTGATATACCTATTATTCTTATATTGTTCTTACTGATGGAGTCAGATAATTCTCATAGAGCTCTCACTTTCAAATCCTTGAGTGTCTCTATTCTTCCCTCTGTATCAACTCTATATGCCTTTTGTTTTCTGTTTTTTGTTTTGGAGTGATTTTTAGTGAAAGAGACAAGGACAGAGGGAATGACAGAGGGAGGGACAAACAAGGACAGACAGACAGAAATAGAGATGGAAACATCAATTCTTCATTGTTGAACCATTGTTATTCACTGATTGCTTTCTAGTATGTGCCTTGGCTGGGGGGCTCCAGCCGAGTCAGTGACCCTTTGCACAAGCCAGCAACCTTGGGCTTAAGCCAGGAACCTTGAGCTTCAGGCCAGTGACCTTTGGGCTCATCCAGTGACCATGGGGTCATGACTATGACCCCATGCTCAAGCCAATCACCTTGAGGTTTTGAACCTGGGTCTTCTGAGTCCCAGGCTGATGCTCTCTGCACAGCACCATGGCCTCACCAGTCTCTATATGCCTGTATTTTTATGCCATTGATTCTCTCCTCTATCTGGCCTGTTTTTTTAGCTAAATTTTATGGCTCAGTTTTCAATGCATGTATTGAGTTCTTCTTGGTTTTTAATTTTTTAATCTCATTGATGAAGGAGTGTATTATTCATTGATTTGTTTTAGAAGCACATTAAATAATTTATGTGTTTTCTTGTATCTCATTTAAAATTTTCAGAATTTTAATTTTGAATTAAATCATATAATTCCAGTATTTCCATGTTGTTGATAATGCTTTCCAGAGCTTTTCTACTTTCTGTCTGAACAGTGTCTTTTTCCTAGTTATTCTTGGTATTTGTTTTCCTCTGCTTAGGTGGCATTTAGGAGTGGTATTGGTAAAAACTCAAACAAAAAAACTACCAACAATAAAGGCAAATAATAAAAATAAAATAAACAATAAAAGAGAAAAACCACAAAAAGCAAAGAAGAAAGAAAACCCAACCCAAAATAAAAAAAAAGAAAAGCCCACAGAAAAGTAAAGTGTGGTTTTGCACTTGTAAGAGGTTTTTTTATTATTTTCCAGTAGATGGTACTTGATTACAAGTTTTATTATAATATCGATTTTCATTTTTTTAGATTTTATGTTTTACTGGGCTTTGAACCAGTGTCCTTAGTGTTCCAGGTCGTTTCATCCCCTGTGCCACCACAGGTCAGATGGATTATAAATTTTAGCTGTGTAAATTCTCCAGTCTGACCTTCCCCAAGATGATGCAACCATGATGATAGGGTGGGGCATGCACTGAGGACTTTATTCTTTCTTTGTTCTCTCTCAGTGACAGTCTTGGGCCTCTGCATGTTCTTTTTTGTGTCCAAAAGACCAGGCACTAGAGAGAACACCCTTGCTCTTCAGGTGGAACAGTGGTTCTACAGAGTTAGTTCTGGGGTATGTCACTCTTACTCTCTGTACCCTGCAATGAGAGGGAGGCGGGATCTAAGAAGGAGGTGCCACACTTTGTATTTCTCTGTCTCTGTCCCGAGTGCGAGGTGCTGGTAGACTGAGGGACCACTGGTAGTGTCCCTGGCTTCGACCACTGCTTTGCTTTAGCCCTTCTTCAAGTGCCTCCCAATTTCTCCACTCCTCTTGGCAAAAGAAGACCCAAACACTCCAGGTTTTTCCCCTCTCCAGAGCCCACCATAAGTACTTCTTATCTTTTGGTACCCCCCCACCCTTTCGACCTTTAGTCTATTCAATGTGCATATCTTTCAGGCAAGTTTGCAAGCCCAGCTGGGGTTCCTTTGCAAAGTTATAGCTATTTAATTTGTTGAAATTTCAAGGGTAGAGATAAGGTTATCTTTCATGCAGCCATTACTCTGATGTCATCTCCATTGTTAAATTCCTAACGTCAATTCACCAACCAAAGCCTTTCGCATTTTTCTCCTTTCTTAATCACCAGAACATGGCCTCCCATTACCCCCCTCACTCATAAACCCTGAGGTATGGAATACTTCCACTCCTTCTGTAGCATGACACCATTCTCCTATACAAAGACCAAGGACCCTTCCAAATTTCCTTGCCGGGCACAATATCCTATCTCTGCAGAAAGCCAGAGAGGATTACAGCCTATTATTACTTGCCTTTTTTTCCAAAAGCCTTCTTCTACCCATTAATTCTCTCTACAACACTCCCATCTAGCCTGTACAAAAGCCAGGCGGCTCCTATCGCCTTGTTCAGAATCTATACCTTATTAGCCAGGCACTAATACCCATCCATCTGATTGTTCCTAACCCATACCCTATTCTCTCCCTCATTCCCTCCAATGCCACCCATTTTAGGTTTTCAATCTGAAAGATGCCTTCTTCACTATCTCCTTACATCGCAATTCCCAAGACCTATTTGCCTTTACCTGGATTCATCCCACCACTAGACTCTCACATCAGTTAACATGGTCGGTTTTATGCCACGGCTTTAGGGATAGTCCCCATTTCTTCAGGCAAGCCCTGGCCACTGACCTTTCTAATCTAGACATTTCCCCAAGCACTCTCTTACAATATGTAGATGATTTCCTCTTATGTAGCCTTTCAAAGGAATTCTGTCAACAACACACTATTAAACTCTAAACTGTCTAGTAGAAAAAGGTTATTGAGTCTCACCTACAAAAGCACAACTGTCCATTCCCCAAATAACTTATCTTGTTCTCACTTTGACACCTCCAAAATCGAGGCATCACAGCTGACAGAAAGGATTTTATTGCCTCCTCACAGCCCCCACAATCAAACAGGAACTTCTTTCCTTCTTGAGCTTGGCTAGATCTTTCCACATTTAAATTTCTAATGTCGGTGTTCTAGCACACCCACTTTATGAGACTACAAAAGGACCCTTGACAGACCCCATCAATCCTACCCTCAATATACAACCACACTACAGAAAACTGCAAGCCCTCACCTCAGCTCCAGCCCTCTCCCTCCCTGACCTTTCCCAGTCCTTCAAACTACGTATTCACAGATGAAAGACAGAGGATAGCAGTTGAATTATTAGGTCAGAACCATGGGGCAAGCTTAAAAATTATAGCCTACCTATCAAAACACTACGGTCAGAGTTTGGCCCACTTGTCTACGTGCACTTGCAACAGCAGCTTTAACAGCCCTGGAAAGCGAGCAATTAACTCTCAAGAAGCCCACCACAGTTTATTCCTCTCATTCCCTCACAGATCTTCCCTCACACAGGGCCACGCCATCCCTATCCCCTTCTTACCTCCAACAGTTTCATCTTACTTTCATCTAGTCTCTTCATACTGCTATAACCTGGTGTTCTTCTTTCAACCCTGCTACCTTATTACCCACACCAAATTAGGAAATCACACATTTCTGTTCAGAGGTCCTGGACTTTAAGCAGCCAGCCCCTTTTCCCTAACATCACTGACCAGCCCCTACCTAATTCCTCCATAAATTGGTTCATAGACGGCAGTTTCTATACCCATCATGGTAATAAATGTGTGGGCTACTCCGCTGTGTCTTCCACAGGTGTCCTTGACGCTAAGCTGCTCCTGTTAGAGACCACTTCCCAAAAGGCAGAGCTCCTAGCCCTGACCCAGGCCCTAACTGTAGCAGCAGGAAAGACTATGAATATTTACACTGACTATATATTCCTTTCACATATTACATTCCCACACAGCCATCTGGGAAGAAAGGGGATTTCTCACAACAAAGGGATCCCCTATCACCAATTCCCCCTTCATTTTGAAATTGCTCCAGGCAGCAAGGCTACCCAAGGCTGCCACAGTTATACACTATAAAGGACATCAGGCGACAGAAGATCTCATCACCGGGTGAAATGACTTAGCAGACCAAGAAGCAAAAGCTGTCACTTTACTTATATTTCTTGCCCCTCGGTTACTAGTCATCACTAACAGGACCTCAGAATCCTCCCAGGAAGTACGGCAGTCATTTCTTTCCCTAGGTGCAGTCACTGAAGGGCTCTCACTTAGTTTTACTCACCACTCCCATGTCAGTCAAGCTCCAAGGAGTACAGGCCTGGATCCATCTCTCCAAAATCAAGCCACTTTTCCCTGATTATCACGGTTTTTACAGAACCACACACAGGCCATTATCCATAAATCTTTTAGTGAACGACTCTTACTACAACAAATATACCCTAAATACCAACCAATACACCAAAGATAACATCCTTTCTTTACAGGCTTCTCATCATCCTCCAATAAGCAGGAAGCAATCAAAAGAGAAACAATGTCTCACTTCCCAACCAAATTATTAAGTAAAAGCCAGGAATGTTAGGTAGAACAAAGGCAGCTCCATTTTGCCTCTTCTAACTCCCTTTGTGTGTGTGTGTGTGTGTGTGTGTGTGTGTGTGTGTGTGTGTGTGTGTGTGTCAGAGACAGAAACAGAGGGACAGACAGACAGACAGGGAGAGAGATGAGAAGAATCCATTCTTTGTTGCGACTCCTTAGTTGTGTACTGATTGCTTTCTCATATGTGCCTTGACCAGGGAGCTACAGCAGACTGAGTGACCCCAAGACAGTGACTGTTGGCTCAAGCTGGTGAGCTTTGCTCAAAACAGATGAGCCTGCACTCAAGTTGGTGACCGCGGGGTCTCGATCCTGGGTCCTCCACATCCCAGTCCGATGCTCTATTCACTGCACCACCACCTGATCAGGCTTCTCACTCCCATTTTTTAGGACTTTGCAGATCACAATGACCATAACCTAACCCAGTGGTTCTCAAACTTTATGAAGTTGGGGCGCACTTAAAATCCTATAATTAATTGTAGAAGCACTATATACAAATTTCTGTGAAATATTTATAATAAGTCAAATATTAAAGAAAAAATATAAAGTCTAAGTGTGCTTTTATGGTAATTAAACAAAATAAATATGACAAAATTAAATTTATTCTGGCATTAAAAAACATTTTTATATTACATTTTTTAATTAATTTATTTATTTATTAATAAATAAATTTTTATTTAAATGGGGTGACATCAATAAATCAGGGTACATATATTCAAAGAAAACATTTCCAGGTTATTTTGTCATTTAGTTCTGTTGCATACCCATCACCCAAGGAGAGATCGTCCTCTGTCACCCTCTATCCAGTTTTCTTTGTACCCCTCCCCCTCACCCCCTTTCTCCGTCCCTCCCCCCACCCCACCCCCGTAACCACCGCACTCCTGTCCATGTCTCTTAGTCTCACTTTTATGTCCCACCAATGTATGGAATCCTGCAGTTCTTGTTTTTTTCTGATTTGCTTATTTCACTCTTTGAGTTATGCTTTCTAGAATTCGTAAAAAGGAGGGGTTAAAAATTTTAAAATGACAAAAAGTTATCTTTTTATATATATAGATACATTCTTAGTAAGATTTAGTAAATTCGGCAGGTCCCAGCATGAATGTGTTAAGTTTTTTCATTCTTGTGTTTACGAGAAACATGAGTCTGATGTGTCCTAGCGATTCCTTCAATGTTTGGGTATATATTTGAAAGGCAAACTCTCATTTCCTCAATACATTGAAGAATTCTTCTCTTTTTACTCTTAATTGTGTTGAGTGCAGAAAATCCCCACCAAACATATCATCTTAACTTTACACCAAACAAAGGATAGAAGAAACTTGCCTCCAGTCTTTCTGGGGAACGTGGGAGGTAGTGTAAACAATCTAGCACCACAGTTTAACAGCCTTTTGCAACCTAATCAGGCAAGTGAGGTGGAGGGTTGGGCAGACTGTCAGCTTACAGACAATTCCCCATACCTCTGTCCCCCAAAAATCTAAACTCTAAAAACCTCGTTGGTTTTTTGGTCCCCAACAGGCACATATTTCTCTGGAATACCATAGGGCACACCTGGAAATCTTCTAGGGTGCAGAAGTGCCCCTGACGCACACTTTGAGAATCACTGGTCTAACCCAAGAGAAACGGACATGGTTGAGAGACCTACAGGCTATAAACACCTTTCTGGTGTTCCTGGAACTGACTAACCCCAGACTGACCCACTTGAATACCAAGGAGCAAACAAAGTCTTACCAGTTCCCTAGCAACACACATCAGCAAGAATTTTCCAACCCTATTAAGCCCCCAGACTCCCTCCTATCAAGACTGACACTTTTTTCGGCCTCAGCCCATCTGCAGCCTGATGTGCTAATAAAGTCCATTGTTTTACCTCTCTTGGACTCATGTGATTCCTCTCTGTGAACCTAACAGTGATAGAAATATACTGCTCACAAAAATTAGGGGATATTTTAAAACGCACTTTCAATATCAGGGAACATGCAGATACTCCAGTACCTTCAGCCTTTTATAGTATAGTGCACTTTCACCAATGTAATAAAAGTTGGTTTTGCATCTCATTTGCATAATTGAACAACTTTCTTTGACTTGTCGTTTGCTTTTCTGATGTTCTTGTTTAATAAAAAAAATCAAATGTTTCTTTTCTTTATCATTTCATATTCATTTTGAAACACTTAATAAACGTGTGTGATGTTAAGTAGCAAGTAGTTGACAGGAAAATTTAAACTTTTTTGCTTTTTTTTAAATTAATGAATTTATTGAGGTGACACTGATTAACATAATTATATAGGTTTTGGGTGTCCAATTCTACAACACATCTCTGTATACCATATTGTGTTCACCCCCCTCCCCAAGGTATGCTTCATACTGACAAACTGAGAATCTTAGAAATAAGGCGACTGGCAGTCCATGACCAAAATGACTCTTGTCCAGTTGATGTTTCTAGACTCTGTCTTTATCTCTGCTAAAATCATGTCATTATACAAGCCAATGATGCTATCAGAAAATTATGTGTACCTGGAAGAACTTTTTAAACTTATGATCTCAGACAGTGACCAAGTTGGGTAGGTTCCCCATAAGTCAGGAATCTAGTCCAACAAGTTTTTCTGGGATGTTGGTCATCAGAAAATTTGAGAATGTTCCGTAGGCCCTGGCCACCTTCACAAAGCCGACATTCCTGTCATTTTTTCCCTTTAGGTCAGCACAGGACCTCCACGTTGAGGCTGAGGGCCCCTAGGATACGGTTGGTCATGGGGCTCCAAGGAGCAATGGCCATCAGCTCTGTGAGCATGCATGGTATGAGGTATGAAGTCACGGGAATTCAAGAAACAACCCACCTGACCAGGTGGTGGCGCAGTGTATAGAGCAGCGGACTGGAACGCAGAGGACCCAGGTTCAAAACCCCAAGGTCACTGACTTGAGCGCCGACTCATCTGGCTTGAGCAAGGGGTCACTCACTCTGCTGCAGCCCCCTCACCCCAGTCAAGGCACATATGAGAAAGCAATCAGTGAACAACTAAGGAGCTGCAACAAAGAATTGATTCTTCTCATCTCTCTCTTCCTGTCTGTCCCTCTCTCTGTCTCTCTCACTGTCACAAAAAATAAAAATACAAAAAGAAACAACCCCAGTAAATATTTTTTTAAATGTAACTTGTTTTTAAAAGAGCGGTTCAGTTGAGAGCTGATGAGCCCCAGTTATAACAAGTCTTCATGCTCTGGCACCAATGCTTGGCCCGGCCCCAGAACATATTTTATTGGTCCGTGTTATACTGTCCATGACTGTGTGGGGAGAAATAATGTCTGAGGAAGGAAGAATAAGTCTTTTGAGTAAAAGGGTGTTTGCTTCTGCCAGCACATTGGTGAAGTAGATTATTTGTGTGTGTGTGTGTGTGTGTGTGTGTGTGTGTGTGTGTGTGTATTCAAGTTGCATGAAAAAAAGAAACAAAAACTACTGAGGACAAAATACAATTTGAATTCTTTTTATGCTACTTCAGCCAGTAAAGCCCATGCATGCAATCAACTACAATATAACACAGAAGACAAGGAAGAGAGGGGATGCAACTAGTTAGTAATGACCTGACCAGTGACTCCTACGCTGAGATATACAGCAGTGGACCCCAACCCCTGGGCCGCAGACCAGTATCGGTCCGTGGGCCATTTGGTACTGGTCCACAGAGAAAGAATAAATAACTTACATTATTTCTGTTTTATTTATATTTAAGTCTGAACAATGTTTTTTTTTAAATGATCAGATTCCCTCTGTTACATCCATCTAAGACTCACTCTTAACGCTTGTCTCGGTCACGTGATACATTTATCCGTCCCACCCTAAAGGCCGGTCTGTGAAAATATTTTCTGACATTAAACCGGTCCGTGGTCCAAAAAAGGTTGGGGACCACTGATATACAGGACAGTGCTGCCACCAGCAGGGCATCCAGGAAACAGCACTATGGGCTACAGCACTCTGGGATGCAGCCCAGCAAGGCACTGGCTGAGGTCTGTTCACTGTCCCAATGCCCATAAAACTCATCGCATCTTGTATGTCTGAAGACCTCAAGGCTCAGGTCATCATGCAAGAGCCACGTCACTCTGGTTGGGCTGCACCCACCGCTCTTCTCTGGCTTCTCATCTAAGCTGGGACTGTGTTCCCCCAGCCACACCGTTTACTCTCTGCCATCTTCACTGTACACAGTTTTAAAGTTTATCTCCAGTCTCCACACAGGCTCCTCTGCAGACATCTCATTCTATTAAAGGTCTTTCCATCCACTTGGTTGTTCAAGCAAGAATCACGGGAGATGCAATTGATTCTTTTTCTCATGCGCCTGCCCCAAATAGGGCAACATCTGTCCTATTGGTAGAACCTGTGAATTATACTGTTTAGGAAAACGTTTCTCAGATTCTCATTGTTCCCGAGAATTACCCAAGCTGATTTTTGATATGGAGATCCCTGGACTCCACGGTCTTATGGCCCAAGCCTGAGGTTAATGGGCTGGGATGGGGATGCGCTACCTTCTCCTGGGAAGAGTTGCAAGGGCCAGCAGAGGGGTGGGTGTGTCATCCTGATGACAGGAGGGCAGGGTGTTAAGAAGAGTGACTCATCTACAATGTCCAATTTTGTTAAGTAGATGTAGAAGACCTAACCATGAATCCTTGCAGTTAATGTAATTATTTGTTAAATGTCTCTCAAATTTCCTTACCTTGATTCCTTGATTCCCATGTGTGCAGGGCCCTTCCTACACACACACACACACACACACACACACACACACACACACACACACACACACACCCCTCTGGGAACCTTTATGGTCATGGACAGCCAGGCAGGCAACAGGAGCAGAGCATAGAGAGTGAATGGCACTATTCCCAACAGACAATCCATCTCTGTGCAGCCGTACAAATATAGAGGGGCCCCGGCCAGGCTGCCAGTGCCTCGCCCCAACACCAACCCTGCACCAGGGTGCAGAATTTGCAATCTGTGACCCAACTGTATGGGATTGAAGTTGACAGTGACAACCAAGGGAAACCTGTCATTCCAAACTCAAAAGCCTATCTTCCAAAGAAACTATCCATGCATTCTTTATTAAATTCCCAAGGCATACACTAGCACACTACAAACATCTAAGTCAGCGGGAAGCTCAGTCATTCCCTGGGTTCCTCCCCCAGGTCCACTTGCAGACACAGGAGCTAACAACTGTCCCTGCATCTCCCCTTTGTTCAGCTGCCGCCGCCTCCTGGCAGATGATTAGTACTCAGCAGATGGAGCCTGAAGGCCTGGTCCCACAGCTGATCGAAGGCAGGACTGGGCCTCCAGACTGGTGGGGCAGGGGCAGCAATGACCATTCTGCAGACCTGGGGGTGCTGGGCCATTGGGTAGTCGGAAGTGCCCAAGTGTGAGGGGCACAAATAGTTGATGTAGGACTGAGTTGGGAGCAGGACTGAGGGGACTCAGCTAGAAGAACTGAAGTGGGAAGTTCTAGAATGTTTGCAGGGAAAAGGCAGGATTCTCCAGAGGAAATGCTCTGGCCTCTGACTCAGCTGCAGCAGCTAATCAGCTGTACGCCCCCTGCCGCCCATCACCTCACAGCTCCCTCCTCCAGGAATAAGGGTCTCTCCTCATGTGCACCTGCCCTACCTCATCTGCGCTCATTTATGGTCCAGCTCTACATGAAGGGGTTCTGGGTCCCTTTCCTGCACTGCAGGGAGGAGTCGCGGGAGGGAAGTTCCCCACAGACAGCCCGCAATGGGGTCAGGCAGGACCTCACACTCCCATGTCCTGGGTCCTGATCAGTAATTGATGTTGAAGCCGGGACACCACCTGTTCGCTCAGGCCCTGGGAGAACCTCCCTGGCCCACCTGAGCAGACCACCAGGTGCCACCGTCAGTGCCCAGCAGCATCGGGGCACCTCTTTACATGGTGGCCACATGCTCTCCAGCTCTGGGGAATGGGACCCTGTGTGTAGGGGTGAGTAACTGAAAGGACAGAGAGAAATTGCACTAGTGTCCACAGAAGATGATCTGTACAAACTTATGAAAACTTAAAATCATAGGAGACTCCACATAAAATCAACATCCCCAACCTAACCATGAACTGTAGACGGCTTTCACCACTTCCTTAACAGCTAAATCACCAAAAGAGACTTTAATAATGAACCAGAAGTATATGTATCACAGTTACTGGTAAAACAGGTTGTTTCTTGGTCCTTACAAGAGCATTGCAGTGGGTCAGCTCCATCTTCACAACCTAGAAGGAAATACCTTTCAGTCAGTTTGTCTTCCCACCACCCTGAAGCAGAGGGCTATCTATAACAATCCTGACAGCATAGAAGTGATCCTTTCTCCCTTTAAATGTCAAATGCATGGCTAGAGGCAGCTCCTGACCCCTCCCCCAGAGCCTCCGCCTGGCCCGCGTTATTAGGGTGCCGATGCTGCAGGGCCTGGCATGCTGGAGCTCAGTCTACAGCCGCGATGTCAACGCCACCGCAACCCTGAGCGCCAAATTACTGCCGCATCCAAGCACTTGGGGACCTTTTGGAAGCCAAATTCCGGCTCCAAGGCCCCCACCCTGCCTCTTGCTCCTCCAGGGCCACAGCAGGAGCAAAGGCCAGTGTCAGCCCGAGCATCCAGTGTGATCTCCCCCGGGTTTCGCCACCACCAGGCATTTCCCACCCGTGGCCCATCCTCCCACACCTGGAGGGTAAAGTGAGGCAGAGGGTGTGAGCAGCTCCGTGCCCTGAATGGACTGTGGAACAGGGACCTCAAGATAGCTCTTCTGAGCTCGGAGGGGCCCCTGTACCTGCAGCCAGGTACCCAGATCAGCAGGGCCTCCATCATCAGAGGAACACCCAGACCTCAGTGCCAGAGAGACTGTGCTGAGCCCACAAGCAGTGAGAAAGGGAGCCCGAGGTTTGACGAGGAACCCCTTTTCTTCCAAAGCCCACAGCTAGGGCGGGAGGTGGAGGCAGAGGGCTGCCATTAGCGATGAGGTCCCAGATAAGAAACGGGGCAGTCCCTTCCTGGCGCCTAGGCGGCCTCCGACGGAAGCCTTTGCTGCTGTTTGTGGGATGAGGCACAACCTGATACCTGCCGCCCTTGTCGGCTGACCGCCTAATGCCGAGGCGTTTCCAGCCAGGGCCCAAGTCCTCAGCTGGGTGAGGACGGGCTCCAGGGCCTTGGCCTGACCCGATTCTACAGAAGAGGCCTCCAGGGAGGCCCAGGTTCCACTAAGGACACCCCACTGCTGGGTCTTCTCCCAAAACTCGGGCCCTCCAGGAACCTCTGGAGACTCAAGTTCCGGCTGTTTTTCCCCGGCTGGGCCCTGAATGGGTCCACCATGGGTCACTGACCAACACAGGCCACCTCCACTGACAGGGCTGTCGAGCTCCCAGACCCCTGGCCTCCTTTGGAGCCCACCCAGCAAAGGGGTTTGTTTGGAATCACGAGATCTCTACCTCCTAGCACCCTGCTCTGTACTTCCTGTAGACACTCTGCTCCTATCATATTGAATCCACTTTGAGGCCCCCCAACAAAAGATGGGGCCCCTTGTCACCCCAGTTCAGTAACAACTGCACCTCCCAGATCTGCCCTCTTGCCCCTCTCAACACCTCAGCCCCCACCTTTTCCAACCCCAAGGGCATCACACCCACAAGTGTCCTGTGTCCCTGTCACCCCCACCCCAACTCAGCCCTCAGCGGCCTCAGCCTCTTCCCCTTCTGTGAATCAAACATGCGCAGACTTCTGCCTCAGCCATCAAGCAGGTAGTGGTCGCTGTGGGGGCTGCTGGCCCATCTGCTAGAAGCTGGAGGCCCAAGGCCTCTGTGCAACCCCAGGGGGAGGCCAGGCAGGATAGGATCCCTTTGGACATGAACTACTTTCCACACTGGAGACACTGTCCACACTGAGACACGATGCTCCTACCAAAACCCTTGTTGCCCTGGCTGGACAGCTCAGTTGGTTAGAGCATCCTCCCGAAGAGCAGATGTTGCCAGTTCAATCCCTGGTCAGGGAATATACAGGAGCAGTTGTTCCTGTCTCTCTCCTTCCTCTAAAATCAATAAAATAAACATTTTTAAATCATAAACATAATGTTCTATGTTATAAATGTCATGTCAGAGGCAAAGCTAATTTAAATTTTTTTCCCATTGATTTGAGAGAGAAAGGAAGGGGGAGAGAGAGAGGGAGAAGTATCAACTCAGTTTCACTTAGTCGTCCCATTCAGTTGTGCACTCCTTGGTTGCTTTTCTAATGAGCCCTGACGGGTGATCAAACCCACACCTTAGTGCTTTGGGAGTGTGTTCTATCCACTGAAGCACCTGGCCAGGGCTAGAACAAATTTTTAATTAAAAAAAAAAACAACAACACTGGATAAGCACCTGTGTTTTATTCAAAACTGAGATAGAAAAATGTTTAGGCCTGATTTACCAAATGCAATAAAAAATAGACTCCTGACTGCTCCCGATACCGTGCCCTATAGACAAGAGGCAGTCAGTGAACAGAATTACAGGCATCGGAGATCAGCAGGTCCAGTTCTCTTACCTTATATATTAATACAGTGAAATCTAGACTTAGGTCATAACACAAGTTAGTCCCCTCCCCTTTCTCTCTTTCTCTCTCTCTCTTCCCCTCCTGCAGCCAAGGCTCCACTGGCGCAAAGTCGGCCCGGGCGCTGAGGATGGCTCCATGGCCTCCACCTCAGGCACTAGAATGGCTCCAGTTGCAATGGAGCAACACCCCAGATGGGCAGAGCATCGGCCCCTGGTGGGCATGCCGGGTGGATCTCAGTAGGGTGCTTGTGGGAGTCTGTCTCTCTGCCTCCCTGCTTCTCACTTCAGAAAAATACTATAAATAAATAAATATATATATAAATATTTTATTCTGAGAGGGAGTAAGTTAAAGCTATATACATTTAAAAACTACAAGATAAAATATAATATTTATCATTCATTGAGTGTTTACTAAGTGATATAAACTGTGCTAAGTAAACTGTTTACAACATACCAGCTCATTTTACAATAAATGGGTAGAATGGGTACTATAATTATCTCTACTTTGCTGATTATGAAAATGGAAGCTCAGAATAAGTTGTCTAGCCCTGGCCGGTTGGCTCAGCGGTAGAGCGTCGGCCTAGCGTGCGGAGGACCCGGGTTCGATTCCCGGCCAGGGCACACAGGAGAAGCGCCCATTTGCTTCTCCACCCCTCCGCCGCGCTTTCCTCTCTATCTCTCTCTTCCCCTCCCGCAGCCAAGGCTCCATTGGAGCAAAGATGGCCCGGGCGCTGGGGATGGCTCTGTGGCCTCTGCCTCAGGCGCTAGAGTGGCTCTGGTCGCAACATGGCGACGCCCAGGATGGGCAGAGCATCGCCCCCTGGTGGGCAGAGCGTCGCCTCTGGTGGGCGTGCCGGGTGGATCCCGGTCGGGCGCATGCGGGAGTCTGTCTGTCTCTCCCTGTTTCCAGCTTCAGAAAAATGAAAATAAAAAAAAATTAAAAAATTAAAAAAAAAAAAAAGAATAAGTTGTCTAAAGTTACTCAGAATTCATTCTCAAACCTATATCGTATTTGCGCTATCAAAATCCTCCATAATTTATTTAGATCAAAGTCAAGTCATCATTTCTAAGGGATGGACAACATGATCTCTAAGACCCCTCTGACTGTGATTCTGTGAGCAAAGACAGAAATCAGTTCAGAATTCACATAATATCTGTGACAGTGTACTCCAGGCCTAAGGGGAAGGGCAGCCATAGACAAACCAATAGTGGAAGGAGAAGAGGGCAAAAATAAGGAGGGGAGAATGAGAAAGAGCAAGCAGCCTGGCACAGATACTTTACCAGCCAACAGGGCCACTGCGACAGAGGGGCAAAGGGGAACCTAGAATAGGAACTGAAAGTAGAACCGGGAGGGACGTACACGAATAGAAATGACTTAGCCCACTGCAGACAAGGAAGGAGCTGAGAGACGCCTGCAGGAGTCAGTGGCCATGAGCTCAATAACTACAGAAAAGGAAAATCATTATAAAGTCTGATAACAATTAAACATTGAATAAAAACTGAACCATACAGTTATAATAATAATGTTTATTTTTAAAAGGCATAAAAGTATTTACTGTGCTCTAACCAAAATAATTCAGGTTGAGCTTACCCACACATAGTCAGCCCCAACTAAAAGTCGGTGGTCCGGAACAGGCAACTACTGTCACCATTATTAGGAAATCAATGCACATGTGGAAGTTTTTCTCAAAAAACTGAAATGAAACTCAATTGGAATTGATGTATTTAGTATAACAATAAAGATATATGTGGAATCTGCATCCTAAAACGTCAACTAAATTTTACATTTAAGCCAAAGGGCTAGGGGTGGCTGAATGAAGCCAAATGGATTTTACAAATCACCAAAATGAAAAAATAACCAACCTTAAATTACATTTCTAAAGAAGTCAAGAAAGAAATCTACTGTGAAGGAATATTAATTAGGAGCTAACAAATCAGTCTCTTCAACTCTTTCATTTTCCCCTTTTCTGCTGATAATTCTTTTTCATCATTCCTAAAGGGATTTTAGAGATCCTCATTCCAATAGTTCCCCTTCAATTTTACTTTAGCCATGGAATGCTGCAAATAGTCATATACAAAATCAGTGTAAAACAGATAAAAGCAGCTGTGGCCAGAGAGCTGGTTGGTTGGAGGGTTGGTCCAAAGTGTGGTGGTTACCGGTTAGGTTCCCTGGTCCGGGCACATATAGGAACAGCGTGATGTTCCTCTCTCTCTCCTCTTCCTGCCTCTAAAGGAAAAAAAACACAAAACGATTAAAGCTCAGGGTGAAAAGGAATCAGGGAGAAAGGGGGGTACTAGGAAACCTTAACCTGGCTTCCACTTGGGCCTTCACCCACCATCCTTCCAAGATGACTGTCCAGAGCGCCCTTACGTTTCCCAGTGAAGTGTGAAACACTTTGGTCCTGGGCCAAATCTCGAAATTTATAAATGAGGAAACTGTAACCTAAGTTGCCTGAGAAAAAGACCCCTCTTTCCTGGCACTGCTGCTAAAATTAAAGTGCTTTCTCTTCTTCATAAACTCTAATATAAATTTCTGGGTTAAAAACCATCTTATATCAATTATTCTACAAGTTCATATCATCCCTCTATCCCAAATTCCTATTCAAAATTTATATAGGTCAGTCAGCACAAATTTAATAAGTGCCTTGGAGGACAGATACTCTGCTAGGGACATGTCATCTGCTCTCATTGAACCATTAACAAATATCCAGGAGATCAAGAAACTGGGCTGAGGGAGGTACTTGTAACCTTCTCAAAGTCACAGAGCTAGGAGATGGGAATTCTAGTCTATCTGACTCCAAAAGACAAACTTCAGACTCTTGCACTCTTTCAAATGCCAACCTTTCCCAAACCTTTGCCTATCTTGACATGGGCTCCCATAAATACAGAGCTGTAAGGGAATCCCTCTTTTCACACAGAACGGACATTTCCATCCCGGCTTGTCAGAGAAAAATACCTCATGCTTCAGACAAGCACAGAGTCATCAAGGCTGCCTTACATTTCTAAACTCAAGCTTCAGAACCACAGAGACGCCAACTCTCATGCCCACCTCACTCCCAAACCTTGATGTACTCCTACAACGTTCTTTACAGGTGGGGCTGCATATGTGTTCGGTCTAATGGAGAATAGGGAAGGTTAGAAACTTAATAAAAGGGCTACAAAATCAGCTTTGAGCTGGGCATGAGATTACAAGCTAGAATAGAATTTTTTAGGTTTTTTTCAAAAAATTTCTTTATTGATTTTAGAGGGGAGTGGTTGTGAGAAGTATCAACTCATAGTTGTTCCACTCAGTTGTTCATTGATTGCTTGTCTATGTGCCTTGACCCGGTAAGCTCAGGGTTTCAAACCTGGGACTTCAGTATTCCAGGCCAACGGTTTGTCCACTGCACCACTACAGGCCAGGCCAAGCTGGCGTTATAAGCTGAATATTAGATATAAACTAACAATATACTGGAAATTTGTATTTAAGGGCAGCTTTGGGACAAAGGATGATTGTTATTGCGGAGGACGGGCCAAAGTTGGCATTAAATAAGTTGGATTTTGCTGGGGGGGGTAAAGGAAATTTGAACTAGAGAATCCTCAAAGAGCAGAACTTGAAGTGACTGTCATGGCCAATTAAGTGAGTGTGGAGCCAGGGCTGATAACAAATTACTTGTAATAGGATGAGACATTTTCAACAAAACTGGGACTTGGGGCCACACTCTGGAAAATGTGATTCAAATATCTGACAAGTGCTAGGAATTAGGATCTGAAATTCCCTGTAAGCACTGGTGCCTGGGATCCCGTCGGTTGTCCAGGAGGCAACAAAGCCCCACTCCTTCTCACCCAACACCCCCAACCCCAGCCCCACCCAGCCTTATCCTCTGTTGAATGTAGTGAATCTAGTACTCACCACTACAGAGGGCCAGATGTGCAGCTGGTGACCAGGGCAGGTTGCTGAGGGCCCTTAGGGCTGGCGGTACAGGGATGACGACCGCGGCATCAGGAAAGCCAGGAGTGGAAGCAGGAGGCCCCGGCGCCTCATGGCTCAGGCTGCAGTGCAGGTGAGAGGTAGACCCGCAGAGGGGCACAGCCAGAGGCGCGCCCGGCCCGCAGCTCCGCTCGCCTCAAACAGCCTCCTCCCCGCGGGAACCCAAAGTCACCCCGCCCCTCAGCAATGCTGCCTAAACCCAGGTCACCCAAGCCACGCCGTGCCCGCCCCCGTTCCGGAGAGCGCCGCCACATTTCATTTCCCTCTGGTGCCATCCCCACTCCAAGTCCACCTTCACTTCGGTCACAGTCCAGAATCTGCCCTCATCATTCCAGGGCGCCTGCTACTGACGAGAATCACAACCGTAACTATATCGCCCCTTTCCGCCAGGTCACCCCATGTTCTCGACTTTGTCTTCATCTCCAAACCCTACCCTGCCCGCCTTACTTCTTGCTACACCCCATGCCCTCCGTAAATCCCATATAACGGTAAGAACAGCTACCGTGACGATTGTTCACTGCACGTCACTATATCACTGGGCACAATGGCACACACGTCATCTCATTTAAGTCACCAGCACGGAAATCTCGTGCGCGTGTATGACTGTTACTCTCACTGACATAAGAGGAAACTGAGGTTCGGACCGGACCGGGCCTTGCACTGGGTCTCAGAGGAGCACGGCTTCTCATCCGTCTGGCTCTGGATCCTCCTCCATCATGAAGTCTAACCGCCTCCTGTGCTACTCCGTCCGCGGGTGGACCCACGCCTCCGTGCGGCGCACACAGCCCTTCCCTTAGTGGAGGTCCCCAAGGCTCCCAAGACCCCGAATCCCGTTCGGTCCTGGTCACTTTTTACGGTTATGCGCCTCCCTTTTCCCCGCAGGTCCCTTCAGGCTCCGTCTCCCTCCTTCCTCCTGCTGCCACCCCCTTTCTGTCCCCATGATGCCGGGTCGCGCCAACCCCGCGAGCTGAGGCCTCTTCCGTCTTCACGGCTCCGCCGACCCCCATCACCAGCTTTCTCCATCCGTCCAGTCACCCCGCCGACCTCGAGTCGGAGGGGAGCTCCCACCCCTTCCCGGGGATCCCGACGCCCGGCTGGCTCTGCGCTGCCCCCAAATCAACTTGACAGACTATCTTACTGCTCAACCTGTGGGGGGAAACCTACCGTCAAACACCCGTCTACACCCGACTTGACGAAAACGGCGGATCCCAAATGTACACGGTACAAACCGCCTAATCTCCACCCTCGGGCGCCTTCTTCTGATTGGCTCTGAGGAAGCACGCCAAATCGTCACTTCCGGCGGAAGGGGACGCGGGAGATTCGATTGGAGGGCGTTGAGCTCTGGCTGGCTGGGTGCCGCCTCCCTGCCGTTACTGAGTGTTGCGCGGGCAGTTCTGGCTGGGCTGCTCTCCGCGGTGAGTGTCTGCACGGCGGGTTCTCCCGAGGGCGAAGCCCTTAACGTCATTGTGAATGAGACTCAGCCGTTCCGTTGTTTTTTCGGGAGTGAGCCCTTCCTACAACGGCGGTCCTAGTGAGGGCTGGGAGTGCAAATGTCAGTCACTGGAATTTCAGACAGCGCTGTTGCGGCGCTCGGAGAGCGTTTATTGAGCATTTGCTGTGCTTCGGGCCACACTCGCTGAGCGTCTGGAACGGGCACTGCAGAAAGGGAGAGGTAAAGCTCCAGCGTTTGAGGTGCTCAGAGATACGTATCCAGCTGGCGGCTGTGCCGAAAGTATGAGGTGCAGAAAAGGGGCCTTTTCCAAACTGCCTTGATGACCCAGAGGGAAAAGTGCTTAGCTGAGCCGTGTGTTCGTACCAGAAACCCTAAAGTTCTCTAGGTTCCTGCCTCGTCGCTCACATCTAGCCAGTCACCGGAGGGCTGCAGAGCTACGTGTTTGTCAGTGGCCTCCCAGCTGGTTCTCCTTTCCATCATGTGACCTTCCAGGCCAGTCTGCACATCGCCAGGCTGATAAAGCTCAAATCTGGTTAGGGCACTCCCGATCTACACCTTTCAGCTGCTCCTACTTTCCCTCAGATTTAAGTCTAAACTTCTTTTCCTCCTATTTTTTATTTTTGTTTGAGTCTAAACTTCCTAACATGGTTTACAGGGCCCTTCTTGTCCTGCCTTTGCCGGCCTCTCCAGCCTTGTTTTTCACCACTCTGGCCCTGGGTTCCAGCCATAATGTCTTTCTCAGTTCCCCAAATGCAACATCCTCCCTCACCTCCAGTTAGTGATTCATTCTGCAGATAGTTTTTAACCGGACCCAGAGGTGATGTGACAGGACCCCCTTCTATCTTAGGGAGGAATTGCTTCCCACACTCACAATAACTAGAGGTGATGTGACCAGACCCCCAAATTAGAGACAGTCCTTGCCCCACACAGGGCACCCTATTTTTACTGGGTGAGAACCCTTGCAACACACAAGACCAAGAGCTATAGTGACTGGACACTCTGCTGTCTTATGTAGAATCCTCTCCATACTCACAGGGCCCCTCCTCTTTCAAGTTGGACTCCTCCCCACACTGCCAGGATCCAGAGATGTCAAAGACTCAATTCTCTCTCAGGTGGGTCCACATTCCACACTAAATAAACCCAAAGATGATATGAAAGGACCCCCAGTTCCTTCATGAGGGAACTCCCCCCACACTCAGAGGACTCAGAGCTGACACCATAAGACCTCCTACCCTCTGGGATAGAACTCATCCCAGCACTCGGAGAATCCCAAGCTGATGTGACAGGGCTGTCTGTGCTCTGCGTGGAAGACTTCCACACAGTCAGATGCGCACGGCCAGGAAATGCTCTTTTCTGCTGCCATCAGTGTATTTCTTGGGAAAGCGCCTGTTTACTAAGTATCTGCTCTTATCATTTCAAGTATCCTGTAAATCCCTATCTCAGGATGTCTTATATACATACAGTGACAGGATCCACTACTCTTAAGTGGGATCTTTCTCCAAACTAACAAGACTACATGTACAGGAACATTTTCCCACAGTGAGAGAACCCAGAGCCTATTGTCTCTGGTGGGACTGTGTCCCAACCTCAAGAACATGCAGCCAATGTGACAGGACCTCTTATTGTCAGATGGGAACTTTACCCAGGCTCCCAGGACCCAGAGCTGAAGTGTCATGCCCCCTTACTATCAAGTTGGACTCCTCCCCACAGTCACAGGACACAGAGGAAATACATCAGTATACCCTAATTTTATAGGCAGAGACTCCTTTTAATCCTCACAGGACCCAGTGCTGTAGTGACAGGACACCCCAGTCTCATCTCTGGTCCTCTCCACACTCACAATACCCAGACATGATGTCACAGGACCTGCCTCCTTGCTCAGAAGATCTAGAGCTGACATGACAACTCCCTACTCTTTCTGGTGAGGACCCAGCGCTCATGTTGCAGGACTCCATAAGCTCTCAGGTAATACTCATTCCAAGAACCCAGAGCTGATGTAAGTGGATCCTCTCTCAGAGTGGGACCCTTGCAACACTCATGCACACTGCTATGCAGTGTACATCTTTGGAACACCTGAGTTGAGACTGCCAGGCAATGCTTTTTTGCTGCCATCTAGTGTACATCTTGGGAACAGCACCATTTTACTAAGCATCTGCTCTTACCATTTTGCAAGGATATTTAGGAGGCACCTCTTACATCATCCTTAGGTCAGAATATCTTATATACTTGTTTCTATCTCTGATTCTCTTCTGCATGTGGCATCTCTGACTATCAAGTATGTGATATTCCCATACATATGTATGTCTTTATTTTTTTAAGGTTTTATTTATTAAGAGGAGAAAGAGAGAAACAGGTGAGGGTGGGGGGGGAACAGGAAGCTTCAACACATAGTAGTTGCTTCTCATATGTGCCTTGAGGTTATTTTCTATGTCTAATCTGCATCATATGTATTTGTGTAATGCCAGTGGCTGAGGCCAGGCAGGTCCACATTGGATTCGGGCAAATGGTAGAGAAACTACTGAGCCAGAAAATGTTGGCCCGTTCCCATTTAATCGAGTCCTACAACAGTGGACAAGCCACCAGCAGGGGAAAACCTCACTGTAGCAGGCGAACAAACAGCAAAAACGGCCCCTCACAAGGCAATCCACAATCCGCCCTCAGCCCTGAGGGCAAGCACCCATAGCCTTACATAGACTCTACACACGCCCTGCTAGCACGTGCTTATGCACTAACCATGCAAAATGCTTTCAGCTGGGAAACCGACAAGCAAGCTTAACAGCTGTTTTCCCCACAATTTGATTATTAGATCAGGCAATAAAATCTTGAGATTAGAGGGAAGTTTGGTTTTTTTCCATGTAAGTAAGTAATCATTTAATAGGAGGTAAATTATAGGAGTACATCAACATCATTGTTTCCTGGGGAAAAAAAGATTTAACAATTTAACTAACTTATTCTCAGTGCTGAATAATTATATCAACAAAATATGGAACAATCTACTAATTTAGCTTGTGGATGTAAAACTTTTATGTAAAGGTTCAAAGGTAGGAATGAAGAAGCCAAAGTTTTGTGCTTGACATGTTCTTAAGTTGATTGTTTCTTTATTATAGAGACAGAGAGTCAGAGAGAGGGATAGACAGGGACAGACAGAGAGAATGCAGAGAGATGAGAAGTTTTTCGTTGCGATACCTTAGTTGTTCATTGATTGATTTCTCATATGTGCCTTGACTGTGGGCCTTCAGCAGACAGAGTGACCCCTTGCTCGAGCCAGCGACCTTGGGTCCAGGCTGGTGAGCCTTGTTCAAACCAGATGAGCCCGCGCTCAAGCTGGTAACCTCGGGGTCTCAAACCTGGGTCCTCCCCATCCCAGTCCGACTCTCTATCCATGCGCCACCGCCTGGTCAGGCTTAAGGTGATTGTTAAGAAACAAGACTGAGCGTGCAGAGGACCCGGGTTCGATTCCCGGCCAGGGCACACGGGAGAAGCGCCCATTTGCTTCTCCACCCCTCCGCCGCGCTTTCTTCTCTGTCTCTCTCTTCCCCTCCCGTAGCCGAGGCTCCATTGGAGCAAAGATGGCCCGGGCGCTGGGGATGGCTCTGTGGCCTCTGCCTCAGGCGCTAGAGTGGCTCTGGTCGCAACATGGCGACGCCCAGGATGGGCAGAGCATCGCCCCCTGGTGGGCAGAGCGTTGCCCCATGGTGGGCGTGCCGGGTGGATCCCGGTCGGGCGCATGCGGGAGTCTGTCTGACTGTCTCTCCCTGTTTCCAGCTTCAGAAAAATGAAAAAAAAAAAAAAAAAAAACAAGACTGAGAAAGGACCTATGGTTCTCATCTTATTTCTTCCTAGGATAAACCAGGTTTAGGAAGAGAATTTTAGCATAATTACCTTAGCTTTAGAAATTCAAGCTCCAAGGAGTGTGTAGATCCCCAACTTACCCACATGTCCAATAGTTTGGGGGTTGCCCTAACAAAAAGTAACCTGCCACGTATGCTGCAGCTCTTAAAAGTTACCTTTATATCATCCATTTCACCTCTGAAGTATGAGACCCTGTTCCCCCTTGCCCAAAATGTCCTCTCTACCTGATATCACCTCCTCGTCTTTGCTATTCATTTGTATGTGAATTCCCCGTCAGGTATTGTAATGCCAGTGGCTGAGGCCGAAGACCCACATTGGATTCAGGCAGACGGTAGAGAAACTGCAGAGCCAGAAAGCGTTGGGCCATTTTGTTTAATAACAGATTTAGCCCCTTTTTCTCAGAGAGTTTGTGCTTTTGTCTCCTATATTTAAGCCTTTTACCTATTTGAGTTCATTGTTGAATGTAGTGTGAGGAAAAGGGCCAATTTGAACTGCAGGTGGATAGTCAGTCAGTAGCATCATTTGTTGAACAAACCCTTTATTTCATTTCCTGTTCACAGCTCTTGTCAGACATCAAATGGTTGTGATGGATTGGTTTATTTCTGTGTTCTCAATTCAGTTCCATCTATCTATATGTATAGTCACGGGTCACATTATCATGTATCAGTCAGTGCAGTACTATCAAGAGCAATTTATGGCCCTGGCCGGTTGGCTCAGTGGTAGAGCGTCGGCCTGGTGTGCAGAAGTCCCAGGTTCGATTCCCGGCCAGGGCACACAGGAGAAGCGCCCATCTGCTTCTCCACCCCTCCTCCCCCTCTCCTTCCTCTCTGTCTCTTTCTTCCCCTCCTGCAGCCAAGGCTCCATTGGAGCAAAGATGGCCTGAGCGCTGGGGATGGCTCTGTGGCCTCTGCCTCAGGCGCTAGAGTGGCTCTGGTCGCAACATAGCGACGCCCTGGTGGGCAGAGCATCGCCCCCTGGTGGGCGTGCCGGGTGGATCCCGGTCGGGTGCATGCGGGAGTCTGTCTGACTATCTCTCCCCATTTCCAGCTTCAGAAAAATACAAAAAAAAACCAAAAACAAAACAATTTATGAGTCAGTCTGGAGTTCTCTATTAGTTTGAAAAATTTTACAGATTCTGACTTGCTGTGATGAAGATGGTTGACCAAACTGGCTCCTTCCAGCCATTAATGAGTTGAAGCCAAAACCCTTTGGTGCGTGAGGACTGTGGTTCTCTTCTTGGAAGGTCCCGCACCTGTTCTGTTTCCTACCCCCTGAACTGGAAAACCACTTACTCCCATAATTCAGGTCATACTTGTTGTCAATACTGTACCTCTACATTTGTTGATTTAATGATCCCAAACTGTAATATTGCCCTATATTCTCAATAAAAGGTGAAAATGGAACCAAATTAAAAAAAAAGAAAGCTGCTTGCTGTTCCTGTTGCTGGTTGTGGTGGGATCAAGGTACCTTTGACCAGGTTGTTACTGGTTTGAGTTCATCATGAGGACTCTGGTTGTAGGAAGCAAAGGAATACACATTGTCAGGAGGATGAGAAGTGGAAAAACAAGATTATTTTTTGGCCCTGAGATTCTAGGATTTATATGTTCTATTCAGAGAGAACAGATTCTTAATGGGTTTATGCAAATAAATATATTGCCATGATACACTTATCAAAGAATTGACAAATTCTGGACGGACCAAGTTGAGAGAAAAATATGGAAAAAAAAAAAAGGAAAATCCAGCCCTGGCTGTTTGGCTCAGTGGTAGAGAGTCAGCCCGGCGTGTGGATGTCTTGGGTTTGATTCCCTATCAGGACACACATCTGCTTCTCCACCCTTCTCCCTCCCCTTTCCCTCTCTCTCTATTCGCCTCCCACAGCCATGGCTTGATTGGTTTGAGCTAGTTTGCTCCTAGCACTGAGGATGACCCTGAGGAGCCTCTGCCTCAGGCACTAAAAATAGCTTGGTTCATGTGTATTGGCCCTACGTGGGTTTGCCAGGTGGATCTTGGTCAGGGTGCATGTGGAAGTTTTTCTGGCTCCCCTCCTCCTAAAAAAAAAAGAAAAGAAAAATCCTTGTTTAACATTTAATGTTTAACATTAAAAAGGACTAAATTTCAACTTTGTATTAGACAGCTAAGAAGCAGTTTGCATTCTGTAAATTGTCAAACACTTATAAGAGGCATGTGTTTATGAGACATGTTATAAAGCAAACCTCACAGAACTCATAGTTGAAATAGGTTAAACTAATTAGCTTAGGTGGCTAAGATTTGTCTTTTGATAAGCTGTATACTTTGGGCAGTTTCCCTAATTTGGAGCCTTTCCTTAGATGTAACATTGTAAAGGATATAGGAACTTGGGTGATTCCCAAAGGCCCTTCTTGCCGCGGACCAGCACGGCTCCAAATAACGGTGTGGAATTAAGGAAACACACTTTGTCAGAACAAAAACGATGGGACCGGGAGGACTCCTCAAACTGCCTGTCAGTATCTGAGTGCCTCATAGCCCCAGTTCGCTTTATAGACCTATGCAAATCAAGAACCCTGATACAAAGTTGCACATCAAAAGCTAACCCAGGAACTCTCCCAAGGCAAAAACAGGATACATTAGTGAAATTTATAAACATCTGAAACAAAGAGTCAGAGGAAGGGCATGTATATTGCTTCCAGCAACCCAAGGAAGCAAGTGGAGTGGGTGCAAATACTCAGCATCACAGCCAAATATGGAGATGGAGGGGGGAGAACTTAGCCTTTTGCTAAGCCTGGAATCTATAATGGCTTTTTGCCATTAACGGTCCACAACACCTTCTGCTACCTCCTGTAGGGGCAGAGGTTTGGATCTGGACATTCATCATATTCTGGAGTATGAAAGGGAAGCTAGCAGGTGAGAACTGGGATTTGAGGGTCTGAACTGGTGAATGTGGAGGTTAATTGCTTGTCTGTGGGTGAAAGAAATTCCCTTCCCTGTAGAAGAGGAGGACGTCTGGTAGCTGAGGCAAAGGTCAGAGCTCGAAACTTCCCTACCCTCCCAAGTGCCTGGGATTGACATTTGACCTCTTCCAGCCCCAGTTCCCAGTGTGTAACCCTTTTCCGCTGGGGGCAGTAGCCTTCCAAAGACATGAATTACCTTTGTGCCTTACAGTCAGGCTGAAAGTACCTGGGTGTGGGCCTCAGAAGAGATTGTCCTTAAGTCTAGGGTGCTGCTGGCAGTGACATAGCAGGTGGCTGGCGAAACTTGACCATTTCCTCCTGAGTTTTGACAAAATAGACCAAAGGCTTATGCTTTGCAAGATGCCCATGCTCTTTTCCTTTCCCCCAGGTATCTAGACGCTGAGAAGTTCCAAGTTCGGGATCGGGACTGGAGGGAGCTGCCAGTTGGAAGAAATGCAGTGTTTAAAAGTTGGGCTAGTTAACCTGTCCTGCCTTTCGTGTTCTAGCAGTCCCAGTCCTTCCGGAGGCCTCGCAGAGAGACCAGCCTCCTCTAGGAGGGGAGGGGCGTCTCTGTTAAGCCATCTTGAGAATGGCCAGAGATGAGCATTCCCGGGCGCTGGGAACAAATCCTGTTAGCCACTGCGCCAAGCCTGGGAGGTGAAGCGGCTCTGATATAATACACAGAAACCAACACAGCGTGGCGGCCAAATGGAGGAGAAAAGGAAACATGTCCGAAATGAGAGAACAGAATAAAACTAAACAAAATGGAGACAAGTGATCTCCTAGATGCAGAATTCAAAACACTAGTTACAAAAATGCTCATTAAACTTAGTGAAGCCAAGAATCAAATAAGCAATTTGAAATATAAGGAAGCAAAAACATCTGCTCAGAGCAGCAAAAAGAAAAGAGGGTCCAAAACTAAAATAGTGTAAAAATACTCTGACACAACTCCAAGCACAGGAACATTCACATCATGGAGATGCAGAAAGGGGAAGAGAGAGCAAGCAACTGAAAACCTTTTTGAAAAAGATAATGACATTTCCCTAACTTAGAGAAGGAAATGGATATACAAGTCCAGGAAGCACAGACAGTCCCACACAAGATAAATCCAAACAGGTCCAAACCAAGACATATCATAATTGAAAAGGTTAAAGACGAAGAGAAAACTTTTAAAGCAGAAAGAGAAAAGCAGTTACTTACGTACAGGGGAACTCACATAAGATTGTCAGCTGATTTTTCAACAGAAACTTTGCAGGCCAGAAAGAAATGGCAAGAAATATCCAAAGAGATAACAAGCAAGGACCTACAACCAAGGCTACTCCACCCAGCAAAGCTATCATTTAGAATCAAAGGACATATAAAAAGCTTCCCAGGCAAGAAAAAGCTAAAGTTCATCACCACCAAACCACTATTTCACAACAAAATAAATGAACAAGCAGAACAGAAACAGGCTCACAGATACAGGGAACATTTTGATGGTTGCCACATGGGAAGGGGCTTGGGGGATGCTAAAAAGGTTGAAGGGATTAAAGATTAAAAAGAGGTTGTTACAGAATAGTTTTGGGATGTAAAGTACAGCATAGGGAATACAGTCAGTATTCTAATAACTATAAATGGTGTCAGATGAGTACGAGAGTAACTGGGAAGATCACTTAGTAAGTGATGTAACGTCTCATCACTAGGTGTACACCTGAAACTAATATAATATTGCATGTCAACTGTAATTGAAAAATTAAAAATCAATTTAAACTTAAATGAATAAACTTACCAGCTTAACAAAGCTCTGGTAAGTAACTCCTGGACACCGGTACCAAATTCTGGGGTTAGGTCTTGTAAAAAGGCAAGTGCTTTCAGCTGCCTGCCACAACACAAGTCCAAGTCATGAGGCAGCTGCAGGTGCGAAAAGAAGAGGTTTATTCAGGTGCAGCAACCTGAGAGAATGGTGGACTCCCATCTCAAAGGTCATCTCCCCTCATGCGCATGCCGGCTGTTCTCAGGGGTAGGGAAGGGAGGGCTTTTTTCCTAACCAAGTTTTGTTAGCCTTGGAGCGCCGGGGCCCTGTCCGTTTATTGCTGGTTTTCTGCGTGCTCTGGTCCTGTCCATTCATGTCTCTAGCTTTTGGCGTGCTGGGTGCGAGAACCTCCCCTTGCAGCCATGGTGGTCAAGGGGGAAGACTCCCCGGTGCTCTGTCCACAGTCTGTCTGGCTTACAGAATGGAGCTTAGATGTTATCTCCCATCCTGTGGCCATGGACACAAGCAAATCCCAGATTGTCCCCTGAGCCCTCCCTGGGACCCACCAGCCACAGCCCGCTGTCACCTGCTCCCCTGCCCAGCCACGCCCTCCTCCTGCCCCTCCCCTGGCCTCCAGAGCCCTACTCAGGTGGCTCACCTGTGCTTCCTCCTCTCCTGCCGTCACCTGCTCAGCCATCTGCCGCCCTTGTACCACCCTGCAAGCTGTCCCCGGGCCCTGGAGTCCCTGCCAGTGGCACCTGGACCTTGAGCTTCCTCAGCGGGGCACCTCAGCCTCCCCAGAAGACAGGTGGGGTCCCTGTGTCACAGCAAGGGCTGCCAGGGCCGCGGGGCTGTGGCGGTAGGAGGAGAATTGCCATTTAATAAAGTTGTCAATTTGATATGAAACAGATACTACTTTCATTGGCAGGTTTTTGATGACAAGCTTTCTTGTTTGTTTATTTTTTAGAGTGGCAAGGAGAGAGAGAGGCAGGAACATCGAGCTGTTCCTGTATGTGCGCTGGCCGGATCGAACTGGCAGCCTCTGTGCTTCTGGACAACACTTAAAGCAACCAAACCACATGGGCTTAATTTTTTTTACTTTATTGATTGAGTTTTCAGAGACACAGAGAGAAGAAGTGAGAGGGGCAGGGGGAATGGAAGCATTCATTTGTCGTTCTAGGTAGGTGTGCATTCATTGGTTGCTTCCCATGTGTGCTCCAACCCGGGATCGAACCTGCAACCTTGTCATTTCAGGATGACGCTCTAACTTACTGAGCTAACCAGCCAGGGCTGAAGATATGTTTTTAAGAATGCACATTACCATCTTTGAATGGGTTGAGCAATACAAAAAGCCTATTTCAGCTGTTGGGTTTTTTTATAGGTTTCAGGTAAACATTTCTTTTCTTTTTTTTAGATTTTATTTATTTTAGAGAGTGGAGAGACAGTGAGAGAAGAGAAAGAGAGAGAAGGGGGGAGAAGCAGGAAGCATCAACTCTCATATTTGCCTTGACTGGGCAAGCCCAGGATTTTGAACCGGCGACCTCACCATTCCAGGTCGAGGCTTTATCCACTGCGCCTCCACAGGTCAGGCAGCTGCTGGTTCAGTTTTGTTTACTGATGAGAAAAGGTCAGTTCCTACAAAGAAGGGAAGCTGTTACATGGGCAACTTTTGTTATGAAAGTTTAGGCTGGGGGAAGGGAATTAGAGAAACAGAAAAGCTAGGAAGAGAAAATAGAGAAGAAGAAATAAAAGCTGGAAAAGAGAGAAAAAATGAAGTATTACTTTGCATTTGTCTCAGGTGTCTCACCTGTGAGACCGGCTAGCAGATGATGATTGAAAAGCACCACGCTCAGCTGACCCTTGACTCGGCCACATCACGTCCTGGCTGGGGTTCTCCAGTGAGACCTCAGGACGTTTTACACTATGGAAAATTACTAAGGACTCCCCAAAACTTTTAGTTTTGCAGATAATATCTATCAGTATTCACTATGAGATATTAAAACAAAATCTCAAATATCAAAATACATAAGTAACATTCTGATAAAATATAAACTGAATGTCATTTAGCCATTATAAGATATATAAGGACAAAGTTCCCTTTCTGTAACTCATTCATCCAGCCCTGCATTCACTGGTCTTTTACCCCAAGTTTTACAAATATTTTTCTGTCATTGCAAGAAATATTTGCTGATTCCAGAGTTGACACTTGAAGGAAACACGAGAGGAGGTTGACTGGTCCTGAGCCACCAGAATGAGGAAGAGTCAGTGAAGATTGCTGGTGTATTTGTGACAATCCTACCAGGTCTGGAAAATACAAACCCTCCGGACCCCCCAGCAGCAGGCCGAGGGCAGGGCTCCGAGGAGGCTGTGTGACCTCAAACCAGCGCCCTCCTCTGCAGCCCTGGGCCGGTCGGTGGGTCTCCATGACGTCCCCTGACCTTGCCTTTCTTCCTTTCCCTCAAGAAATCAAAGGACCTCGTTCTGGATGGGAAAAAATAAAGCTTCCAAGAACAAGCATGTGTTTATGGAAACCTGGACCCAGCTGCATATCTTTTAAGTCTCAGTCAAGAATTCCCAGTGTCAGTGGAGCATGTGGACTTCTGAAGAGCTCCTTACACGCAGCGCCCCAGAGCACGTGGGAAGGAGAGTTGGCTGTGACACGGCTCCCACCTCCCCCCTGGGGGTCAGGTGCATCCCTTAACAGGGCAAGTTGGCAAGATAGAAAGTGATGGAGTGCGCAGCCATGACCCAGCTTCTTCCCCAGGTCTCTCCATTGCCCTGCAGCCCCTGGGCTGCGCTGAGCTTTGGAGAACCCGGTCTTACCTTTGCCTCAAGTGGGAAGCGGGGAGCTCTAGAGAACAGGACCTGTCTCGTGGCCTCAAGGAGCTGGGTCATTGGTTCCCGTCCTTGGGTGGACATTGCACAGCTGTTTTTGGACACTGGTCTTAGAGATGCTTGTGTTTGGCGCACCTCGGGTCACAAAGAGAAGGGACTTTCTTCAGGGAAGGACCCATCCCCTGAAGCAGATGGAGGCACGGAGGAGGGAGGCGAGTGGCTGAGGAAGGCGCTTGCGGAGGGTGTCCTCGAACTCGGTCTGGCTCTCCACCCTCCACCCCCATTTCCAGGCCATCAGCAGGAGGAATCAGTCTCCCCTGGTCTGCAATCGTGTGCGTCCAGGCGAAAAGGTGCCAGTCACAGGGTGTGTCTTCAAAGAGTGACTTCACCCGGCAGAAAGCAGGTTTTCAAGACTGAGAATTCTGCAGGGGCCAAAAGAAAGTATAATTCGGGACCCTGACCACACCAGGCTGTGGTCGGGAGAGCCAGCCCGGGATGTGCCCCCTTGAAGGGGGCAGGGAGCCTGTGCTGTTTGTAAGTTTTCAGGGGTGCCCACCCCACACAGTCATCACTCCCGAGACTCACCTTCCAAAAGGGACGTGCTGCCCATTTTCAGCCTTCCTACTTCAAGCTGTCTGAGTCTGCTAGGCAAACAGAAGTGCTCCAACTCGGGTTCCCAGATGTCTGGCCATTCCTTGCCGCTGTCAGGGCTGGGAAAGGGAGGAGCCCTGGACGGGGGGAGGGGGGGGGGAGGGTGTGGCGGGGGTGAGGCCTCAGAGAGACGTCCCCAGAGAGCCTTCACCTCCAGCCGCAACTATTGCCCCTCTCAGAAACCATAGCTGCACCCGGGGAGACTGCGGGAACATGGTCCTGATTCTGCTGCACATTGATGGCCAGCCGCAATGGCAGAGCATGACAAATGCCCCCTGAGTTCCCAGGACCACAGTGAACAGGGTGCTTTGTCCCTGAGGGCCCCCAGTGTCCAGACCTTGAAATCTTACAGCAAGGCTTCACCTGTCTCCCCATTGCCACAGTTCCTCCATCCGGACATTCTTTCCTTTGTCAGGAGTCCCCTAGTCACTGTCCCTAAGGAGGCTGGTTTGGGGACTGGGGTATGTCCCAGGCACAGGACGCAGTCGCTCCTTCTGAATAAGGACTGTGCTTGGCCACATGGAGGGGAAGGGGCCTGCAGGGAAAGGTGCCCTGGCCCCACTGACTCAGCCGCCCCCTTCTAATGGTGGCCGGGAAAGCCTGCGGGGGACTCCAGTGTGGTCACACAGGAGCTTGTTACATTTTCTTGGACTAATCTCCAGGAAAGGCTCCTTCCTTGCGACCCAAGCCAGATGCCCAGATCGCTGAGAACCTGCTGTTGAGACGGGGCTACCTGGAAAGCTGGAGGGCCCACCAGGATTGCTTGTAGTGCTGCCCACCGCGTTCGTTACCTGTGCCCAACAGGTGCCTGAGTCATGAGGCTTTGAGAGGTTCCAGACCCAGTGGCAGGGACTTCGGGCCCTGAAGACAGTTTGCAGAATAGCCCAAGAGAAGGGAGATGGTGGGAGGAGTCTGCTCAGTAGGACTTACCTTGTGGGTGGCAAGCTGTCTGCCCAGGTGTTGAGGCCAGAGAAGGGCCAGAAGGGGGGTGCAGGGCAAAGGGGGGTGGGGAGTAGAGGGGCAGGGCTGGTGGACAGGTTGGAGAGAAAGAGGAGGACTGGCATGGCAGGGGAACCTAGTCGGCCTTTGGAGGCTGCCATTCTTGCACGCTCCCCAGTGAGGGGCCGCTGGCAAGAGATAGAACCCTGATTGTGTGAGGTCGGGGAGCAGGAGGAGGGCCTGGGTGGTGGTCTGCTAAAGGCTGGTGGGGGGACTCAGGAGGAGCAAGGGGTAGAGGGTGGGATGGGGAGAATAGGTAAACGGAATAGCTTTTTCTTCATTGCTGTCTATGCAGAGTGAGAGCTTGACCTGACTGTGGGGTTCTGCAGTCTGCCTCTTTCCTTGTGACCCCAGAAGCAGAGAGGTCTAGAGAGAAACCAGAACCCTCCCTGAAGCCCATCTGTGCCCTGTAGGGAAGAGCAGAGCAGGTCTTTCTGTTTTCAGTACAGCTTACTTTTGATACTGTTTTGTGTTAGTTTCAGGTGTACAGCACAGTGTTAGACAATCGTATACTTTATACAATGTTCCCCCAATATTGCCAGTACATATCTAGCAACATGCATGGTTATTAAAATATTGACTATATTTCCTATGTTGTCGTTTATATCCCCGTGACGATTTTGTAACTACTAATCTCTATTTTTTAATCCCTTCACTCTTCACCCCACCCCCCAAACCACCGTCCTTCCGGCAACCGTCAGCATGTTCTCTGCATCTATGAGTCTGATTCTGTTCTGTTTATATTGTTAGCCCCTTGACTGTCGCTTGTGGGGGTGGCTGGGTCTTAGTACTTTGACATGGTCTGAAGCTGTCCCTGGTGCGCTGGTTCTGAGACTTCCCGCGCTGGTCAGTCACCACCTGGGTTCTGCCTGGGACCACCTGGCAGGAGCTACAAAGTGATCTGCAGATGGTTGCTGCTTGTGCTGGGTTTGGAAGTGCCCAGCTGAGACTAAGGTCTAAAGCAAGGCCTGTGGCCACTTAGCAGAGGTACAGGGTTCACTGAAGCCAGATGCTGCTTGTTTGAGAGCTTTTAGAAAAATCTGAAACATGAGTCAACACAAGCCATTGGTCTGGAAAAGCCACTGAAAACAGCTTGGGTGTGCCCTAAAGTTAGGTGGGGTGGGACTCAGGGAATCACTGGGCGGGGCTAACAGTGTGAGCCAGGTTGGTGGAGTCTCAGGTGTGGGGCCTGCCTGCTGGCTCTGGAGAGGGGGGCTCAGAAACGGAACAATAGCTGGTGTCAATACCTCTGCGGGAAAGAAAGCTGCTCCCTGCCCTCTGCTCCCCAGCTCTCATCCGGATGTTGGTAACTGAGCTTTTTTCTGCATATCCCTGCTGCCTTTCAAGCTTACACCCCAGCCCTGGGGCTCAGAGGGCGTGAGTCAGAGGAAGTCCATGCACAGGCCCTTTAAGAGGAACTGCCTGCGACTCCAGCAGCCATCTGCTTCCCTCCCCTCAGTCCCTGCTGCTTTTCCCAGCCAGAGGTTATGGGGACTTCTCTTCCAGGACCTGGAACCCTGGGCTTGGGCCCCTCACTCCTCAGAGGGGACCCCCACAGCTGAAATATCCCTCCGATTTTTGTCCCCCATATTTGGTGTGGGACAAGCCCTATTGGTGTCTCAGCCCCTCCCTCCGGTCTCCATGTGGCTTTTTCCTTAATTCCCTGGTTGTAGGGAATCCATCCCGCTCACTTGGGTTTAGGCAGCTGTGAATGGTAGTTGTAAGGTCGGTGGATGGGGGCATGGTGACGTAGGAACTAAGACCCGCCCACTTTGGCTAGGACCACCCACAATCGCCCACTTTGGCTAGGACCACCCACAATCAAGCCTGCCAAAGGAAGATTCCCAGGAACCATTTGGAAAGAAGCGATTGTCTGCCAGCCAGTGAAATTTCACTACGTCATAGTAGCTCCACCTCCCTAGAGGGACCCTTTAAATATCTGCCACGCGGTTTAATCTTTGCAACTTCCCTAGCCTCCATTTTCTCCATCTTTTCTTTCCTCGGGGCCAGGGAACCTTGCCGGGTGGGGTGTGCGCTCTGTACTCAATAAAGCTGTTTATTATTTCACACTTTGTGGCTCCGAGCCCTCTTCCTTCCTTCTCAGCGGGGAAAAATACCTTACAGTAGTTCCTCTGTAGTGTAGCTGTCATTTTGATGTGGTTGTGGAGGGGGCAGTACTGCAGGGTTTTGTTTGTTTCCAATTTGTCTTTCTCGGTCCCTTCAGATTTTTCAACCCCAAAGCCCCGCCCATCCAGCAACTGTCAATCTGCTGTCTGTAGCTCTGAGTCTGTTTATGTTTTGTTTGTTCCTTTAGTTCTTTAGATTAAAAATTATATTTTAATTGTACAACATAATGAGTCAATATATTTAAGTACTGTGTAAAGATCTCCACCACAGGTCTATTTGACGTCCACCACCACATATAGTTATAAAATTTCCCCTTATGATGAAATATTAAGATCTACTCCCCACCATATGACTTGACTTATACGTGGGATTTAATGACCAGTAAACTAACAAAGAAGACTCAGAGATGCAGAGGACAGAATGACAGCTGTCAGAGGAGATGGGGGTTGGTGGCTGGGTGAAAAAGGTGAAGGGATTAAGCAATGAAAAAATGCTCATAGCCTGACCTGGCAGTGACACAGTGGTTAAACCATTGGCCTGGGATGCGGAGGATCCAGGTTCAAAACCCCGAGGTTGCCCAAGGTCGCTGGCTTGCACACGGGCTCTTAGACGTGACCCCATGGTTACTGGGTTCAGCCCAGCAGGCTTGAGCAAGGGGTCACTCACTCTGCTGTAGCCCCTCAGTCAAGGCACATATGAGAGCAATCAATGAACAACTAAGGTCCACAATGAGGAATTGATGCTTCTCATCTCTCTCCCTTCCTGTCTATCCCTCTATCCCCCTCTCTGTCTCTCTGTGTTTGTCACAATAAAAATGCCCATAGATACCAACAACAGTGAGGTGATTATGGGAGGAAAAGGGGTGTCAGGGGAGGTAGCAGAGGGTAAGAGGGGGGTAATGGTGGTGGAAGGAGACCTGATTTGGGGGGCGAAGGTGTGGTGCGGTGTACAGATGATGCATTATGGAATGGGACACTTGAAACCTATGAACTTTTCTTGACCAGTGTCACCCCAATAAATTCACTTGAAAAAAATAATTATAAAATAAAAAATTCTACCGTCCAATATACACTACAGTAATATTAACTATAGTCACCATGCTGTACAGTACATCCCCTTGACATTTCTTTTACAACGGAAAGTTGTACCTTCTGACCCCTTCCCCCATTTGGTCCACACACCTGCCCTGCAATGGAATTGCTGAATCATGGTAACTCGGTTCTGAATTTTGAGAAACCTCCATAGGGTTCCCCATAATGACTTCACCAAATAACATTCCCACCAACAGTGCAGAAGGGTTCCCTGTCCTCCACATCTTCACCACATTTGGTATTACTTGTCTTCTTGGTAATAACAGTGCTGACAAGTGTGAGGTGCTGTCTGATGGTGGCCTGGATTTGCATCCCTGATGCTTAGGGATGGTGAGCACCTTTCCACGTATTTCACTGCCTGTTGGCCATCTGTATGTTCTTTGGAAAAATGTCTTTTTACTTCCTCTATTTTTAAAATATAATTGCTTGGGGATTTTTGTTAGTGACTTGTATGAGTTATTTATACCCTTTTGTTATTGAATTGTATGAGTTATTTATATACAGCATGGCCAAAAGTAGGTTTACAGTTGCGAGTACGAGAAACAGTTTATTCTTATATTATTTTACATATGAGCAACTGTAAACCTACTTTTGTTCCATCCTATATTCTGGCTATTAACCCCTTATCAGATACATTATTTGCAGATATTTCTCTCATTTGGTCAGTAGCCTTTTCATTTTGTTTGCGGTTTCCTTTGCTGTGCAGAAGCTTTTTAGTTTGATGTGGCTTCACTTGGTTATATTTACTTCCGTTACCTAAGCTTTTAGTGTTAAATCCCAAAAATTATCAAAAAGACTGAAATGAAGAAGCTTATGAATCTTCTAGGAGTTTTATGATTTCAAGTCTTGCTTATCAATCCTGCTTTTATTTTGAGTTGATTTCTGTGTGTGGTGTCAGTAGAGGTTCAGCTTGTTCTTCTGCATGTGGCTGTTCCCAATGCCATTGACTGAAGAGACTTCTAATTTAGTTTGAAATGAGAAAGTGTAATGCCTCCAGCTTTGCTATTCTTTCTCAAGATTATGATGGTTATTTGTGGACACTTATGATTCCAAAAAAATTTTAAGATTGTTTGTTCTATTTCTGTGAAGAATGCCATTGGAAATTTGACAGGAATTGCATTGAATCTCTAGATTGCTTTTGGTATAAGGACATTTTAACAATATTAGTTCTTGCATACCAAGAGCATGAAATATAGATATTTTTCTGTTTATTTGATTTTCTCTATATCTTTCATAATGTCTAAAAGTTTGCAGTGCATAGGTCTTTCTCCTCCTTGGTTAAATAGAACACTACATTGATGTTTTCCGTTACAGACTTGCGTTCTCTGTAGGGCAACATAACGGGCCAAATAACGATGAAAGGAGTAAGTCCAGGATACCTACATCTGGCCTTACATAGACTGTCATTTCCTTCCAGAGAGAATGTAAATAAAAAAGAAAGGGTCTAATAGCAGTTTTGAATCATCAAATGTCACCTTAGAATGTTCTCCAAACTCTAACTCTCTGGAAGGGAGGAGGTGGTGCACAGTTACTCATTTTGTGCTGCTCATGGGTTAGTCATTCTGTCTGAGCAATGCATTGCTCATTCTATTCTGGTAACGTTCATAAAAGGCTATCTCTCTACACCTGGTCATCATCTGCACAGGAGCAGACTAGCACAATCACCATGTTCTCTAAGAATTTAATCATATCCTTTATCAAAGATAAGGCCATGGAATTGATGTTGGATGTCTTGACTTCCTTTGTCGTGGGTAAGATAAGTGCGCATCTCCCAGAACGGTTCATGAGATCGTTGGAGAACTACTGGCTGTCCATGTGTTTCAAAAAGATGTGCAAGTTTCTCTTGAAGAAGACATTTATTTTTACCCTGAATGGTCTTGCTTCAGTTGTGCATAGCATGTTGATAAACCTTTAAGAAATATCTTGTACAGTTTTTGAAAGAAGAATATGTTTTTGTTATTGCTGACATACTGACTACACTATCTAGGCATTCTGGAGAGCACTGTGTTGTCACCTGGTGAAGAGCAGTTCTTACTGCCTCTTCCTCAGCCCCTGGCGGGACGTGGCTTTCCTTACCTCTTGCCATTCATCAGCACTTGGCTCATTGTTCCTGCCCAACAGGAAAAAATAAAAACAGGCCTGCAATGGAACTCAGAAACTTAAAGAAGTTCCCCCCTAATATGGGGTTTTCCTCTTTGCCTTTTCCATTTCCTGAGGTATTAAATGGAACTTCCCAGAAATAAACAATCTATAGGTCTTAACTTGTGTCCCATTCTGAGTAGTGTGATGAAATCTTGTACTGCCCTGTTCCACGTCACCCAGAACGTGGATCGCCCATCTGGCCAGCATCTCCAGCCATGTGTGCTTAATGCCCGGTAGGCACTTTGCTGCCACTAGGTTATCACATAAAAAAGACATAGTATGTATAGGGTTTGGTGCTCTCCTCGGTTACAGGTGCCCGCTGTGGGTTTTGGACTGTATCCTCCATGGATTGGGGGGGACAACTGTAGTATTTGCAAATGGGGTGTATGTAGTCTTACCTGGAGGTTCTGGGTTTGGCTCCCTTCTCCTGTAGAGCTCAGAATCAGTGACCTAGACAGTGGAGAAGACCACCGTGATGGAGGCAAGAGAGCTCCTTGGGCTGCAGGTACGGAGGGTCTGCAGCCTCAGTGAGGGTCCTTGAGTGGGGGTTTCCAGGGCTGAAAATCTGGGCTGAGAATCCCACAGGGATTTTGAGAATGTGCATTGTCTACAGGAGAGGCTCCAGATGGGAAAAGGACAAACTATGGGCGAGTTGAAGTCATATTTCTTCTGTGCTAGGGCAAGTATCCAAACTTAGCCAGAGTAGCAACAAAGGCATTGAGGACAGAACTGCTGAATGGAATAGGGCTCAGAAGTCACATGTTTTGGGGAACCAAGCTGATGTGATGGCATCAGTGAATCTTGGCAGGCACCCAGGAGCCCCTGAGTAGATAAAGAGAGACCACCGTGGAGGGAGGTGGGTAAGTGGAACAGCCCTCCCTGTGGAAATTCAGGGCTCCTGGGACTGCCCTGGACAGGGGAGCCTGCACTGCCCTGGCCCCTCAGCCTCCTCCTTACAAAAAAAAAAAAAAAAAAAAGGCATGTAAACCCTCAGGATCCCAGGTCACTCGCCAACAGAGAAAGGGGAGGGGAGGTCCATTGGTCAGGATGAATCCATCTGCTCACTGGAGCCCCCACCCAGTGGTCTTATAAGATGGTCGGCATGCTGTCAGACAAAAGCCATCTGGACCCTTCTGTTCTGGGTGACTTCCTGTACACCAGCCCCCTGGAGAATGTGATAACTTGTGGATTGGGCTAAATGAGGCCTTGTGGGAAAGGGTCACCTTTGGCTATTCTAGGGCAAGCCTGAGCAATACTGAAACTTCATGGCCCACACCCCACTCTGAGAGCAAGTGAAGCACATCTCACCCTGGTCAGAACTGGGTCCTGGGAAATCCTGGCCCTCTCTCCACATTGCCCACCCATCCACACTGTTTCCCTTCCCTCCCTGTGTGTTACTTTGCACAAATTATCATTTTACACTGGGATAGAACTATTATCCTGGTTTTTTTAAAAAAAAAAAACTCTCACGCACAGTACCATGCTCAGAAAGTTTATTTTTCTAGCCCCGATGTCTCCTACCAGAGGCTCCTGCAAAAGAAGCACGAGGGCTGTACTGGATGTGGATAAATGGGAAAGTCTGTCAACACCAGGCTATGATAGCAGTCATTGTGAAGAGACATATCCCGACTCTTTATGCCCATTGCACTTATCAGATCCAGCGTCCCAGCCCCAGTACTGCAGGGCTGTGCTCACATCACCCTATTTTGCTTCCTAATGGCCCCAAAGGGCAAAAGGAGAGGCCAGAAGACTTTCTTCTAAGGGAAAGAATGACCATTCTCGACTGAATGGATCTCTTTTGTTATTAGTTACTGTTGCTAATCTCTTATTGTGCCTAATTTATGATTAAACTTTATCATAGCCTTGTATGTGTAGGGAGAACATATATAGGTTTCTGTACTCTCTGTGGTTCGAGGCATCCACTGGAGTCTTGAAATGAGTCCCCGCGGATAGGGGGCTATGGTGCCTATGATTTGCTGCAGAATGCCGGGGCGTGACAGACATTGCACGTGACTCACCTCCTGGCTTTCTCTGGGCATTTTTTTCTTCTCTCATAGAGTATAACCCTCCATGAGAAGGAGATTCCAGGAGGAGAAACCGGGACAGACCACATCCTGGTTTGTTCGATAACGCAGGATGAGATCTTGCTACGGAAAAGGGGAGCAGGAAGAGTGGTTGGGGCCGGCCCTGACGCCATGGGCTGCTCCATAAAGGGAAAGAGGGACAGAAGTCAAATCCGAATGGAGATAGAAAGTGGCAAAAAATACACTGAAAGTGACTTTTATATGTCCTGTCAGGGCTGGTCCAGATTTTATTGGTTTGTGTGTAAGAATATTTTAAGGGGGCCCTTGGCAACCAAGATTATACCAATATAAAACTAGGATTTGTTTTTCTCTCAAGAGGACAATATTTTTCTGGATTACTGGTCAACTCTTGAGAGATTTTGAAAAGTTTTTCTCTACCTTCTCTTTCATCTCCCTAGAAGGCAAAGTTCTGTGTCCTCTCAAAATAGTTCCCTGGACATCATGTTGACTTTACTGTGCCCTTGATTTTGCAGAAATAAATTCTCTTCACCTTTGAAAGGCTTGAGTTCTTCACAATCACATTCCTTCCAAAGCTGACTTTGAAAGTCTTTCACTGTTTTCTTTGGCACTTGGTCAACCACATTTCTGTTAGTTGCATTATCTTGGTAATAAATGTCATCATATTTTTCATTTTTGAACATGCTCAGTGGTAAGTAAATCAACCACCACTTGAAGTGTCTAGATCCGTGATGGCGAACCTTTTTATAAAAACTGCCCACTTTTGCAGTGCTGGCCCACCATGAAAGCTGGAATGCCCACTAGTGGGTGGAAGGGACCAGGTTGGTCAGCACTGCAATGTGGAAGGGTCTGTGTTAGACAGGGATGAGGCTGCTCACTCAGATGGAGCGGAGCAAGGGGATTCCACAGACAAGGATGGATGATCACAGGTTGTTTTTGGAATATTGCCTATACCTTAATGTTCTATTTCCTGGAGAGAAAAACCCTTTCTCACTTCTTAAGCTATTTTGTAACTCATTAAACCTATAATGTGTATTTAGATATGTAAAATTTATGATGTCAACAGTGCCAGCTAAGAACACAGTAATTTTTAAACCTGCGCCTGAAAGTCAATAATTGATGAATTTAAAGAAACAGTGTAGGTGGATGGCCATTTCTCTGTCATTTAACCAGCAGTAAAAATATAGGTCTAGGTAAAACCAAGCTTTGTCTGCTTTTTAAAACAAGCTGTTATAGATTTATACAAAGAAATATATAGTGAAGAGAAAGCTGAACACTACAGTTAAATGCCAACCACTGAATATAAGAGAAGCAATAAATTAAAGATTCACCATCTGACAAGTATCACAGTAACAGAGATTTGGGGAAGAACATCAATGGGTGTTGTTACCCCAGTGGCTAAAAGTCTGAGGAGGAACAGGATGTTCACAGAGCACAGTCTCTACTCCCCACCCCGCCCCACCCCTACAAAATACACGTCAGTGCCTAATTCCTGCTTAGTAATATGTACAAAATGCTTATTAATTACACTATATGCAGAGACCTATCAGACATCATCAAAGCCATATGGTAATGAAATAAATACATGTTACATCTCTCTTGATATGATAAAGAAAATATAGCATCATTTCTGTGACATTTGTGCCCCAAATACATAAACAACATCAATTCATGAGGAAGTAGTAGCCAACCCAAACCGAAGCTTCTTCAACAAAATCTCAGCTGGACGCTCTTGGAAAATGTCAGCGTCATGAAACAAGACAGACTGAGATCCAGACACCTGCCCCCTAAAGGCAGCACACCCTCCTGGACTTGGGGCTGGGACAGCGAGGGAAAAGGGAGAAGGATTTCTCTCCTCTCTCTCTCTCTCTCTCTTTCTCTCTCTCTCTCCCTTTCTCTTTTAAGGGGAAGTTTATTTTACTTTTTGCTATAAAGATATTACTTGAACAATTGGTACAATTTACAATCTGTGGATTAACTTGTAATATTGCTTCAACGCTGACTTCCTGGTATTGGTAGATTTCTGAGAGTAAGAGAATGTCCCCATTGTTACAAAATGCACACCAGAGAATTTAAATGAGAAGAACCTCATCAGTATGTAAAAAATATTACTTTAATCCAACAGATCTCAATCGGTATTTTCCGGCCCCTTCTTTAAGATTTTCAAACAACAGACACAGACCCCTTTATTTTAATCCAAAAACTCCTGAAAAAATATAATTTTTCAAAAAAATTTATCTTGAATAACATGAGCAACTCAATCTTTGTATATTTTATACCAACAGGAAGACATCAGTAATCTTCCTTGAATATGTTTTACACCCACTGTTACAAATATGCTGAAAAATAATATTAAAAGCTTTAAAAATTTTTAAATTGATTTACACAATAATCAGAAATGTTTTGCTATTTTAAACTGATAGTTCGAGAAAGAATCCTTTCTTGTTGTTTTGAAAACAGTTATAGAATACAGGGATTAAAAAAATGTTTTTAATCAGTGAGAGGAGGGGAGGCAGAGACAGACTCCCACATGTGCCCCAACCGGGATCCACCCAGCAAGCCCACTAGGGGGCAATGATCTGCCCATCTGGGGCCGTGCTCGCAACCGAGCTATTTTTAGCATCTGAGGCAGAGGCTCCTCAGAGCCATCCTCAGCTCCCGGGGCAATGCACTTGAATCAATCAAGCCATGGCTGCAGGAGGGAAAGAGAGAAGGGGGAGAGGGAAGGCTAGAGAAGCAGATGGTCGCCTCTCCTGTCTGCCCTCGAATCCGGATTACCACATTTATTATCTCTCACTCCTCACTAACTTCTAGAAGGCCAGTCGAGTCATTAATGAAGCCAAAATACTTCCTAAACACACACACACACACACACACACACACACACACACACACACACACACACTTCCAAATGCGCTCTGAGTCAGGTGGAAGCAGTGCCCCCTCATTTGAGAGGATCATCTAAATCTTTAACATTTATTTCCAGGCTTTGTGGCCTCCTCCTTAGGCAGTAGGAGCATCCAGGGAAAGGGAACAGGTCTGTGACCCACTCATGATGACCAGGCAAGAGCCAGAGTAAAGAGGACCCTTCCCTTGTTGGCTCTTTTTCTGCACATGGGAGGGTTTTTTTTTTAGCAGAAATTCACCTGAAATCATGGACCCATTCTTTCCTGGGCACATAGAAAATATTATGTCAAAGTTATCCTAACATCCATCCCTATTTTCTGGGAAAGGGCAGTTATGGTGGGGACAATATTAACAGGAAAGGATGAGAGGCACAGAAACTCCTGTGCACCCAGGAAAGCACTGGGCTGTCCTCACACGGCCGCGGGAACCATGGGACCATGGACAGCTCCCAGCCTGTGTCCCTTTGCAATGCAGGTAGGGACCCAGGAAAACAGAAATGGGGGCCAGCTGCTGTCCACACACACATGAGCGGGAAGGAGCAGCTGTGGGTGGTGCACACAGGGCGGGTATGAGTTCTCAGCTCCTCCCTCAGTGCCCTGAGCTCTCCTGCTGCTTCAGCCCAGGCTCTGGAGGAAAGACACCCACAAAAACACCACCCCTTCAGAATGGCCACCACCTGTTTCATCGTCCCTTCCCCATGACCTCCCTCTCACCTGCTCCTTGTCATCCCAAGTCCACGTATATGGCACCCTCATGCCTCTTGGACCATGAAGTCTTGCTCTCACCTCCCTGTATCTGCCCATGTGGTCCCCACCGGTGGTGCCCTCTCCTTTGCTCCGTGAACCTGCTCCTTCCCCTTCGCAACCAACCTCATTGGCCATCTTGCCACAAGGTCATCCCAACCTCCACAGGTGGATGTTGGGGACCGAAATATAAACAGGGTGTTTTTACAATCCGGATATCCAGGGGACAGAGGTGCTGGGCCTAACCCCCCACCTCACCTGCCCAGTTAACAAAGAGCTATACCCGATTCTCACTTATCCCACCCATGTTCTCCAGAAGAGGTTGGAAGCTAGTTTCTTATTGGTGTAAAGTTAGATCTAAATGGTATGGTGGGGGTTGTCTTGGAAACAATTGAATTGCTAATGGACCACGTTTTTTTCCCTGAATAAAGACGGATGCACTTCTGGGGGCAGCCATTGCATCGGCTTAGGAACAGTAGTGACTGTTTGCCGTGCGGTCCTCCTGAACCCATCTTTATGTATATATCTTTAATTCTCTATCATTTATTTAATTCCATACCTTTTCCCATTCGAGGACCCCATAATAGACTTGTCGTGGCTGGACCGCAACAGGTGGACACAGTGGGACCCCTCAGTCCCACTCTTCTGCTTTGCGCTGTGACACATCCCGGAGCAGTTACCTGTGCTCATGTCATGTGTCCTGTGGACCCCTGACCCCGAGAGATAGGCAAGTCAAGACTCGTGCATCTCCTTGGCCTCATCGTTCCTACACAAGGGCCTGGCACAAGACAATGATTATAAGTATTCTGAGAATAAATAAAGACAAGAAGGTGGATACATGAATGGACACGGCTCTGTTCCCACGTAATTACTGTGGACGTGCCAAGGGTGTGAAGAAATGCACATTCACATACACTCCTTGTGTGTACCGGCGCAAGTTTTACACAAGGTGATGAGTACATTCCTCTCCTAAATGTATTGTTTTATAAAATTCACATACCCTAAGATTCACCATTTTAACCATCTTAAACTGTGCGGCCAGGGCAACGTGGCTCATCTGGTCCTACCAGAGCTCTGCACTGCAGGACGGACCCCGGTGTCTGAGCCTGTGCTGACCTGAGCCATGGAGCGGGATGAGGTGCCGTGTGTCCCCAGAATCACAGTTTCTGTGCTGGGCACCAGGTCCTGAGAGTGAGAGGGGACGATGACTTGTCCATCCTGCCCCTTCTGCTCCCGACACAAACCCTCCCCTCCTGACACGCCCATCCCCGCTCCTCCTCCTCCCCCAGACCCACCGCCCAGCATTTCAGCCACACACACCACTGCGCCCAGGGGCACCCACAGTGTAACTTACCGGAGACAAATACTAACTAACTAGTACACATGTCTGAAAATGTGAATTCGGTGACATCGCATTGAAGGAACTGGTACGAGTTATTGGAGCAAAACAGACTGAGATTCGGAACTGGCACATGAAGTATTAACATGCTATACGACCTCTGTAAAATGTGGAGCGGGACGGGGTGACTGCTGCACCTCAATTACTGACCACCAGAGGGCGGCAGAGCTACTCTGCAGCCTGACGCCTCCCGTGAGACCTGCCGACCGCCCGTCCCACTCAGCAGCACCCACAGCCCAGCAGGGTCTGACCCTCACCAGCTTCATTCAGTCCACAGTCTCCTTCCGCCTCCAAGTTGCCACGCTGGACACCGTCAGCTCCTCCATGCAACGAACAGCTGCTCACCTAGAGTCTGGCCCTCTGCAGAGAGCTCCGCCCCAACACCCTCCGTCTTAAACGGGGCACACGTCCACTGAGGCCCGCTCACACTTCAGGGGCAGCCAAGTGGATCCTTTCCCGGGACAGCTCTATATATGCTCCCACCACAGTAGGTGCTTCCCTTTACACTCCCTCATTATCATTAGCGAGGCTCTTCTATAACGAGGCACTGCAGGCCTGGCTCCCTGCTCCAAGCACGGGACCACATCAGGCCCACCTCTGTGGTGTCCCCAGGCCAAGCCCGGTTCCGACACAGAAGAAATGCTCAAGGTCGGAAGGAAACCCCTCAAGCACAAACAAGACCAAATGGACGGGACACTGGAAGGCTCACAGGCACAGCACCATCAAGGGTTCTCCTGTGAACCTGGTCCTGGACCCCCCATGTCAGGAGTCTAGGCGTGCACAGGTGTGAGGGACGAGCTCATTCAGAACCAGGACGCTGACCACACCCATCCTCACCTCTCAGCTGTGAACACCTTCACTCCCCGCTGTGGGCTCCCCCGGCACACCTGTTCTTCCTCCTCTCACACAGGGTCCTGACCAGACCCGGGACCCTTGGCCCCAGATCCAAGGTGATGTCAGCACCTGGGAGGACTGGGCTCAGCCTGACTGCACAGTGAGTCAGGATGAGTGTCCCCTAGCCCAGCTGACCAACCACTGCAGGCAGCTCCTCCCAGGACACAGATTCCCACGTCTCACCTCTAGGAACATTCTTTCCGGGGCACCCAGGTCCTGACAGTCTGTCCCTGGGAGCTGTGGTCATGCTAGAGCCCCATAGAGATAAAAGGTAGGTCCCTCTCAGCAGTCATCACCCAGCCTGACCCCTTCTCACCCCCAGAGTCATCTCTGTGACATTCCTGGTGGGAGGGAGTCCAGCCTCCCCAGAGCATCTGAGAACACAGGATAGAGTTGGTGTGCCCACCTAGGTTTATGTGTCACAGACAGAAGTAATCCCCTGGGTTTCAGAACGTCTAAGGTCTCTGTGTGGTGCGGATAGACCCAAGGCCAGGACACGGCAGAGGCCAGTGCTGGAATGGGTGGATGTCATCCTGTCAGGGAAAGGTCCCCACCACAGGCCTGTATGATCAGTGTCCCCTGAGAGCTTGTTAGATGTGGAGTCAATGGTCAAAATCTGCATTTTAACAATATTTTCAGACCCTCCCTGTGCACAGGGAAGGAAGGGCTGCCCCAGCCCTGGGGTCTCAGCCTGGTTGGGCATCCACCGTAGCTGGGCAGGTGCAAAAGCAGCATTTCCAAAGTGTCACAATCTTTACAAAGTTTCACAGACAGCCCTGGCCAGTTGGCTCATTGGATAGACCATCAACCCAGAGTGAGGACATCCCAAGATTGATCCCTCATCAGGGTACATGAGAAGCAACCATCTGCTTCTCTCCTCCTCCCATTCCCCCTTCTCTCTCTCTTCCTCTCTCACAGCCAGTGGCTCAATTGGTAAGAGTGTCAGCCCCAGGCACTGAGGATAGCTCGATTGGTCCAAGCATCAGCCCCAGAGGGGTGTTGCAGGGTGGATCCCAGTCATAACACATGCGGAAGTCTATCTCTCTATCTCCCCTTCTCTCACTTATAAATAAATAAATAAATAAATAAATAAATATAAAGTTTCATAGGTGATCCAATGCACAGTGGTGGTACAGGCCTGTGACAAGAATTTCTGATGTAGCCCCAGGCACCTGCCCTGAAGGTAAAAGCCAGATGAAGTTTGGAGGGGCTGGTAGGGGAGGTTCCTGTGCAGCTTGGAGGGAGCTATAAGGAACACCCTGGACCCAGACACCTCAGGCTTGAGTTTTTCAAAACAGTGTGTATGTGTGTTGTAAAGCCAGGAGGCAGGGCCATTCACATGCAGGTTCGCATTGGATTCAGACAGTCGGTAAAGAAACCATGGAGCCAAAAACTGATGGGCCATGACCTTTAATCCTACCTTGCACCCGGCGGGCAAGTAAAAAATACACACTGGGCTCCAAAACCCAGTCACATTCAGTGCTCACAAAGCCACTGACTTATCCGAGTTTCCTAGAATCAAAGGTTTCTAGCTCACCAGACTTATTCTCCTCTGTTCCCCATCTCCGTCCTTATCCCAAATACAAACTCTACACAAACTGGCATCTCACTCAGCACTTCACCATCTTGGCTGCTTCTCCTGGCCTCCTCCACGTGGCCTTTCTCTGCTCTCCTCTGCTCTCTCTTCTAATGATAATCTCAGGAACCAAGAAGCAAACTCCCGCTCCGTTCCCATTTTATAGTATAGAAATCCAAACCCTTAATCCAATATACATAATAGGGAAGTCTCTTAATACAAAGTCACTTCTCTGAGGCATGATAGGATTGTACCACCTTACACCAAAAAGGGTAGGAAAGGCTTAATCCCAAAACCAAGCCCCAGGCTACAAGGATTCTGCCTGCCTTTAGCCCACCCCAACACACATTAATATCACCTGGGCAACGGCCTCTTTAACAAAGTGAGCATAATACATTTTATCTGCCCAACATGTGTTTTTATGTTTGTGTGTGTATGTGTGTGTATAGAGGCCTTAGCCATTCCCAGGGGATAGAAATGTAGGCCAAAGGTAAAGGGCAAGGAGGAGACAAGAGAGGCAGGAATGCGGGAGGGAAAGAGAGAGTCCTGGGCATAGTCCCTGCCCCACCCTACCACTCATGTTACCATGGAGACCCTCCTGATTTAAGAGTACAGACAACAAGAAGGGACGAGTGACATCTGATCAAACACTTCTATACAGAAGTGCCTGTGAGCTTTACTGGAGAGAAAGCTCTTCTCACAGAGAGAGGGAGGGGCAGGCAGCAGACACCATGGAGTGCCCCCAGCCCACTCCTGCAGGGGAGCCCACCCCTGACAGGGGCTCCTACTGGCTGTAAGAAGAGCACAGTTTCTGCGGTGGGTGAGAGGATGGGAGATGGTGACTGGCTGGGGACTCCTGGGAAGGACAACACTCTGAGAGGGACAGAGGGTTTTTTGTTTGGGCCTCAGGGGAGAGGACAGGGGAGAGACTAGGGTGGGGGAGGGTCTCAGCTACAGGAAAATCTCATGACCTGGCAGTCATGAGGGGCAGGAAGACCTCAATTATAGTAAGGTTTACAAGTTATTCATCACTAAGCTGTAATTTCTGAAAACTGATGATAATAACAATTTATAGCAAGATGACACAAGAAAAACTGAACTAAGGACACTAAACATTGTCCTTACCACTAACCTTAGAAATGGGCAAATACGTGCCTGACCAGGTGGTGGTGCAGTGGATAGAGCATCAACCTGAGACACTGAGGACCCAGGTTCGAAACCCCGAGGTCGCCAGCTTGAGTGTGGGGTCGTCGGCTTGAGTGTGGTATCATAGACATGACCCCATGGTCGCTGGCTGAGCCCAAGGTTGCTGATTTGAGCAAGGGGTCACTCGCTCTGCTGAGCCCCCTGGTCAAGGCACATATGAGAAAACAATCAATGAACAAGTGTGAGTTGATGCATCTCATCTCTCTCCCTTCCTGTCCATTTCTCTCTCTCTCTACCTAAAGTTAAAAAAAAGAAAAGAAAAGAAATGGGCAGATGCACCCCCAGAGGTGCCGGGCCCTGGCTCACTCCTCATTCACCCACAGGTGTGTGCAGCCTGCTGCGGGCCCTGGGCGACAACAGGAGCAGACAAGCCCCTCCCACATGGAGCTCCTGTTCTGTGGGGGGGAGAGGACAAGGAAAGATCTAGATGTGAGGTGCGCTACCCACCAGTGTCATAGAGGGAACAGAGCAGGGACAGTCAGAAACTGAAGACAGAGAGACTTTAGAGGAGGTGGTCAGCCAAGGTGTCTCCCAAGATGTCCCTGGGTGTCAGCAGGGGTCTGAGGGCAGTGAGGGGGTGAGCTGGGTGACACCTGGGGAAAGTATTCAAAATAAAAAATAACAGGTTTAGAGATGCTGAAGTGATGGTGGCCCTGACTCCTGACCTTGACCACAGGAGACACACTCACAGTCACACACACACACACACACACACACACACACACACACACACACACCAAGGCTGAGCAATGAAGAGACCTGCTCAGGAGCCAGGGCCGCATTCTCCATCCCAATACATAGATCCCAGGATGGATCCATTTCTCTCTTCCCTCCTAGTGTCACTCTGCACCTTCTGGAGCACACCTACCACCACCCAACTCGCTATTGTGCCAGCCATTGCTGCCAAAGGGGAGGATGTGCTTCTGCTTGTCCGCAATCAGACTGAGGATTTTGCAGGCTATTCCTGGTACAAAGGGGAAAGTGTGGACAGCAACCATTCGATTGCATCGTATGCAGTAGCCACTGCAGAAAGTACCCCAGGTCCTGCATACAGCAGCCGAGAGACAATATACCCCAATGGATCCCTGCTGCTCCAGAATGTCACCCTGAAGGACACAGGATACTACACCCTAAATGCCATAAAGAAAATTTTTCAGAATGAAGAAGCAATTGGACAGCTCCGTGTTTACTGTGAGTGATTGCTCTCTGACCCCTGGGTGTCAGGTGGGGAGAATTCTACTCCACACCCAGGACGGACAGCCCTGGGCTCTGTCTCCACCGCTCTCTGCATCACGGCCCAGGTTGGGTTTGGGCATTTAGTGCAGGACACACACAGTGGAGACAAACTTCCTAAGATCAGAGTCCCCTTCCCGGGTTCCACCCCTGCAGACATTCACCACAGAGAGAAGGGCCATTCTGATGGGAGTAACTCAGCAGAGGGAGACCAGGCTCAGTCCACACCCTGAAGACTCTCCCTATGACCATGACCCTGGGAAAGACCCTGCAGGGCTTGGTCAGGGCCTGACCTGTGGGGTCCCCTGGGGTCCTCACAGAGTTCAGAAAGTGCGGACCCTCTCAGATCCCTGTTCCAGAGCTCCTGACTCCAGGGACTCTGGGTACCTTGTGTCAATTTGGATTTTACCTGCTGGGAAGGGCTGATTGCAATAAACAGATTCCCAGGTGCCCAAGTCCTGAGGCTCCTGAGCTGGTCACCAGCCGGGGCTCAGCCTGGGCAGCAGCAGAGCCTGGTTCTTCACTTGAGACTCTGTGTGGAAACCCCAGGTAGACAAGCTCCCTGGACCATTAGCCAGCAGCCCTGGGGCCTCTGGAGACTCCAGAGGGACTCAGGTCCCCAGAGAGGAACAGGGACGATGCTCCTGGCAGCTCCTTGTCCACCAGGGATCATCCCAGAGGATTATCTCTCACACGGAGGCAAATAATGATTGTTGCCATTTATGTGAGCAGCCCCTCTGAACTGAACTTTACGTCAAGTATTTGTGGACGTTTTAAGGTTAATTCACAGACACATGGTAATCCAGAATCCTTTTACCTTTTATTCCATTTTTTTTTCATTTATTCAATTTTTAATCAGGGGAAACTGAGGCACAGTATGATACAGTCGTTGATCAGGATCACACAGTCCATGAGCAAATTAGTCACAGCAAGGTCCTTATAGCCAGAGTCCCGCCCTCTCCTCTACCCCAGGATCTTATTAGGTGTCTGTGGACCCTGAGGCCAGCCGGGTCCTTTCTTAGGCATCCATAGTTCAGGGTAGATTTTCTTGTCTGAGGAATGAAAGCAAATGGAGAATTAATATGTTTTTACTCCAGAACCAAATTTCTTGCAATAACAATCAGAGTCGGTGCTGGGAGCACCCAGGCCTCTCACTCAGGGGGCCGATCCACACCTCCCTGCCCTGGACTTGAATCCCTTCCTTCTTTGTTTCCTGCTGTGTGGGTGTCACTCCCACTGGGCAGAAAGGAAAGGACTGTGTTTCTCACTCCTCACTCTCCACCTGCAACCAGCTCAGGGACAACACTCAACTGCTCTTTCAGGGAGGGAGGGAAGGACGGAGGAAGGGAAAGAGGGAGGGATGGAGGGAGGGACGGAGGGAGGGAGGGAGGGAGGGACGGAGGGATGGAGGAAGGGAAAGAGGGAGGGAGGGAGGGAGGAGTGATGGTGAATGACTGACTGAGTGAATGAGTGAACGAATGATGTATAATCTCTACGGAGACGGGAACCTGGATACAGAGTCACGGGAGGTTTTGGCCACACCTGTTCCCTGTCCCTCCAGGGGCTGAGGCCCATGTTCCATCCTCTGAGCCTAATGCCCCTCCAGGAACCAAGTCCCATGGTGACTGTGGGCTGTTTGGCTGTGGGGGGGGTTTCCGGACTGCACTGGTCCTGCCCTGCAGCAGCCATGTGCTCTTGGTCTGTGGGGTCTTTGAAGTCACCTGTAACCCTCACTTCTCACTACTAAGAATATTTCTGACTCTCTGCTCTTCCCATGTCCCTCACTGGCCTCCTTCACTTCTGCCACACTGTCCTGCTCTGTTCTGCTTCCTCCAGCCTGCAGTCTCCTAGATTGTCCTACTAACATCTGAGTCCAATCCCACACTCCCGTGTGATAGGAAAGGACACAGAAATCAGTGGGAGCTGTAACCCCTGACTCCATCATGAGCCAGCTTCCCAGGTCACCAGAAAAAAGAGCTTCTGCTGTGTCCCCATCCAGGGCTCCTTCCCTCTGTGAGGCCAACCAGAACAGACCATGTGACAGGGACATGTAAACCATTGATCTACTCTCCGAAACTTTCCCAAGGTGAGGTTGGTGACCCTGCACTATCTGACAGCCTTACTGCCTAGTTCACACACGAGTGTCCTCATGATGACACGTTCACCATAGGGCAGGATCCGCTCAGACAGTGAGATCCACCAGCCCTGTCCCTTCTCTTAGATGCTGCCCAGTTTGAATGAGTTTGGGCAACCTCCATTCTGTGCTCCTCCCCATTTGCCTGACTGTCCATAGAAACTGGTGACAGGGACCTTCTTCCTAAATTTACTAAAGTAACACATCTTTTCAACCCATTTGCTATCATTCCTCCCTTTCTACAACCGACACACCTATACTTGCCCTCTGGTCCCTTCCGTCCTCTCAGCAGGACTCACGTCCTCTCCCCCCAGGAAGTCACTATTTCACACCCGCAGTGGCATCTCCCTTCGGTCACAGTGTGACCCTGGTTGGACTGCAGAACTTGGTCTATGCCCTTCAGGGGTCTCTAGACAGAGATTCCTCCAAAAGCTGGTCTTAGATATTTGGGGCACTATAATGATTTTCATATGTTCTTTCACAATTTAACTCAAGTTTCTATCTCATAACTGCCAACACAAATGGCCCGTGAGGGTCATGTTTTCAGCAAGTTCAAGTTCCCACACTTTACACATGTCACCCTTCTGCACCTGCTGTTGTCTGAGTATTTTAGGAGAGTCCCTGCCCTCTGCGGTGGGAGCCAGGACATGAAAGGTCAAGGGCAGAGAGCACGGGTCTGATGCCAAAGCCAGCGAGCTCCCGCCACCCCTCTCTCTTTTCCAAGTCATTCCTGAACTCCGCTCCCGCCTTCCTGGGGTCACTGTCTCACGCCAGTCACCAGGGAGCCCCTGGGCAGACCGCCCCACCCCGTGATCGCAGCCTGAGAACTGACTGACCGCTACACTTGCTTCTGGTCCCCCCGTGTTGTTCCTGCTCAAACCCCAGTTCCAGGCCGCACTACCGGTCTCCTCGGGATGTGAGGACTGGGATGGGCCGTCATTGCTCCCCTCTGGGATGACCTGGAGTCGTGAGACCTCAGGGAAAACACACACACACACACACCCGCCCCCCCCCTCCCGGCAGACTAGGTCCGTGCGCTCGAAGGGACTCAGCCCCTCGCATTCCAGGTGAGATCCCGAGGTCGCTCAGCAGTCAGCCGGTCCGAGAAGAACCAGGACCGGTGCCGAGTGCACTCTGACCCCGGTCCTATGTCTTTGCGTGATCAAACCCTGATACTTAATTGTCACCCGAGAAAGTCAGTGCTTTCCCCTGGACGTAGGGCTGGCAGGCTTACGGGCTCTGAGCGCTCAGACCCTCATGCGTTTGTCTTGAGATACACAGACCTAAGGACTCAAGTTAACTGAGAGATGAGAGGTGCCAACTCTGGTTGAAGGAGCCTTTGGAGGAACAAAGGCACCACACAGAGCAATGTTCTCTCTGTTATCTGCACAGCGGAGTTACCCACACCCAGCATCACAAGCAACAGCTCCAGCCACGAGGAGCACAAGGACCCTGTCGTGCTAATGTGTGAATCTCATACTCAAGACGCCACCTACCTGTGGCGGATCAACAGTCAGAGTCTGCCGGACAGCACCAGGCTGGAGCTGTCCAAGGACAACAGGACTCTCACTTTACTTCATGTCACAAGGAATGACACGGGACCCTATGAGTGTGAAACCCGGAACCCAGTGAGTGTCAGCCGCAGTGACCTATTCTACCTGAATGTTCTCTGTGAGTAACTGTCCTTACCTGGCCCAAGCTGATGCCCAAATCCACACTCCCGAGGCCAGGCCACATTCGTCCCTCTCAGGTCTAACTTAATGGACCCTCACTCCGAACACCCAGGGTGGCCACGCCTCTGTCCCAGGCAAATCCAGGCAGGGCTCAGGGTTGGGACACACAGGTTTATGTCTCAGATTCAGGTTCAGTGAACACAGAGGGCGATCATTGGGACTTTTTTAAAGACTTTATTCATTGATTTTATGGGAGGGGGGCAAGAAACATCAATTCCTGCTGCTTCATTTGAGTGGTTCATTGATTGCTTGCTACATGTGCCTTGACCAGGCAAACCCAGGGCCTCAAACCAGTGACCTCAACACTTCAGGTTGATGCTCTATCCACTGAGCCACCACAGGCCAGACTGGTTGAGACTTTTTAAGACAAGGCTGAGACCTAGCTCAGAGGGACAGTGTAGCACTTACACAGACAGGGAGTCTCCCCCTATCTCTGATGACATCACGTGTGGCTTTGTTCTGTTTGCTCCAGATGGCCCGGACACCCCCACCATTTCCCCCTCAGACTCCCATTACCTACCAGGAGCAAACCTCAGCCTCTCCTGCCACGCAGCCTCTAACCCGCCCCCACAGTATTCCTGGTTTATCAATGGGAGGCCCCAGCAATCCACACAGGAGCTCTTTATCCCCAACCTCACTGTGAATGATAGTGGATCCTATGCCTGCCTCGCCCATAACTCTGCCACTCGCCTCAACAGGACCACTGTCAAGACCAGGGGTCCCCAAACTTTTTACACAGGGGGCCAGTTCACTGTCCCTCAGACCATTGGAGGGCCAGACTATAAAAAAAAACTATGAACAAATCCCTATGCACACTGCACATATCTTATTTTATAGTAAAAAAACAAAACAGGAACAAATACAATATTTAAAGTAAAGAACAAGTAAATTTAAATCAATAAACTGACCAGTATTTCAATGGGAACTACGGGCCTGCTTTTGGCTAATGAGATGGTCAATGTCCGGTTCCATATTTGTCACTGCTAGATGTAACAAGTGATGTGACGTGCTTCCGGAGCCATGAGGCGTGCATCCCACATCACTGGAAGTAGTACTGTATGTGAGCGATGGCATGCTTTGCGTCTCTCACTGACCACCAATGAAAGAGGTACCCCTTCCGGAAGTGCGGCGGGGGCCGGATAAATGGCCTCAGGGGGCCGCATATGACCCGCGGGCCGTAGTTTGGGGACCCCTGGTCAAGACTATCACTGTCTCTGGTAAGTGCCTCCTGGACCATTGGCTCTGAGCTCTGGGGTGCAGGTCCGTCTGGTTTTCAAAAAACACCCTAGACGTTATCTCCCATCCTCTGGCCTCGGACACAAGGAAATCACAAATTCTCCCCCTGAACCCCCCACTGCATCTCTGTAGACTCCTCCTCCCCTTGCTCTTCTGGTTTCTAACCACAGAGCTGGGGCCCAGACTTGGAAAGCGAGGAAGGGGTCTCTCAGCCACAGAGAGCCCCATGTGGTGGAGGGGTCTTCACAGAGCAGAAGAAACAAACACCCTCAAGGCCAAGTTGCTTCTGTCGCTAACACATTTCATCTGTCATCTCTTTTCTGCTACCTACTCCATGTGCTACAGGAACATGCAAGGCTTTTGTTGGGCAGATAAAATATATTATGCTCACTTTGTAAAGATGGCGCTGCCCACGTGGAAGCCCATCTACCAGGTGATGATATTAGTTACCCTTATGCTTGGAATGGGCATAATTACATTAATGTGTGTTGGGGGCGGGGGCGGGCTGTGGGCAGGTAGGATTCTTGTAGCCTGGGGCTTGGTTTTAGGACTAAGCCTTTCCCACCCTTTTTGATGTGGGGTGGTACAATCCCATCATGCCTCAGATAAGTGACTTTGTGTTAGAGACTTCCCTATTTTGTATATTGGATTAAAGGTTTTGATTTCTACACTATAAAATGGGGGCAGACTGGGAGCTTGCTCTCTTGGTTCCTGAGATTAGCATTAGAGAGCAGAGAAAGGCCATGTGGAGGAGAGGAGAAGCAGCCAAGATGGCAGAGTGCTGAAGGAAAAGCCAGTTTGTGCAGAGAGAAGGAGATGGGGAACAGAGGTGAATAAGTTCGGTAAGCTAGAAACCTTTGATTCTAAGAAACTCGGATAAAGTCAGTGGCTTTGTGAGCACTGTATGAGTGGGTTTTGGAGCCCGGTGTGTGTTTTTACTTGCCCTCTGGGTGCAAGCTAGGATTAAAGATAATGGCCCATCAGTTTTTGGCTCCACTGTTTCTTTACCGACTGTCTGAATCCAATGCGAACCTGCATGTGAATGGCCCCGATGGCGGCTCCTGGCTCTACACTTTGAATCAAACTCACCTCTTTTTTTCCAAACAAGAGGATGAAAGCACCCCGGAGGTGGCGTGAGAAGGACAGACCCTGCTGTCTGCTCTGCTCCAGGCTCACCCGGTCACTGACTCTGCTCTGCTGCCATCTGTGCTGGGACAGGGGCCCATAGAGTAGTTGCACGGGTGGCCTGTCCTTAATCTGGCCACCACTGACACGAGAGCCTCCCTCAGACCAGGCTGCACGGAGATGGCAAGAGAGCAAACCACAGGGTTTCTCCTCTGAGCTGGGTCCTGGATCTGAAGCCTCCAGCTGCATAACGCTGTGTGTCACCAGCGTGTCCGATATTCCAGAGAGCGGAGCGGTGAGCGATGGTGCACACTCTGTTGTGGGATTCAGCCGGCTCACACTGGTTCGGCAGAACTGATACCTAATTTTTTGTTGAGTTTGGCAAACTGGTTCTTTTTTTTTAATTTTTATTAATTTTAATGGGGTGACATCAATAAATCAGGGTACATATTTTCAAAGAAAACATGTCCAGGTTATATTGTCAATCAATTATGTTGCATACCCATCACCCAAAGTCAGATTGTCCTCCATCACCTTCTATCTAGTTTTCTTTGTGCCCCTTTCCCTCCCCCCATAACCACCACACTCTTGTCCATGTCTTAGTCTCATTTTTATGTCCCACCAATGTATGAAATCATGCAGTTCTTGGTTTTTTTTTGATTTACTTATTTCACTCCATATCATGTTATCAAGATCCCACCATTTTGTTGTAGATGATCCGATGTCATCATTTCTTATGGCTGAGTAGTATTTCATAGTGTATATGTGCCACATCTTCTTTATCCAGTCTTCTATATATATAAAGATATATATAAGGTCTACCAGAAAGTTCTGTTCATTTTTGGAATAAAACAAAATACAAATTTTTCTTACCGTCAATAAATTTTATTAAATAATATAATTGCCATTATTATTCATGATTTCTTGCCAGCGTGAGGGCAATTTGTATATCCCATTTTTGAAAATTGTTTTATCTTTTATTTATTTTTTTTTTCTGAAGCTGGAAACGGGGAGAGATAGTCAGACAGACTCCCGCATGCGCCCGACCGGGATCCACCCGGCACGCCCACCAGGGGGCGATGCTCTGCCCCTCCAGGGTGTCACTCTGCCGTGACCAGAGCCACTCTAGCGCCTGGGGCAGAGGCCAAGGAGCCATCCCCAGCGCCCGGGCCATCTTTTGCTCCAATGGAGCCTTGGCTGCGGGAGGGGAAGAGAGAGACAGAGAGGAAGGGGGGAGTGGGGGTGGAGAAGCAAATGGGCACTTCTCCTATGTGCCCTGGCCAGGAATCGAACCCGGGTCCCCCGCACGCCAGGCCGACGCTCTACCACTGAGCCAACCGGCCAGGGCATGTTTTATCTTTTGATGTGAAAAATTGAACCAGTGCTTGTTCGATATCTCCTTCATTTTTGAATTTTTTGCCCTTCAAAAAATTTTGTAAGGACAAAAACAAGTGATAGTCGGAGGGTGCTAAATTCAGGGAATATGGTGGATGCGACAGACATGCTTCTGTAGCATTTCTTCCTTGTTGAAATTCATAAAAATTACAGTGGCGCAAATGAACTTTATCAGTAGCCATGGGTACACTATGGCTTCACACATAAGACTAAAGTGAATCAACTTTGTTTTAGTTAATTTGCTACATCAATATGTATACATTAAGTGATAAAAATAGAGAGGCACACATGCACCAAATAAACATGTGCTTACATGTCAAAACTTGTTGTGATAGAAATGGACAGAACTTTCCAGTAGACATATATATATATATAATTTTTTTTTTTTTACTGTGATTAAAGCCTTTAAGCAAACTCTTGGCCAATACAGCAAGAATCCATAAAAGAGTAGTGTCCTTAACATGTTCACCAAGTCCAAGTTGGCACCAACACCATTCCAAATCCCTGCGAATGCAACCCAACCCCAGTTTAGTTTGTTAGGAGCTATCACAGGGAGCAGGAGTCCAGGAAAAGTCCACATGGCACTGGAATTATTGTCACAATTCTATACTTTGCAGTTCATGTCCAAGTCCCAATGACCACTACTTCTAGCTGGTAATGATTCAAGTAGACTGGAAAAGCCATGTGTGGAGCATGTGTGGAGATAGAGCCTCTGTTCTCCTCTGCCTGGAGAGATTAGACCGGGTGCTTTTCCCTGGAGCTCTGCGACTGTGGCTTGGTAAAAAGAACCTTGGGATACACTAAGCTGGGTGGCAAAGGTAAATTCACAATAGAAATTGGCAAAAGGGGGAGAGAAAGCTCTAAATTAGGAGTAGGTCCCAGCCTGAAATATGAGTGGGGCATTGAGGTAGGAGGAATAAAGGAAACACTATATATTGAACAAAGCAGCAGAAAATAGGACTATCAACACCCACAACAGAGATCTTTGAGGGGAGAATAAAATACCTGAATATTGCCCTGGCTGGTTGGCTCAGAGGTAGAGCATCGGCCTAGCGTGCGGAGGACCCGGGTTCGATTCCCGGCCAGGGCACATAGAAGAAGCGCCCATTTGCTTCTCCACCCCTCTGCCGTGCCTTCCTCTCTGTCTCTCTCTTCCCCTCCTGCAGCCAAGGCTCCATTGGAGCAAAGATGGCCCGGGCGCTGGGGATGACTCTGTGGCCTCTGCCCCAGGCACTAGAGTGGCTCTGGTCGCAACATGGCGACGCCCAGGATGGGCAGAGCATTGCCCCCTGGTGGGCAGAGCGTCGCCCCATGGTGGGCATGCCGGGTGGATCCCGGTCGGGCGCATGCGGGAGTCTGTCTGACTGTCTCTCCCTGTTTCCAGCTTCAGGAAAAAAAAAAAAAAAAAAACCTGAATATTCAGGCAAGACATAGTTAAGTGGCCCTTGTGCAAATGAGATCAGTTTACCTGCTTCTTGGAAGAAATACCCTAGGCTCGTCCACAGTGTCATAGATGGGGCCGATGGCCCTGGGCACCTTCAGCCTTCAGTGGCAAACCCCAGCATTCTGGGCAAGGTTAGGTCATAGGTGGCTGGAGCAGGGCTGGAAGAGACTGAACCCTCCCTTAGAGGAGCAAGGGGGAAGCTTATCTTCCAGTGTCCCTTTTCTTCGAAACAAAGGCATGTAAGCCTGGCAGGCTTTAGCTCAATGACCTTCCTTTTCACTACTGAAGCAGGACCCAGATGGATCCCTATGAGACTTCTTTGGGGCGTTGGAGCCTTTAAGGGCATATCCTCAAAGCTGGTAATTCACCTGATCTCTGTTGGGATTTTTCTGCCTCTTGTTACTGTTGTTGTGAGTCAGGAGTGCAGAGAGAGAGATCAGCAGATGAAATCATTAAGAACTAGCAAAGGACCACTGCTCGCTCAGGCAAATGGCTCCGCATTCACGTTGTATCCTAATTTTATTCACAAGACTTCAAAAAGCTTGTTTACTGAGAAATTGGCATAACATCAAGTGTAACTTTTACTTAAAGATACATGGAGTGGGCCCTGGCCGGTTGGCTCAGCTGTAGAGCGTCGGCCTGGCGTGCAGGAGTCCTGGGTTCGATTCCCGGCCAGGGCACACAGGAAAGGTGCCCATCTGCTTCCCCACCCCTCCCCATCTCCTTCCTCTCTGTCTCTCTCTTCCCTTCCCGCAGCCAAGGCTCCATTGGAGCAAAGTTGGCCCAGATGCTGGGGATGGCTCTGTGGCCTCTGCCTCAGGCGCTAGAATGGCTCTGGATGCAACAGAGCGACGCCCCAGAGGGGCAGAACATCGCCCCCTGGTAGGCATGCCGGGTAGATCCTGGTCGGGTGCATGTGGGAGTCTGTCTGACTGCCTCCCCGTTTCTAGCTTCGGAAAAATGAAAGAAAAAAAAAAGATACATGGAGTGTACCTGCAAGATAGCTTAGTAACAACATAATATCAGAAGGCATTAATTGCTATTGCTTCTATGGATCCCATAACATTCCTCTCCTTATCTTAAGGGATAACCTTGGAAAGTACAGAAATCTTATGAGAATGTTTTACTGAGAAAAGCCCAGCAACTGCCTTCAGTCACATAGACCTGTTTCAGTGACTCGCCTTCAAGTCACAAAACAATTTTCTTGGCAAAAACATTCTTTTCTTGTTGGCTATGTTCCCATCCAAGGCCATGCAATGGGTTATTTCACTACATTTCCCCCTTTTTGTTTATGCTGAATGTTATGAAGCACCACAGAAAACACAGCCTTCTGTCATTCATTTCTTATTTCTCTTGCTTTGATTTGTCGACAGACTACATATAAAAGAAAACATAGAATTAATACTATTATAAAAAGTCCTATAGTGGATCCCCAAAATCCTTTAATATATTCAATAGGATTTAATTGCGATAAATTATTCATTAATCCCTTCGATATAGGTTGACATGTTAAAATTTCTAATTTTCTTTGAAAAGCTTTATGAATGTCTTCGTAATTTAATGATTTCTTTAGTTACATTATCATGATTTAACAAATGCTTTTAAACATTTTCCTAAGGGAAATAAGTATGATTTTAAGAAATAGGGGTAACACAAAAAGTAGTTACATCCTAATTATAATACATCTTAGCTTAATTTGCCTTTGCAGGCTAACAATTTGATCTCTTAACATAATCATAGTCTGTTCTAAATCATTAACTTTAGTATTAATGTTACTATTTATATGTTATTGAGAAGTCCTCAGTTGTTCAGAATCTTCATGCCATTTTTGCACAAAGTCCACAGTCTGAATACTTTGATGTAATCTAACTCTAGATATAGCAGCTGCGGTGGTTACAGCTATTAGTCCTATAATGATGGTGATGATCAGTCCAACCAGTCTCTTGGTTCGCTTCAAGGACTTAATAAGATGTTATAACAGCATCATGGAAGGGGAACCCTGCCACATCTGATGCATCTGTACTGGAATCTAGACTCCTGTTCAGGTTCTTAAAATGTAAAGACTTTGACTATTTTATTAAAAAGAATAGAAGAGTTAATACATGTATAAAAAGCACACTTGTTGCAAGTTATTGAATAATTTTCAGCTGTCTATTTGGTTTCACCTATAACAAATATATAAAGCAATCTAACACAGCAGATATGAAATGTGTTTCATTTTTCTTAAAGATTAACATACTATGATTAGGAGGATAATTTCTCCAGATTTTTCCTTTCTACACTGACATATGTTTAAGTGCCATGGCTACTTTCCACAAATGCTATTGTGTAGGACCAAATTTTATATGAGGAGCTTGAGGTGACATCCCTCCTCTATGCTATATGATAGTATGATTACTTTGATTACCAGCTGTAATTAAACTATTGTTCTTATGCCACCTTAAATCAGCACCCTGTCCTTTAACTTGGGCAGAGCTAGCTATGAGGGCTTTAATCTATAATGTTTTATGTACACATGTATTATTTTTAAATTTATATCCTTGTAACAAATGTTTTTTTTTCTCTTTATTTTTGACAATAGAGAGCCAAGCTTGAGTTTCTATTTTTAAAGAATGTGGCTCATGTCCTATACATATAGGTAATCCCTCAACTCCTGTTGTATAATTTTCTAATTTCATGCCTTCTTCTGAAGGTGCTAAGGGACCTCTATCATTAAACGGTCCTGGAAGCCAATTAGAGTCATTAACAAAAATAGGAAAGGCACTATTTTCCTAATGAATAGCTCTACTTAATGGAGGATTAGAAACATATGCCTAATAACTAAAATTTTCAGCTCTACTTACCGGAATTGTTACCAAAGCAATCATTGATAAAAACAGGTTAGTAGCATTTTTTTTTCTAGTAGCTTGTAGCATATTTTTACCATTAAAGATCAGCTTTTTAAGTTGAACCCAACTTGGTATTTTAGCCTTTTCAATACCAAGCAGCAGCACCTTTAAGATTCTTCTTTTGAAATTCATTTCTTCCATCTCAATAGTGGGCAGATATGGAAAGAATCTATTGTTCTTATTCATGTTGTTAGTTTAATTCTGTGAGCAGGACTCCAAAGGACTTCACCAGATTCTGCAATGACACAAGCAAACCCTCTTCCCCAATGTTGCACTACACTAGGTACCTATTGATTCAACTCACTTTTATAATGTATAGGTTGATTAATCTTAGAACTGTTACTTTTCGTCTAATGTCTGCAGCAGTCGAATTATCTTCTCCTTTATTTAAGAAATTTAAAGTAAATAAAGCTTTGTGTAACATAATTCTAGGGAATAAAACTCCTTTCTTCTCCCCCCTTTTGTTTAAGTAACATATTTTTCAGAGTGCAATTACTGTATTCAATAATTGCTTGTTCTTGTGGATTATATGGAATTCTAGTAGTATGTTTAATATTCTAAAATGCTAAGAATTGTTGAAATTTAGTAGATGTATAGGCAGGACTATTGTCAGTTTTAATTGTTTTAAGAATGCCTATAACATTAAAAGCTTCAATAAGATGTTGAATGACACAATTAGCCTTTTCTCTAGGCAAAGGTGTGGCCTATCGAAAGGAAGAATAAATATTAATAAAACCATACATAAGATAGTTTTTTAAAAGAAGGAATATGAGCAATATCTATTTGCTACAGGTTTTTACTGTGTTGCCCTCTAGGATTCATTGCTCTCGGTAATGGAGGAGCATTTATAATACTATACTGAGGACAGTTTCTAACAATATTCCGAGCTTCTTGCCAGGTTATTTTAAATTTTTGCATAAAATATTTTCTATTTGTATGAGTCTTTGTATGAAATTTAGTAGTTATTTCTATTGATTTAATGAGTAATTGATTAATTTTATTATTTGTAGTAGACATAGGTCCTGGTAAAGCTGTATGAGAACAAATATGAGTTATATAGACAGGCGAATTTCATTCCTACAATAAAAGTTGTAACTCTTGAAACAATTTGTGCAATCTAGAACTATTATTTGAAACATAAACAGTTTCTATAAGTTTAATTGTATGTTCTACATATTGTGAATCAGTAACAGTGTTAATAGGACAGGATGTTTGTATTTTGTCTTCAACTACAATCAAACTACACTGATTTAAGGTTTCAGAAGCATTTTTAAGGATGACTGAAAGTTCAGTATTATTTTTATAAGCTATTAATATACCATTTATATAATGGATTATTAAAGATTGAGGATATTTTTGATGAATTTTTTTAAAGGTTGATTTACATAATGTTGATACAGTGTCTGACTATTCAACATTGCTTATTTAAGTAATATAAACTTAGTAAGAATAGTTATGCTTATTGTTATAGACACAACAGCTAGCATTGCTAGAAACAGAGTCAATGATGATTTTTGAAGTCTTAGTCTTAATTTAAAAATTTTTTGCCAGCTAGGTAAGTTTATTTAATTGTCAAACTTCCCTTTTTTCTATTTCCAACTTATGCCGAGGCTTTAATTTTCTGGAAGGTATCTACTAGTCCTGTATCTGTGGAGATAAGAGTAAATCCTCACCCCTATATTTTGTCTACATTGCTGTTGTAAATTAGCAAACTGTCCATTTAAAAAGTTCATCTTGTGTAATATTAATAAGAGGGTTAGCATTAGCATTTTGATTAGCTGGAATACAAGCTTGATTTTCTTAAGTTATAAATTGTAACTTTTTCGCTTTTGAAAGAACAGTCCAAGCTAACATTTCTAAATTTTTTGAAATAAAATATTCAGAATCTATGAAGGAGGATAGCAGTTCCTGCGTATAAAGACAGTTTTATACTGGGAGCAAGTCGTTTTTAACTTTTTAAGAGCTTTGACAGAAGTTTGGTCATAGTGAGTATAAAAAACTCCTTGTCAGACAGTTTAGACTGTAATTTAAAAAGTTGCTCTTTTAATTATTTATAAGATAAATGTTTTTCTTTATTAGAGGCCAAATGACCCTTGTTATTTTTCTATTGTAAAATAAATTTTAGAGTTTTGTTAGAGACTTTTCCTAAGCCATGCAGCTTAGTGACTACTGCCTAAGTGGGCTAAAAAGAAAACTAATGTTGCTTAGTAATAAGAGATGCATCAGCTTCTATATCTAAAAGTCTTTTGTATTGTTAAGTCTATTATAGGGCATCAGAGGAACTAAATTCCCGCTTTCCTCAGTGCCTCCTTTTTCAGGATGTTGCCTTACAAGCAGCCAACTGTCTGAAGCAGCTTGAGATAAATTCTTAAAATGACTTAATTTTACTTAATTCCTTAGTTTTACAAATTTGAGTATATTTTACACACAAATAAGACAATTTTCAACATAGAAACACAAGTATAATATATAACTTTAATTAATCCTAATACTTGAATTCTTATTTGATCTCAAACTTTAAATATACCTTACAATGTATTAACCAAATTAGTAAGTCTTAAGGATTCATATTCTATTTAATTTAAATTTAAATGAGCGTTTCTTATAATTTCTCATTTTAAAGCAAAAAAATATATGGATAAAACTTTTTTCAATATAAAAGCCGGCATTTTAAATTTTTGTATGTAAACACAATTCAGGCCTTAAAAATCACATTTTGGACAACATCAAACAAAAACTAAACAGAAATTAGAATCAGACAAACCAGACCAGACAAACCAAAGAGAAACCCGGGATTTCAGAGCACAGTCAGATTAGAAAGATGCCTGCCTGGTTTTTTTTTATTTATTCATTTTTAGAGAGGAGAGAGAGGGAGAGAGAAGAGAGAGAGAGACAGAGAGAGAGAAGGGGGAGGAGCTGGAAGGATCAACTCCCATATGTACCTTGACCAGGCAAGCCCAGGGTTTCGAACCAGCTACCTCAGCATTTCCAGGTCAACGCTTTATCCACTGTGCCACCACAGGTCAGGCCCCTGCCTGATTTTAATCAGGGCATTTTCTGACAGAGGGACTGATGATGGATGAGACTAAACAAAATTTCCCCAAGAAAATTCTCTTGGCAGCTGCTGGGATATTTTCTATAGTCAGATCCAACACATGTCCCCTGCCTCAGTTTCCAGGCAAAGAATAAGAAAGAAACAAAATGATAGTTGAGAGGACCATAGCTAAAACACTAAAGAAAATTAGTATTTATTTATTTTATTTTTACAAAGACTAGAGAATTCTAAGGACTTCATGATTCTTCTATATGTCCTAATTCTAATTGAGTTTGTATTAACTGATGTAAAGCTGCAAGCTTTTTTCCCTTGTCTCTATTTCCAGTGATTTGCATCCAGGCTTTAAGACAAGCGATCTAATCTGAGCTATAACAGCATTGGTATAATCAGTTTGTTGTCCCACAGCTGCATAAGCGCCAATGCCAATGAGCATTTCAAAAGTAGCTTCCGGAGGATTATTTCTGGCGTTCATGCGAGATATTAGAAGAGCCTCCTCTCTCCACCAAGATTTGAATTGTAAATATTGTCCTGGTTCCAAAACCGTACTAGCAAGTAAGTCCCAATCTAAAGGAATGATTAAATGATTATTACAATAGGGAGAGAAAAGACCTTGAACATATGAGGACTGAGGTCCATACGTAGTAACAGATTGTTTGACTAGCTTTAAGAAAGTAAATTCATTTTGGTCAAATTGGATATTATGCCCTCCCCCAGGATCTGGAGCATTAAGAGGAAAAGGCTGTTGAATAATTGGAAAAATAGATGCGGAAAAATTACTAGAATTAGATTCTAAATTATCATGACGCATAAGCACCTGTTGAATTTCAGAGATTTTAGGGAATTGAAAAATCCTTCCCCTGACAGTACCAATTAATTTTTTACCTTGAATTGGAGGAGACGTAGGCTCCCATATATCTTGATTTTGAACAGGATAAGCAGTATACTAATTTCCAATCTCCTGTTGTTCCAGTGTAGATTGTAGTTTACTTAATAAATGTTTTAGACAGGCAACATCATCCATAGGGGCTCCCTCATTTTTTAAGAAAGAGGGATGAAAGCCTGTGGATGGCTGAATTTCATTAACATTATCAGTAACTTCAGAAGCAAAGACAGTATTGTCCAAGTCATTATTCTGTTCATTCTGTGCTGAATCAAATTCTTCAGGCTCATTAAAAATAAGCTCACTCAAGTCTTTAACAGAATCTCCATCTGATTGCAAAGGGCCAAGGGCTGTAGCAATAAGATTATAAGCAGCCCACATTTCAGCATCAAGTGGATCTCTGTGCTGATGAACACAGCGTAAAGATTTTCCTACTTGTTGTCAAACATTCAAATTCAATCGATTACAATGTTCAGGAGTATACCAATAACAGTGTTTCTGAATAGCATTTAAAAGATGTAACAAAACCTTGACTTTTTTCTGAATCCCAGATCCTCTTGAGAAGGATTTTAAAACTTGTACATAATTGTCCCATAATGAATGGGAATTTCCCAGGACTTTGCTAGTTATCCGAAGTTTCACGTACACAGCGCCACAGCGCATCCAACTTACCCTTTCGGGGTTCCATCTGTTCCCAATCTCTTCTTAAGGCCCCACGGTAGATGCCAAATGTTGTTGTGAGTGAGAAGCACAGAGAGAAAGATCAGCAGACGAAATCATCAAGGACTAGCAAAGGACCACCACTTGCTCCGGCAAATGGCTCCGAGTTCATGTTGTGTCCTAATTTTATTCACAAGACTTCAAAAAGCTTGTTTACTGAGAAATTGGCATAACATCAAGTGTAACTTTTACTTAAAGATACATGGAGTGCACCTGCAAGATAGCTTAGTAACAACATAATATCAGAAGGCATTAATTGCTATTGCTTCTATGGATCCCATAACATTCCTCTCCTTATCTTAAGGGATAACCTTGGAAAGTACAGAAATCTTATGAGAATGTTTTACTGAGAAAAGCCCAGCAACTGCCTTTAGTCACATAGACCTGTTTCAGTGACTCGCCTTCAAGTCACAAAACAATTTTCTTGGCAAAACATTCTTTTCTTGTTGGCTGTGTTCCCATCCAAGGCCATGCAATGGGTTATTCCACTACATGGTACCTTAAAGGCCATGCTCAGAAGATCTCGCTGAGGGGTTTGAGGATCCCCATCTGCCTATATAAACCTTTTCCATATATCTGGAGCTATTTGGAAAAAGACAAAACAGTGTTATTAGCTGGATCAAATAAAAGAAGGTAGAAGTTTGCAGGAGAAGATTTGGCGTCTCCTGTTCATCAGCATTCAAAAGAAATTTAAATTTTTTTAAGTAAAAAGCATGATACGGTAGACCTGTAGGAGTTCCAGGATATGACTCCCCCCTTTTAAATTTTTTTTAAATTGACCTTAAAATATTTGCTAGGTACACTTTAATAATACCTTGACTTTAACGATTGTAAGAGATACCCATAATTCAAAAGGTTTGACAAAATACAGTAAATGCTTTTGCTACATATGCAGGAGCATTGTCAGTTTAACCAGTTTAGGAAATCCAATAATAAAAAAATGCATACAGACAATGAGCTATAACATGCTTAGCAGCCTCTCCTGTTCTGACAGAGGTTACTATAAGTCCAGAATAGGTATCCACTGTAACGTGGACATAGGACTGTTTGCCAAATGAAGGTATATGAGTAACATCCATTTGCCAAAGTTGTCCTGGTAGGGGTCCTTGAGGGTTAACTCCAAATGAAGGGACAGATTGTAGTATAGGACCCCTCGGACAGGATTTCCCAATCTGCCATGCTGCTTTCCGAGAAAGTTGAAACTGTTTATACAGGGCTGCAGCGTTCTGGTGATGAATAGAATGAGACTGAATTGCTCGATCTCATTAGAATGAGACTGAATTGCTCTGTCATGGTTGCTCCAAATAATTTTCTTTTGGGTAGCTTGATCAACAAGGGCATTTCCTTGTGCTAAAGCTCCAGGGAGCATGGAGTGAGCTCGAGTATGTCCTATAAAACATGGAGCTCTATGTTGACATACAAGTCTTCAAAGCAGGAGGAACTGCTGAAATAGTTCATCAGCAGTTGTCCCTAAGACAGCAGTCTTTATAGTGGAAACAACCATAAGTAAATATTTGCTGTCTGTATATAGATTAAAGGAGGAATATGGCGAATGCTGAAAAGCCATGATAATGGCATATATTTCTAGTCTTTGAGCTGATTTAAGTTGACTGTTTCAGTATAAAGTTGTCCATTGATTTGCAAAAGCAATTTGCCATTTAGTGAAAGTTTCCCAGAGCCATTGTTGTTGATCCTTTGAAAAAAGGAACAACAATAATTTTGAGGCTCAAAACATATAAGCTGTAAGGGTTGCCTATGCCCCTTGATAATCAAGGAGGCGACAAGATCAATATATGGAAGTGTATTCCATGGGCTATTAGATGGTTCAATGTGCCCAAGCTGTAGCTGCTCTTGTACCAATCGAGCAGCTACCCTAAATTTCTCCTGAGAAAGGGGCCATTGGTCTACCCATATAGGATTATCTGATTTCTAAGTAATTGGGTCTGCACAATGCATTATTGGGGTAGCAGGAGCTATCAAGGCCCCTATGCTAAATTTTGATATCCTAATCCACACCTTCTGGTATTGGGTGCCATTTCTATGGGGGTGAGAATTTCTCGCTGTTCTTTCCCTAGTCCCTTAGTGGCTTAGTGGGCAAAAATCCCCAATCACACATCTGAGTACTGACTAAACCATTAGGACTGACAAGAAATGCTCCCGTATTTTTCAAAACGTCTCTACCCCACAAATTAACTGGCCATCCAGGGAGCGCATAAGGCTTAAAAAATCCAGAATGACCTTCTTAATCTTCCCAATGTTCCAAAAAACTAGAACTTTGTTGAGGGGATTTACTCTGCCCTACACCTTGTAATTCTGTGGCTGCTGCATGAGTGGGCCAGGAAGGAGGCCAATGTAGCTTAGCAATAACAGATACATCAGCTCCAGTATCTAAAAGTCCTTTAAATTTATGCCCTTGTATTGTTATTTCCATTTCAGGGCATTCCTGACCTTTTTTTTTTTTTTTTTTAATCCAATTGGCAAAATCAGAAGAACCAAATCGCCAGTTTTCTTGGGGCCCCTTTTGCAGGATGTGGCCTGAGAAGCAGAATTAGCATCCTTATACTATTCTTCTAACTGCCTGAATTAGCCCTGAGACAAATTCTTTTTTTATTATTTATTAATTTTAATGGGGTGACATTGATAAATCAGGGTACATATGTTCAGAGAAAACAGCTCTAGGTTATTTTGCCATTTGCTTATGCTGCATTCCCATTACCCAAAGTCCAACTGTCTTTCGTCACCTTCTAACTGGTTTTCTTTGTGCTCCTCCCCTCCCCCATCCCCCTCCCTCTCCTCCCCTCCACCCCGTAACCACCACACTCTTGTCCATGTCTCTGAGTCTCATTTTTATGTCCCACCTATGTATGGAATCATATAGTTCTTAGTTTTTTCTAATTTACTTATTTCGCTCAGTATAATGTTATCAAGTTTCATCCATGTTGTTGTAAATGATCCGATGTCATCATTTCTTGTGGCTGAGTAGTATTCCATAGTATATATGTACCAAAGCTTTTTAATCCACTCGTCCTCTGATGGACACTTGGGCTGTTTCCAGATCTTCGCTATTGTGAACAATGCTGCCATAAACATGGGGATGCATTTCTTCTTTTCATACAGTGCTATGGTGTTCTTGGGGTGTATTCCTAACAGTGGAATAGCTGGGTCAAAAGGCAGTTCGATTTTTAATTTTTTGAGGAATCTCCATACTGTTTTCCTCAGTGGCTGCACCAATCTGCATTCCCACCAGCAGTGCAGGAGGGTTCCCTCTTCGCCACATCCTTGCCAGCACTTATCCTGTGTTGTTTTGTTGATGAGCGCCATTCTGACTGGTGTGGTGATATCTCATTGTGGTTTTAATTTGCATTTCTCTAATGATTAGTGATGTTGAGCATTCTTTCATATGCCTATTGGCCATCTGTATGTCCTCTTTGGAGAAGTGTCTATTATTTCTTTTGCCCATTTTTGGATTGGATTGTTTGTCTTCCTGGTATTAAGTTTTACAAGTTCTTTATAAATTTTGGTTATTAACCCCTTATCAGATGCATAGTCAAATATATTCTTCCATTGTGTAGTTTGTCTTTTTATTCTGTTCTTATTATCTTTAGCTGTGCAGAAGCTTTTTAGTTTGATATAGTTCCATTTGTTTATCCTGTCTGTTATTTCACTTGCCTATGGAGACAAATTGGCAAATATATTGCTGTGAGAAATGTCAGAGAGCTTACTGCCTATGTTTTCTTCTAAGATGCTTATGGTTTCACACCTTACATTTAAGTCTTTTATCCATTTTGAGTTGATTTTTGTGAATGGTGTAAGTTGGTGATCTAGTTTCATTTTTTGCAAGTAGCTTTCCAATTTTCCCAACACCATTTGTTGAAGACACTGTCTTTACTCCAATGTATGTTCTTACCTCCTTTGTCAAATATCAGTTGTCCATAAAGGTGTGGGTTTATTTCTGGGTTCTCAGTTCTGTTCCATTGATCTATATGCCTGTTCTTATGCCGATACTAAGCTGTTTTGAGTACAATGGCCTTATAGTATAACTTGATATCTGGAAGTGTGATACCTCCCACTTTATTCTTCCTTTTCAGGATTGCTGAGGCTATTCATGTTCTCTTTTGGTTCCATATAAATTTTTGGAATATGTGTTCTATATCTTTGAAGTAAGTCATTGGTATTTTAATCGGTATTGCATTGAATTTATAAATTGCTTTGGGTAATATAGACATTTTAATGATGTTTATTCTTCCTAACCATGAGCATGGTATATGCTTCCACTTGTTTGTATCTTCCCTGATTTTTTTTATCAATGTTTTATAATTTTCTGAGTACAAATCTTTAATCTCCCTGGTTAAATTCATTCCTAGGTACTTTATTTTTTTGGTTGCAATGGTAAAGGGGATTGATTCCTTAATTTCTCTTTTTGACAGTTTATTGTTAGTGTATAAAAATGCCTCTGATTTCTGAGTATTAATTTTATATCCTGCCACCTTGCTGAATTCATTTATCAGGTCTAGTAGTTTTTTGACTGTGACTTTAGGGTTTCTATATACAATATTATATAATCTGCAAATAATGATAGTTTTACTTCTTTTCCAATTTGGATGCCTTTTATTTCTTCTTGTCTGATTGCTGTGGCTAGGACTTCCAGAACTGTGTTGAATAAGAGTGGTGAAAGGGGGTATCCCTGCCTTGTTCCTGATCTTAAGGGGATTGCTTTTAATTTTTGCCCCTTGAGTATGATGTTGGCTGTGGGTTTGTCATAGATGGCCTTTATCATGTTGAGATATGTTCCCTGTATTCCCACTTTGCTGAGAGTTTTGATCATGAATGGGTGCTGGATTTTATCAAATGCTTTTTCTGCATCTATTAAAATTATCATGTGGTTTTTCTCCTTCCGTTTGTTTATGTGGTGAATCACATTGATTGATTTGCGAATATTGTACCAGTCTTGCCTCCAAGAATAAATCCCACTTGATCATGGTGTACGATTTTTTTTCATATATTGCTGGATCCGGTTTGCTAATATTTTGTTGAGGATTTTAGCATCTAAATTCATCAGGGATATTGGCCTATAATTTTCTTTCTTTGTGTTGTCTTTGCCTGGTTTTGGAATCAGAATTTTGCTCGCCTCATAAAAGGAGCTTGGAAGTCTTCCTTCCTCTTGAATTTTTTGAAATAGCTTGAGAAGGATAAGAGTTAGTTCTTCTTTGAATATTTGGTAGAATTCACTTGTGAGGCCATCAGGCCCAACACTTTTCTTTTTTGGGAGCTTTTTGATAACTGTTTCAATCTCATTTGTCGTAATTGGTCTGTTTAGGTTTTCTGATTCTTCCAGATTAATTTTTGGAAGATTATATGTTTCAAGAAATTTGTCAATTTCATCTAGGTTGTCTAGTTTTTTGGCATACAGTTCTTCATAGTATTTTTTTACAATATTTTGTATTTCTGTTGTGTCAGTTGTTATTTCTCCACTCTCGTTTCTAATTTTATTTATTTGAGTCCTCTCTCTTTTTTTCTTGGTGAGTCTGGTTAAAGGTTCATCGATCTTGTTTACCTTTTCAAAGAACCAGCTCCTGGTTTCATTGATCCTCTGTATTGTTTCTTTAGCCTCTTTGTCATTTATTTCTGCTCTGATCTTTATTATTTCCTTCCTTCTACTAGCTCTGGGCTTTACTTGCTGTTCTTTTTCTAATTCTTTTAGATGTAGGGTCAAGTTGTTTATTTGAGCTTTTTCTAGCTTCTTGACATATGCCTGTAATGCTATGAACTTCCCTCTCAAGACTGCTTTTGCTGTGTCCCATAAATTTTTTTTTATTAATAATTTTATTTTTTTAATGGGGTGACATCAATAAATCAGGATACATATATTCAAAGATAACATGTCCAGGTTATCTTGTCATTCAATTATGTTGCATACCCATCACCCAAAGTCAGATTGTCCTCTGTCACCTTCTATCTAGTTTTCTCTGTGCCCCTCCCCCTCCCCCTTTCCCTCTCCCTCTCCTCCCTCCCCCCGTAACCACCACACTCTTATCAATGTCTCTTAGTCTCACTTTTATGTCCCGCCTACGTATGGAATAATGCAGTTCCTGTTTTTTTCTGATTTACTTATTTCACTTCGTATAATGTTATCAAGATCCCACCATTTTGCTGTAAATGATCCGATGTCATCATTTCTTATGGCTGAGTAGTATTCCATAGTGTATATGTGCCACATCTTCTTTATCCAGTCATCTATTGATTGTCCCATAAATTTTGAGTTGATTATGCTCATTATCGTTCGTTTCTAGGAATTTTTTAATTTCTTCTTTGATCTCGTTGTTTACCCATTTGTTATTTAATAACGTGCTATTTAGTTTCCATGTGTTTGAGAATTTTTGAGCTTTTCTGTTGTGGTTGATTTCTAGTTTCATGACATTGTGATCAGAGAAAGTGCTCGATATGATTTCAATCTTCTTAAATTTGTTGAGACCGCTTTTGTGCCCTAATATGTGGTCTATTCTAGAGAATGTACCATGAGCACTTGAAAAGAATGTATATTCTGCTGCTTTAGGGTGAAAGGTTATGAAGATATCTATTAAATTGAGTTGATCTAGTATGTCCTTTAAGTCTGCTGTTTCTTTGTTAATTTTCTTTCTTGAGGATCTATCTAGTGATGTTAGTAGGGTATTGAAATCCCCTACTATTATAGTATTGCTGTTGATCTCTCCCTTTAAATACATCAAAGTCTGCTTTATATATTTAGGTGCTCCTATATTAGGTGCATAGATATTTATAATGGTTATATCTTCCTGTTGGATTGCTCCCTTTATCATTATGTAGTGACCTTCTTTATATCTTTTAAAGTCCATTTTGTCTGATATAAATATTGCTACCCCAGCTTTTTTTTCATTTCCATTTGCGTGAAATATTTTTTTCCACCCATTTATCTTCAGTCTATGTGCATCTTTTTATTTTAAGGTGTGTCTCTTGTAGACAGCATATGTGTGGGTCCTGTTTTCTTATCCATGCAGCTACCCTATGTCTTTTGATCAGATCATTTAATCCATTTACATTTAAGGTTATTATTGATATGTAATAGTTTATTGCCATTTTATTCTTTAAAATTGTATTCCTCCTCCTGGCCGGTTGGCTCAGCGGTAGAGCGTCGGCCTGGCGTGCGGGGGACCCGGGTTTGATTCCCGGCCAGGGCACATAGGAGAAGCGCCCATTTGCTTCTCCAACCCCCCTCCTTCCTCTCTGTCTCTCTCTTCCCCTCCCGCAGTCAAGGCTTCGTTGGAGCAAAGATGGCCCGGGCGCTGGGGATGGCTCCTTGGCCTCTGCCCCAGGCACTAGAGTGGCTCTGGTCGTGGCAGAGCAACGCCCTGGAGGGGCAGAGCATCGCCTCCTGGTGGGCAGAGCGTCACCCCTGGTGGGCATGATCCATCCATGCTGGGTGGATCCCGGTCGGGCGCATGCGGGAGTCTGACTGTCTCTCCCCGTTTCCAGCTTCAGAAAAATACAAAAATAAATAAATAAATAAATAAATAAATAAATAAATAAATAAAATTGTATTCCTCTTTTGCTATATTCTTTTTCTCCTTTGATCTGTTTACAACAGGCCCCTTAGCATTTCTTGCAGCCTTGGTTTGGTTGTAGTGAATTCCTTGAGTTTTGGGGTTTTTTTGTCTGGAAAGCTTTTTATTTCTCCTTCAATTTTAAACGATAGCCTTGCTGAATAAAGTAGTCTTGGTTGTAGGCTCTTGTTCTGCATTACTTTGAATATTTCTTGCCATTCCCTTCTGGCCTCAAGTGTTTCTGTTGAGAAGTCAGAAGTCATCCTTATGGGGGCTCCTTTGTAGGTGATAGTCTTTTTTTCTCTAGCAGCTTTTAATATTTTCTCTTTATCACTTAGCTTTGGTATTTTAATTATGATGTGTCTTGGTGTTGATTTCTTTGGGTTTCTCCTTAATGGAGTTCTCTGTGCTTCCTGAACATGTGAGATGTTTTCCTGCCTTAATTGAGGGAAGTTTTCAGCTATGATATGCTTGAACAAAGTCTCTATCCCTTGTTCTTTCTCTTCTTCTTCAGGAACCCCTATGATGCGGATGTTATTTCTCTTCATGTTGTCACAGAGCTCTCTTAGAGTTTCCTTAGACTTTTTGAGTCTCTTTTCTTTTTTCTGCTCTGCTTCTGTGCCTTTATTTATTGTGTCCTCTAACTCGCTGATTTGATTCTCAGCTTTATCCATCCTGCTTTTAATTCCTTCCATTGTGTTCTTCATTTCTGATATTGTATTTGTCATTTCTCACTGATTCTTTTTTATTATTTCTATGTCCGTTTTTATATCTGCTCTTTATTTAGGTGTTTGTAATGACCATCTATTGTTATTCTAATATCTTTGAGCATCCTAATAATCGTTATTTTTAACTCTGCATCTGGTAGTTTGGTTATAGCTGTTTAATTCAGGTCCTTTTCTGGGGATTTCTCTTGACTTATTTGTGTTGCATTTCTCTGCCTTCTCATCTCCTCTGTGTAAAAGAAGGTCTTGGCCACTGGAGTCCACTGGGTGTGGCCTCTGCTCCCTAGGTATGGTCTGTCTGCAGGCCCGCCACCCCCTCTGCTGGTGCTGCGTAGGGCGTTTGGGTATGGGCATTGCCGGTGCCTGCCCACTGGGGCTGTTGCTGTGGTTTCTGCCTTTTCTTCACAAGGTGGCTGTGATCATGTGCTCGGGTGTACAAGCCTTGGTGGCCTTGGCCTTTGCCCCACCCCCATGGGTGGCGTTATGCTCGGCCAAGGTCAGTGGCAGCACCTTTTCTCAGTTGCGGGTCTCCGCCTGTTTCCAGGCTTCCGCCTCACCCTTGCAGGAGGAGCTTGCTCATGGGACGGCTGCAAGCCTTGGCTCCACAGGCTGGGCGGGACTGCATGCCTACGCTCAGTAGCAGGTCTCTGCCTGTTCTGGGCTTTTGGCTCCACCCCTGAGGGAGAAGCCGGCTGCCACGTCAGGCCACAAGCCTCAGTTACATGGGCAGAGCAATGCTGTGCTCCTGCGCCCTTGTTCAAGGGCCAGTCTCCACCCCTTCCGGGGTCCCTGCCCTTCTCCCACAGGCTGGATTACAGGCGGTCCACAGCTGGGCTTGACCACATTTGTATGCCCCCTCCTCCCCAGCTGGGCAAAACTGAGCTCACACCTGGGCCCAGTGGTGGCCACCCAGCTTCCACCCTTGCCGACAGAACCACACTTCCATGTCCCGCCACCGCCCACCCTCGGGCGAGCCCTCAGCCGTATGAATGGGAGCGCTGCAGCTCAGACCCTAAGACTCACTACTGTAGCCCCGAAAGCTCCCTCCTTCTAAGCGTCTCTGCTCTGAGTGCCACGAGAGAGCTTGTTTGGCTGGTGTCCTGCTTCCTTTTGCTAGTATTGCTGTTTCCAGGGAAAATATTCACTTCAGATTTGGGGAGTGAATCATCCCAGGGGTTAGGATGGCTGTCTCCCAAAATGTTTCTCCCTGTGCCTCCTAGATTACACTCTCTTCCTGCTACTCTGGTCATCTCCTCTCTACCCATTCCCTGGAGCCCTGGGTGAGTGGTTGTGAGAGAGGTTTTCTGCATGGTCCCTCTAAGAAGAATCCTGGGTCTGAGAAATTAGTCTCTTTCTCACAAACAGTATCCTGTCTTGTTTCCAGCTAAATACTGTCCATACACCTCTTCTAGGCTCTGGGGCTGCAGGCTGGGGCTTTGTTCCTGGGATTCAGGACCCTCCCCTCTCTGCTAAACTCACTTCCCGCCACGCAAGTCTCTCCCGGCTGCCGTTCGCTCCAGGAAGCTGGGAAGCCCTCTCCACGTTTCCACTTTTCCTACCAGTCTCAGTGTGGCTTCTTCAGTGTTCCTTGGTTGAAGAGTCCTCTTAGTTTAGTCCAAAGTTCATTTTTCCAGATGATAGTTCTTAAAATTAGTTTGTAATCCACTTTGGTTCTGGGAGGTGGGAGTTGGTACATCTGCCTACTCCATCGCCATCATGTCTTCTCGGAAAACTGGTTCTTAAAATGGCACTTGTAGCTTAACCAGGCAGTGGCACAGTGGATAAAGCATCGGACTGGGATGCCGAGAACTCAGGTTCAAGACCCTGAGGTCACCAGCTTGAGTGCAGGCTCATCTGGTTTGAGCAAAAGCTCACTGGCTTGGACCCAAGGCTGCTGGCTTGAGCAAGGGGTTACTCAGTCTGCTGAAGGCCTGCAGTCAAGGCACATATGAGAAAGCAATCAATGAACAACTAAGGTGTCACAATGTGCAACGAGGGACTGATGATTGATGCTTCTCATCTCTTCGTCCCTGTCTATCCCTCTCTCTGACTCTCTCTCTCTCTCTCTGTCTCTGCAAAAAAAAATGGCACTTGTAATCAAGGTACTCTCTAAGGTGGGCACCTGGGCAGCCGCCCAATGTGGAAATCACTAATTTACATTCCTTACTCTTTTTTAACATTCACCTGCCCTATAGCATATTCTAAGCACCTGTAGTAATGTCCATTCTGTCCATAGGTGAAAAAAATATGACAGAATTATGCTTGTGATACTTATTTATTCATTTCATAAAACTCACTATACCTTTGATAAAATACTACATTTTAATTCCCTCACGTTTGTTACTTTGGTAGAAAGTGAGTACACCAATCAAGAAGCAATATGGAATTATCTTAAATAACAGCTTTACTGTTTTTTGTCAGGTATTATTTAATATTTTTTCATTAATATTTTAAAACTCTTATAACAAATCTAGTTTTGTGTTCCTCTTTTATTGTTCTTATTCAAGTATTAAATGCATGAAATAATAAACTACCTTTTGGTATATCCTTTTTTATACTTAAAACAGTCATTAGGGCAGAGAACCTAGTTGTTAAATTATTTGAATCGCACCACTGTGCACACTTGACAGATAGATAGATTCATCCATGAAGTCCCTTTTACGGGACAGAAGGAGCAGTGCCACAAATTTCTAGTTTATGGAGAAGGCTAAGATTACCAGCCTTTTGTTAAAATCATAACTACTCTTCAGTGACTTCCTTTCTTCTCTGTGACACTCAATCCACAGGCCAGGAAGTGAAAGTCCTACTCAGATTTTAAAATTCTTTAGATTGGAACTTCTCCAGCTCCTAAAGTGCTGGTTGGGTTGTTCTCATTCTCTAATAAATTCACTAGTAAACAATTTTTTTTCATTTTTTGTTGCATGAGGTTTTAGAACTGTTTCTGTATATTTCTGCATCACTGATTCCAAATCTGAAATCTGTTTTTTGGTGCATGCTCTAGTTTTTATGCAATTTTAATTTCTTTTTGTTACAGTTAATGGCATGCATTGGTTTTTAAATTGGAGTTAAAGTGCAACAACTCTTGGATTGAACATAATCACAAGGCAATTAATGTTTTAAAAACATCACTTTTACATAATTGTAGTTTTTTTTAAATGTTAAACATTATTATCTGAGCCTGACCAGGTGGTGGTGCAGTGGATAGAGCATTGGACTGGGATACAGAGGACCCAGGTTCGAGACCCGAGGTCGCCAGCTTGAGCGCAAGTTCATCTGGTTTCAGCAAAGCTCACCAGCGTGAGCCCAAGGTCACTGGCTCAAGCAAAGGGTCACTCAGTCTGTTGTAGCCCCCTGGCCAAGGCACATATGAGAAAGCAATCAATGAACAACTAAGGTGCTGCAACGAAGAATCGATGCTTCTCATCTCTCTCCCTTCCTGTTTGTCCCTCTCTCTGACTCTCTCTGTCACAAAATAAATAAATAAAATTTTAAAAAGAAAAAAATTATTATCTGATAAAAACACCCTCTTATTTTGTTTTAAGATTGAATAATGGCTTCTTCAAGTAGGCATAAATGTAAGAATAGTCCTGACACCTTCTGTTATATATGTGGCTGTTACACACTTCGTCAAAAGCACAATATTTCATCATTTGTGACACGTGCATATATTGCCTATTTTCAAGTTCCCCTTGGCAGTCAAAACAAGAATTGGGCTCCTCATATTGTGTGTCATTATTGTGAGGAAATGCTTCATGCCTGAACAAAAGAAAAACACAAAGGAATGCCTTTTGGTATTCCCATGGTTTGGCGTGAACCTAAGGACCACAGCAGTGACTGTTATTTCTGTCTGATCCATACAAAGGGCATCGACAAGAAAAATGGCATATGATCGCATATCCTAATATTTCTTCAGCAATCCTACCTATCCCACACTCAGAGACACTCCCAGTTCCAGTTTTCAATGGTTTTATTTCTTCTAAGGATAAAGAAAGTGAACATGGTGATCAAGAGTATTTTGATAAGATGCATGAGGAAATGGTTGTAGAATCTGAAGGGTCTTCTGATGCCAAGTAGTCATTAACCCCTCAGCAGTTTAGCCAACCTGAATTGAATGACTTAGTAAGAATGACATAAAAATTGTACTCGACTTTCTGAAGTATGGGAGCATAACTGGATCATTTGTGTGGATCTTAAAATGGTAAATTTCCTGCTAGGACAACAGAGAGGTTTCACAAAGTATCCTTGCTTTCTGTGTTTGTGGAACAGCAGAGCTCGGGAGAAACACTGGACACAGAAGGAGTGGCCGAAACATGAAGCTCTGGAAGTAGGGATGCAAAATATTGTGAATAAACCTGTAGCTAATCGAGACAGGATCATTTTCCCCCACTTCACATCAAACTTGGCTTAATGAAGCAGTTTGTTCACTCAGACTTTGAAGAGAGAAAGTGAATGCTTTTAACATATTATTTCTACTTTTCCTGCCTTGTTTTTTGAGAAAATAAAAGCAGATATATTCAATGGACCTCAAATTTGAACCCTCATATGTGATGAAGAATTTGCCAGGAAGATGAATAAGGAGGAGAAAGCAACATGGCAATCTTTTGTGGCAGTTACAAAGAACTTTCTTGGCAACGAAAAAGCAGAAAACTATTAACTTCTGGTTCAAAGAATGCTGTTGGTTTTCTGCGACATTGGATGTAACATGAGCATTAAGTTTCACTTCCTGAACAGTCACCTTGATAAGTTTCCTGAAAATCTTGGAGCTGTTAGTGATGAGCAGACTACTGCTGGAGCATCAAACGAGATTGTCTTCAACAAGTACACAAATGCAAGAGCTACAAACGCAAATTTTTGCCTGAATAGAATTTAAATAAGTTTTGCACAAATTTTATGATTAAAATAAGTGTTTAATTTTGAAATTGTAGACAAATTCTAATGCAATCATATCTTTTAGTGTATTAGTGTATTTACTGTATTATATAAATTATTATATTTTCACAAAGATGATGCCCAAGAAGACATTCTACTTCATTATGTTAAACTAAATATTGAAAATTTTACAATAAGATGAAAACCTAAAATCTTGAATTGAAAAAAAAAATGTAGCTTGCAGAGAAAAACTAATGCCAGAGTTGAGATCAGCACTCTCGAATTAGGTAAGAACAAGTGTTTTTGTGGATGCAACAAAAATTTTGTTCCCCAGTATTTAACAAAAGGGAAATGCCTTCCCATCTCTATGTATGGCCACCAACCAAGAGGGGGATCTGACTTTCTAGAAATTCACAGGAAGCTCTAGGAAAGAATCACACAAAAGTCAATGGGTAAAAAAATTCCACCAGGTGATGAGGATGCTGGACATGTGGGCTGAGAGGAGGTTCCGATGCTAATACTCCAGATGCCCAGAGAGACAGGTCAGGGGTCATCCTGAGGTAATCTAGAGGTAAGAGGGGGAGATATGGTTCTATTGTTATAGATTGTCACCTGAACAGAGATACTTGTCCTGAAGAGGTCAGGGTCATCCTCTGGTGACCACTGCAGCGCTCGGTGGGACTGTGAGTGGCTGAGATCTCTGAGGAAGGAGCCGTCTCGGTCAGTCACTTCCTCTGTGTTTCCACAGAGCCTGTGGGGAAGCCCTCCATCCAAGCCAGGAACAACACAGTCACAGAGCATAAGGACACCGTGGTCCTCGCCTGTCTCACAAATGACACGGGGATCTCCATCGGTGGATCTTCAATAACCAGAGTCTGCGGCTCACGGAGAGGATGAAGCTGTCCTGGGGCAACAGCACCCTCACCATCGACCCCGTCAGGAGGGAGGATGCTGGGGATTATCAGTGTGAGGTCTCCAACCCCGTCAGTTCCAGCAAAAGTGACCCCTTCAGGCTGAGTGTGCTTTGTACATGACCCTCAACCTCTCCCACTTGCTCCCTTGTATATTTCACAGGTGGGGGGTGAGATGGATGAAAGCCTTGAGGAGGTGGGAGCCTCCTTTAGAGCTTGTAGAGCAACATGGGTAAGAACCTCAGAATTAGACTAATCTCATTGCCTCGGTTCTATGCACATGAGCTGTCTGACCTTGGGTGGGACTCTCACCCCACTGAGCCCCGGTCCTTGTCTATAAACTGGAATAAAACAGCTCGGCCTTAGGACAGTTGCGAGGATGTTCATTTCAAGGTGAATAATATTAAAGCTCGTAGACTCGGTCATTAACAGTCAGGGCTCAGGGCTATCAATTAGTGTTATTATTTTTATGAACATTGTTGTTATTAGCTGTAAAGTCAACCAGAACTTGGTGAAAAGGTTGTTTATCATTTACTTGTTCTGTGGCCTCCAGTGATTTATTAAGCACTTTTTTATCCCAGTGCTGTGGGGCTGCTTAGTGGGGGTGACAAGCCAGTCCCTCATAGGGACGGAAGGATCAGATGACATGAACACAGAGTATTTCCCACCCTGCCTGGACCACTGAAAACAGTCAGCACATTCTTACTACTAATCAGCTCTGAGTGACAGGTAAGGGCCTACCTCTGAGACTGTCAATAGTGATGAAAAAGAGGAAACAGGAAAGAGACATAATGTGAGAGGTAAAGAGGAATGAACAGCACACGGGAAGGTAGATGTGAGAATACATGCAGAATTAGAGCAAAGGGAAGGTTTCAAATGTGAAATACGGGAAATGATGCAACCAGCCAGCAGGGGCTGTGGGAGGTAACGTGATGACCACACTCCCAGACTGCAGACGACTGGGTGACGGTCCCTTGCTCCCTGGCAGGCCTACCCCCTCCATGGCCCCTTGTGGTTTCCCCTGATGGACTTGGGCTTTCTCCTGTCCCCTTTCCCTTCTCCTTTCGGCAGAAAATAACTTCACTGGCTGCACTGTGGGGACCATCACTGGCACCATGACTGGCGTCCCTGTCGTGGTGGTGCTGGGGTATTTCCTGTACCTCAAGAGGACTAGATGGCATGATGGCATTTCCTTCACCCCGACCCCTCCCCGCCCAGGCTAACCCCAAGCTTGCTCCAGGCCAGAAGGGATTCTGGGCTGGCTCTCTATGACCTCCCAACTTCCCCATGGATGTTCCTAACTCACCCTATCCAGCTCCTCCCTCACCAGCTGCTGCCAGGGCAGCCTCCTTAACAGTGCACTCATCTAGAAGTTAGGTACAATTAAGGAGCTGTCCCCTCCAGATGGCCGATGGTCGGTTAGCTCCACCCACCTGCAGAGAGGCCGGCAGGTAGGAAGTGCTCAGTAAGGCGCCTCCTATTGTTTATCTCAATCGACCCTCCCTTGAGGGGAAGGTGCTGCTGCCTCAGGATCTGAAGGTCCTCCTGGCCAAGGTCACACAGCTGAGGGTGGCCGAGTCTGGACTGGTCGGCTGGGGTCAATCGCCGCCACGTGGCCAGTTTGGTCACCACAACCTCTGGTGTGTGAGACAGGAGACCTGAGCCAGGACAGGACAGCAGATCCTGTACAGGTGTTCAGGCATATGGAGACACAGGACAAGCCCGTCACGGTTTAGCTCCCGTGGCTTGAGGAGCGGGTTGGCCAGAGCACAGCACCACATTCATGCAACATGCATGAGGCCGCCCAGGGGCCTGCACCCATGCTGGCCCTGCTTCCCTTGAGGCCTTGACCTCTCCACCAAGTCGGACCCTCGGGGTTGATTCCTGTCCTGGGTCCTCGGTCCCTTCCCTGATAACGTCCTCTCGGATCCCCACCTGCCTGTGAATCCTCTCCCTGTGGGCTCAGGTCAGCCTTGGATTCTTAAGGCCTTGCCTCCGTCCCCCTCCTCGGAGCCCTCCCCCTCATAAAGAGTAGAGAGAAAGAGAAGTCCCCCCCTCTGCTGGGATAGGCGCTCCTCCTTATCCCCTGTTGTGACACCAGAGCGTCCCCTGTCCCCTCACAAATAAGTCCGACCTTTCCTGGGACTGGTGACACACACGGTCTCTGAGAGCACCGAACCCCAGTGCCCCCCACCCCACCCCAGTGAGTGTTTGTTCAGCCTGGGAGCACTGGAGCCCCTGGGTCCGCCCCACAGTGTCCACTCCCGCCTGTCCCTCCTTGGGCTCTGACCCTTCCCTGGGCTTCAAGAGGGGTTCTCATCAAGCTCCTAGCAGAAGGACCCCAACTCACTGACCAACTCTGACCTGTAGGGCTGTGTCATGTGTCACCACCTCACCCTCCTTGGACCCTGAAATGGCCAGAGGGTGAGAAGCTCTTTCACCTCTGGTTCTTGGAGCTGAAGAAACTTCACCCCTCTCCTGGGAGACCCGAGGACAGCCTCCTCACCCCCAGGTGTAACTGCTGTCTCTGCTCCCAGGCTAGGGTCCCTCTGGAAACTCAGCCTCCCTGCTAAGTCCCTTCGCTCCAGTCCCTTTCCCCAAGGCCCCCACTGCACAGCCTCAGGGCAGGGCAGCATCCAACCTCGCAACACAGCACAGACCCCTACCCAGGACAGCCCCGTCCTGGCCTGGAGGGGGCACCCACCTCAGGGGCAGGACCCCCCCACCCTGTCGTGAGTCTGCTCTGGTCCCCTCGGCCAGCCTGAGGAGAACCCTGGAGTCCGGTATAGAGCGGAGTGGGTGCCAGGAACATCAGTCAGGAGGCCTGCTAACAAGGGCGAGGGAGGAGCAGTATGGACTGAAATTGGGGTGCAGGGCTGCAGCTGTGGAGACAGCTACTCAGGAGGCAAAGCTGTCACTTCTGTGGAGAAATGACACTCCCTTCCTGTCCCCCAATGCCCTCTCTCTCCCCACTACCTGGCCCCACGACAGCCCACCCCATCTACGAGGTGAGGTGTGGGCAATGAACATTCTGTCCTGAAAGTCCCAAGGGGCCCAGGATCTGCCCCCAGCCCAACCCTGGCTGTGCTCCCAGGTTCAGGAAATGGCGTTAAGTGAAAACAGAGGGCAGGGGGGATGGAGGCACCAAAGGACAGACACCCCCAGCACATTCAGGCCCCCTCAGTGCCTGCAGAATGCAGCACTTGTTCTGAGAAGGCCGCAGGGCTCAGAGGTCTCTTCTTTCTTTTGCAGGAATTACTAAATCCAAACACAGACATATACTGCTGGATCAACCCCAAAGCAGCTGTAACTTCTCAGTTCCTTCGGGACCTGCTCCTTCAGAGCTGTGGGGAGGGGATAACCTGAGACCCAGACCCTGTGGGGGCAGGCCTGAGCCAGAGAACTAACTCTGGGTCCTGAGGATATTCAGGGACCTGGGCCCGAGGTCAGGCCCCACCTGATGACTGGAGACCTGGCAGGCTTCCCTGAGTCCTGACAGACCAGAATAAAAGTTCTCATCTTCCAGAAAGCAGTCTGGCCAGTGAGCCAGCATGGACCACCCGAGTGATTGAAATAAAGAGGACCTTCCCCTCCTTTGCTCTTTTTTCTATGAATGGGAACTTTTAGCAGAAATTCACCTGAAACTCTGCATGCTTTCTCTCCAGGGTCATGCAAGGAAAACTACCTCGAAGCTAGCCCAGTCCCGCCTCTGTCCTCAGAAGAGAAGAATAGGCATGGGTGTGGAGATGGGAGGCGTGGTAAAGGAAGAGCAGGGATGAGAGCAGCTGCATCCCAGCCAGCAGAGCACTCAGCAGTTCTCACCAGGCCCCGGGCCAGGCAATGGACACCTCCCACCATTTTCCCCTTTGCACAGAGTAGCAGCCATCTTGTTTCCTCACAAAGATGAGCACATATCCTGGGTGAGCCCCATCTGAGTCTCCCAGTGTCCTGTGTCCTTCCTTCTTCCTCACCCAGGCCCTGGTGGCCTCCACAAATAAACTTGCTTATCTCCAGATCCAGAATCCAGGGTGCTGGGCTCTGTCCATAAGTTTCTGCTATGACCCAAAGGCTAACCCTCAGGACATCTTTACATCTGGGGGACACAGAGAGAGGCTTTTGGAGTAACCAAGGTGAGGAGGACCCAGGATTCCTGCCCTGAGTAAGGCCCTCCTTGGCATTACACATGACCTCTAATCCCCTATTTTCCATCAGCTCCCACTTTTCTATTTGACATGGACCTCATTGAAACAGGCCTCTTTCCCACAGATGAGCGTCCAGGTCTTCCACCAAACTAACTCTCACCCAGGCTCCCCTGGTGCCAGGACGAATGTCTCCTCCTCCACCTGGGCCGCAAGTCTCCTCTTATGCATGCCTCACCTGCAGCCCCCTCTACACACCTGGGCCAGCAGTTCTCACTGCTTTTCTGAGAGCCCACGATGGGTGCTGTTCCCATGTAGTTTCACTCGGATCAGGGTGTCCACGTTCGCACAGACAAAGCTGGTCCGCCACAGCAGCAGCACCACAGACAGTCTGGGCAGTGCTCCTCCCTGGGGCTGCCGCAGGGAAACCACAATGAGAAGGGGCTGCTGGAAAGGCCACTTGCTTCTGTTCTACATGAAAAGACACAGTGAGGGAAATGTTGTAGGGATAACCCGGTTCTGCTCTAATTTATAAATCATGAACCCATTGCACTGTCTGGACATTAGTTGTTGGCGCTGCCCACATGGCCAAGTGCTGCTCCGACCTCTCAGGGAATCACCCTGTCCCTGAGGGTCAGGCCACTGCCTTGCCTACCACACAGAGGGGATGCTTCATGACTAACCTCTGACTCTCAGTGCCTGACCTTGGAAACGCACCCATCACCCAGCCTGGAGCACCCCTGAGCACAGCATTGTCTCCCTGAGCCCCAGCTGAGCCCCCAGGCACCAGGGCTGAGGGAGCTCCTGGACCACAGCTTCTCTAGGCCGAGTGCAGCCTTGCTGTGAAGTCCTTTGCCATTTTCCCATTCTTCCCAGAAGAGGGAATGATAATCACTGGAATAACTGGGACATAAGACCAATCTTCCAAGGTAGGACCCAACACCTGAGAACTCGTCTATCTGCCTGTGACCCCGCCCCCAGGAGGAGCTAAAACACTGGGACCCTCACAGTCACTTCCACCTTCCTCATCCTCAGCCTCACCCACAAAAACAATTCTGACCCTGAAGACTCAGCTCTGCCTTTCCCAGGGGGTTAGTTCTAGTCTGTCCACTCAGGGTACACATTATAAAGTCATCCGTGTGCTCTTATCTTCATCATTTGTTTCCTTCTGCTTTGAGCTGAGTTCATTTTAATCATGGTTTTCTAGTTTCTTGTGGTCAGACCCTTGATCTTTGAGAAAAGTTCTCTTTTCTAACATAAGCATTCAGTGCTATCATTTTCCCTCTCAGCACTGCATAGGCTGCATCTCATTAATGCTGGGGGGGGTTATTTTTACATAATGCATTTAATTTAAGTCTGTGTATTTTTTAATTTCCTTTAAGACTTCCTCTTTGACCCATAGATTATTTAGAAATACAATGTGTTGTTTACTTTCCAAATGTTTTAGATTCTCTTGTCATCTGTTTTTGATTTCTAGTTTGATTCTATTATTGTTGGAGAACATACCCTGTTTTTTTATTATTTTAAATCTGGTCCCATTTTAAATATGGCACCAAGCGTAAGCAACAAAAAAGGATGACTTGGACATTCCTTACTTTGGCTACTCTTTAAGGCTAGGTTGGCTAGCAAGAAATTCTCATAGTCTTTTATCAAAGAATTTATTTGTTTTATCTTAACTTTTGAAGTATAATTAAAATGGATACAGAATTCATTGCTGACAGTTCTTTTCTCTCAGCACTTGAAAAATATTATGCCACTTTGTCCTAGTCTTTATGTTGCCACATTCAAAATCTTCTGTCTCACTGCTTCTCAGCCTTTAGCATAAGACCAAGTGCAAAATCTACTGTCCCTTGACTCATAAATAGAAAGCGCCTGACCTGTGGTGGCGCAGTGGGTAAAAGCGTCGGCCTGGAATGCTGAGGTCGCCGGTTCGAAACCCCAGGCTTGCCTGGTCAAGGCACATATGGGAGTTGATGCTTCCTGCTCCTCCCTCTGTTCTTTCTATCTCTTTCCTCTCTCTGTCTCTTTCTCTCTGTGTGTCTCCTCTCTCTAAAAAAATGAATAAATAAAATGTAAAAAAAATAGAAAGCAGACTGACAGCTGTTGAGGGGGACAGGAGTGGCTGGCTGAGCGGGATAGAGAAATGGAGCAAAAGAGAGGGAAAAAACTACTGTCCTTTAAATTAGTGTAGGTTAATAGGTAATGGGTTGTTTCTCTGGATTATTTTTTTCTTTTTGGAGAGAAAGGGACAGTGAAAGAGAGAGACAGAATTGAGAGAGAGGGTGAGAAGCATCAACTTGTAGTTGTTTTCACTTTAGTTGTACATTGATTGCTTCTCATATGTGCCTTGACCAAGGCCAAGCCAGTGTCCCCTTGCTCAAGCCAGCAACCTTGGGCTTTTCATGCCAGCGACCTTCAGGGCTCAAGCTGGGTTTTTGGGATGTATTGATGATCCCCGACTCAAGCCATTGACCTAGTGCTGATGAGCCTGCACTGCCGGGGTCCAGCCCCGGGGGGAGGATCCAGGGGTCCCACAGGAGGAGACGGCGTCGGCGAAAATAGAGTGAGAGAGCCGAATTCTTTATTCTCTGGTTAGCATTTACTGCCAGGCATCTCTCCCAATGGCTAGTCTAACATTACTTTTTATGCACACACACTAAGTTACAATCACATGGTATTTTGAATACATCATTGTTTTAGTTTCACTATGGTTACATATTTTTAGATAACAGTAATTCATATCTATAAGCTACAAGTCAGGTGGTAAGTTATTCAAAGTACAGTTATACAATAGTAATAATAATATTGGTACAAACTTCTAAAAGATTAGTACTAATTAATAACTCTATTTTACTCTTGTTGTGAGTCAAGGGCACAGAAAGAGATAGCAGACGAAATCATCAAGGACTAGCAGAGGACCACCGCTTGCTCAGGCAAATAGCCTTGAGTTCATGTAGTGTCCTAATTCTTTTCTCACAAGACTACAAAAGGCTTGCTATTAAGAAACTGACATAGTATAAAGAGTAATTTTTACTTAGAGATACATAGAGTGCACCTGCAAGATAGCTAGTAGCAACATAATATCAGAAGGCATTAGTTGCTATTGCTGCTATGAATTCCACCACATACCTCTCCTATTCTTGGAAAATACAAAAATCTCATGAGAATGTTTTACTGAGAAAAGCCCAGCAACTGTCTTCAGTGACAAAACAAGTCTTTTAACAAAACATTCTTTACTAGCCAGCTGCGCTCCCATCCAAGGCCACGCAACAGGCCACTCCACTACACTTTACCTAAGATTCTAATGTCTAGTTAAACTTTATTCATCCACTACATTCATATACTAGCTAAGTTCTAACTATATTCTTTCTAACATGATTAATAAGAAGAAGTTCTCCTACAAACTTAACCCTTTATGAGGGATATCATGGCCAGCCTCTTATGTTTATGAGCCCAGTTCAAGGGGCTTACAGGCTTTTCTGTGCAACTTACACCTTCTGTCTCATTTCCAAAGAAATTACTACAAATCTACAGGGAAAGCACGGCACTATTATCCCTGTGCTACAAATAATAGCACACTCCCAGAAAAGGGGGGAATATAAGGCCAGATTAATTCAAAAGATTAAAGGGCCCTGGCCGGTTGGCTCAGCGGTAGAGCGTCGGCCTAGCGTGCGGAGGACCCGGGTTCGATTCCCGGCCAGGGCACATAGGAGAAGCGCCCATTTGCTTCTCCACCCCTCCGCCGTGCTTTCCTCTCTGTCTCTCTCTTCCCCTCCCACAGCCAAGGCTCCATTGGAGCAAAGATGGCCCGGGCGCTGGGCATGGCTCTGTGGCCTCTGCCTCAGGCGCTAGAGTGGCTCTGGTCGCAATATGGCGACGCCCAGGATGGGCAGAGCATCGCCCCCTGGGGGGCAGAGCACAGCCCCTGGTGGGCGTGCCGGGTGGATCCCGGTCGGGCGCATGCGGGAGTCTGTCTGACTGTCTCGCCCTGTTTCCAGCTTCAGAAAAAAGAAAAAGAAAAAAAAAAAAAAAGATTAAAGGGGGGAGTATCGTTGTGCCTATCCTTTGTGGTGACTTTGTCAACCCGCAGCTGTTGGTCTTACTGCGGTGACTCTATCTTCTTTTGCTGTGACTTTGTTAACCAGCAGTTGTGAATCTTCTTCTGCTGTGACCTAGTTAGCCAGCGTTAGTGAATCGGCTCCCGACACTGCACTCAGAGCCAGCGACCTCGGGGCCTCAAACCAGTGGCCTCTGCATTCCGAGTGGCCGCTTTATCCACTGCATCACCACCAGTTCGACTGGATGTTTTTAAAGATTTTTATTCCTTTGTCTTTAGTTTTTAGAAGTTTTCTACCTGTCTCACTGCGGATTTGTTTGTTTATTCTGTTTTGGATTCGCTCAGCTACTTCAGCCACTTTTTCAAATACTTTTTCAGTCCACATTTTTATTTTTTTCTTCTACCTCTGATGCAATGGTACAAGTGTAGATCCTGTGGTTATTGTCTCACAGACAATAACAACTCTGCTCAGGTTCTCTCCATCTATTTCCTCTCTATTTTTTGGAATGAGTTTCTATTGCTCTGTCTTCAAGTTTATTCTTTTTAGCTTGTTCATTTTTTTAATGGCGGGTAATGGCACCTCATTTTTTGGTTTGTTTGTTCATTCTGGGATGCAATTACTGACCTTGGTGCCATTTTTTCAAAATCACTGATGTAACCTAAAAGTCTAAATAAACTTGGTATTCTACACAAACAACCTGCTTAGGAACAATATACTTACTAATACTTCATGCATAAATAGCTGATTTTAAGAAATAGCCAAACACATAAAACTAACTTAAGCTACTAAATTAAGTATGGCTTTCTCTACTTTTTTATTTTTTTTTCTTTATTTTTTTATTTTTTTTTAATGGGGTGACATCAATAAATCAGGGTACATATATTCAAAGAAAACATGTCCAGGTTATCTTGTCATTCAATTATGTTGCATACCCATCACCCAAAGTCAGACTGTCCTCTGTCACCTCTATCTAGTTTTCTTTGTGCCCCTCCCCCTCCCCCTTTCCCTCTCTCCCTTCCCCCACCCCCCGTAACCACCACACTCTTATCAATGTCTCTTAGTCTCGCTTTTATATCCCATCTACGTATGGAATAATGCAGTTCCTGGTTTTTTCTTATTTACTTATTTCACTTCGTATGATGTTATCAAGATCCCACCATTTTGCTGTAAATGATCCGATGTCATCATTTCTTATGGCTGAGTAGTATTCTATAGTGTATATGTGCCACATCTTCTTTATCCAGTCATCTATTGATGGGTTTTTTGGTTGTTTCCATGTCCTGGCCACTGTGAACAATGCTGCAATGAGCATGGGGCTGCATGTGTTTTTACGTATCAATGTTTCTGAGTTTTGGGGGTATATACCCAGTAGAGGGATTGCTGGGTCATAAGGTAGTTCTATTTTCAGTTTTTTGAGGAACCACCATACTTTCTTCCATAATGGTTGTACTACTTTACATTCCCACCAACAGTGAATGAGGGTTCCTTTTTCTCCACAGCCTCTCCAACATTTGCTATTACCTGTCTTGTTAATAATAGCTAATCTAACAGGTGTAAGGTGGTATCTCATTGCAGTTTTGACTTGCATTTCTCTAATAACTAAAGAAGATGAGCATCTCTTTACATATGTGTTTCTCCACTTTTTTAAAAGACACTACTTCCAAAGACATATTTTAGAGAAAAAAAAAATTGTCTTTCTAATCCACTTTGGAAAAAAATATGGAAAAAATAACCAGTTTAATACATATCTTTTTTTAAATGAACATCTAATTTATATGAGGATAAATTAACATTTCCACTTCTCAAGTGTCAGATTCAGAAGGCACTTTGTCATCTTGTCCAACTCCCTACCAAACACAATAACCCTCTTCTTACAGTCTGCCTTGGAATCAATTCCCCATCTGACTGAACAGCCTTCACTACTCACTACTACTGTATTCAAGTCTCCTCGTGGTCCATGCCATTAGACCAAAGAAAAACTGATGAGTTTTCAATTCCTCTTAAGTCCTTTAAAAGCAGTGTATATATTATTCTCCTAGATTCTGAAAATACAGGTTTGGAAAGGAAATAACACATTTACTTATCATTAATGATTTCAATAGTCCTAATTGTCCATTTATTGATATACTCAACTAGAAAGCCCGGCGGTCATACGAAATGACCGCTGTTCTAGATATTATAAATTGTAATTGCCCTGGCCGGTTGGCTCAGCGGTAGAGCGTCGGCCTAGCGTGCGGAGGACCTGGGTTCGATTCCCGGCCAGGGCACACAGGAGAAGCGCCCATTTGCTTCTCCACCCCTCCGCCGCGCTTTCCCTCTCTGTCTCTCTCTTCCCCTCCCACAGCCGAGGCTCCATTGGAGCAAAGATGGCCCGGGCGCTGGGGATGGCTCTGTGGCCTCTGCCCCAGGCGCTAGAGTGGCTCTGGTCGCAACATGGCGACGCCCCAGATGGGCAGAGCATCGCCCCCTGGTGGGCAGAGCGTCGCCCCTGGTGGGCGTGCCGGGTGGATCCCGGTCGGGCGCATGCGGGAGCCTGTCTGACTGTCTCTCCCTGTTTCCAGCTTCAGAAAAATGAAAAAAAATAAAAATAAAAAAAATAAATTGTAATTAAAATGATTTGTGCAAAGGTGTCTGCTAATTCAAACTGAATTACCCAGGGCAGGTGGCGAGGATGCCCCTTTGCTTAGTGCCCCATGGGGTTTCCCCCTTCTACTTGCTTAATTGCTTAAAGTAGAGTGCAATGAAGGAAACCACTGGTGGTACATTTCTTAAGAGCCACTGCTAGCTCAATAAATAAAGGTGATTTAAATAATAAAATGTTAATTCACATGTCAAAGATCTCTTTGTACACAACATTTCTTGTGTAGATCTTTCCATCATTTTTAAGCTCGCCTTGCACTTGAAGTTTAAGGACTGACAGTGTTCACATTTAATATTCATGTCACCAGAGGAATGCTCAAAAATTAAAGTTTCTCCATTTGAAACTGTTTTAATCCTTTTTGTGTTTCGGTCAGCATTACTCTGTCATTTTTTTGCATTTCTCTCCTGCCTTTGTTCAAGGGACTCATTTTGTCGAGACAGGCTTTTCTGTCTTGCATCTGAGGCAAGCCTTGTTTCTCTATGCTCATCAGTCTCATTTTGCCGAGAAAGACGCATTTGCTCTGCGACTGAAGCAAGCCTTGTCTTTCTCTGCTCAGTGGTTTCTTTTTGTCGAGAAAGCTGTTTTTGTGCAGCTTTAGCTCCTTTTCTCTCCTCTTCAGTGCTGTATTTTCTAGGAGGCATTCTTAAAAGAAATTACGTTAAGACATAGTTTTTATGTAAAACAGATGATTGCCAATGCAAACAAATGTTCACCTTCCCCCTGACACGCTCAATTTGCGTTCAGCCTTAAATTGTTTCAAAAGCAGATGATTGCCAATGCAAACAAATGTTCACCTTCCCCCTGACCCGCTCAATTTGCATTCAGCCATGGCAACTTCACCCCATTGGCTATTATAGTTACGCAAGCAACCAATAAGCTATCGGCGACAAACAGATACTTAAGCTGCATATAATAAAAATAAGGCCCTGGACTACTATGCAAAGTTTTAGAGTTTGCCTAAAAATCAAAAAAAGCACAAAAATCAGAGAATGAAAGCAATACTAATAATAAACAGAATCTGTTTACTCAAACAAACTAAATTTTCTCAACTTACCAAGTTCAAATTCTAAAGCTGAAAAAGTTTATAACCTCTTTAAAATTGAAATTAGATTGTCTTTACCTAAAATGAGTATTGTAACTCTAAAATGATACCGAGTACTGTGGCAACAGATGAAACGCTGTCCTTGACAAATTCATTTTGAGTTACAACAGAATCTCTCTTGGAACTACCTCAGTTTTGAAGGTACTCTTGCAGGTACCCTTGTCTACCTTACCAGCTGGAACCTGTAACAGAAACAAGTCATAATACGTAATAGACAATGAAAGAGTTGACCCTCACAAGAAATTAGGTTAACGCTTCTAAAATGGGACATAGAGGAAAAAGACTATTTAAATAAATCCTTTACCTCAGTCTGGCTTCATTTCACATCCAATTTCCACCCTGAGTGCTGTGAAATGCACGCATGGGTTCTTTCAACAGGCTCGCCCTGATTCTGCAGCTACTACTGTTTCCAAAATGATCACACTCCAACCTCAACCCGAGGCTCCAAGTTGTGAAAGGGTGGCGAAAGCCGAGCATGGTGCGCAGCGCCCCCGGGGCTGTGGTAGGATACCACGGGGGCCCAAAGCGACAAGTCTGAAGCGGCTCCCCGGTACCCTTGTGGCCATCCAGCGCCGCCTCAGCTGCCGCCTCGCTCGGCTCCCAGCACTCTGCCCCTCGCTCTGGCCCAAATGCACCTGAGCCCTGCGGCCCCCAGCCGGCACTCCTGCCCCGCATCTCTGCCAGTTCTTGGCACGCCCACTGTCTTTAGCTCTGGCGCCCAGCTCCCCGTCCCTTTGCTCGCAGGCATCTTATGTTTTAGAAGTACACACAGATGTCTTTACAAATAATATTCTATAATTTCTGGAGTTTGTATATGTCTGTATACAAACTCTCTTTGTATATATTTAAATTTTCCCATGTGAAAAGTTTTTAAAGGAAAAAGAACAAATACTCAGCCCAGAAAGATTATCTCAATCTTATACAAATTCTTGCATAGAATAGAAGTGGGAACATTCCCCAAACTCAGTCTAAGGTAAATATAACCTTGACATTGAAAAGAGAACAAAAAACCTTACTAGAAAAGAAAGTATCAGGCTAATTAAGCTCATGAACAGAAATGCATAAATCCTAAACAAAGTAGCCTGACCAGGAGGTGGCGCTGTGAATACAGCATCAGACTGGGACCCGGAGGAGCAGTGTCAAAGCACCAAGGTCGCCAGCTTGAGCGCTGGCTCATCTGCTTTGAGCAAGGCTCACCAGCTTGAGCCCAAAGTCGCTGGTCTGAGCAAGGGTACTCGGTCTGCTGTAGCCCCCCCACCCCCCCCCCCACCCCCCAGTCAAGGCACATATGAGAAAACAGTCAATGAACAACTAAGGTGCCACAACAAAGAATTGATGCTTATCACTCTCCCTTCCTGTCTGTCTGTCTCTATCTGTCCCTCTCTCTGTCTCTCTGACTCTGTGGGGTGGTCAGCAATAGGGGATGATCACATGAGGAATCCAGACCCAGGAACTTGGCTAGAACCACCCACATCCAGGCGCACCAAAAGAAACTTCCCAGGAGCCCTTTGGAAAAAAAGTGACTGTCCATCAGCCAGTGAGATTTCACCACGTCATATTAGCTTAACCATCCTAGAGACCCTTTAAATATCCCCCACGCGGGTCACCCTATGCGACTTCCTTAGCCCTGAATGTAAGGGATCTCCAACCAATTCCCAGCTTTTTTGGTGATAGTTAAATTGGTGAGGGTTTTAAAACCGAAAGTGCCTTCAGGAGGCTACCTGGGTTCTGTGGCCTGGCCACAGTGGAGAAGAAGAACAGTTTCTTCTTCTTTAGGGAGGGAGAGAGAACAGATAAGGCAACTCCAGGAGTGTTTTTGGATTAGGTTTAGATTCCTGTGCCCCCACAGCCATCCTCAATTCTTGGAGTGGTCAGAGTTGAGCATTGGCATTTGCAACTCAAGCTCTGGCCACTGGATGGATAAGTAATGTGAATGTGCTCGGGACGTCTCCATGGGCACACACGCACTCGGAACGGAAAGAGGTCCCTGACACAGCTGCTGTTTCAGACAGGGAGTCTTGGTGGAAAGAACTGAGGGGAGGCTGGAGGCAGGGGACTTACCGCACCGTGTGCCGAAGTGGGTGGAAGGTCGGAGGTCCTGGTTCTTTCTCGGAGAGGAAGGGAAGAAGAGTGGTCCTTGGGACTTCAACTCCTCCTGGGTTTCCGGCACCAAATGTAAGGTGTTCTTCCCCACCAAGAAAGAAGGGGCTGGAGCCATGAAGTGTGGAATAATAAAAGGCTTTATTGGGTACAGAGTACATCCTGCCCATAGTTGCCCACTGAGCCCTACCCTGACTGCAAGCAGCCCAGTCACTGGTGGAGCTATTGCCGCTTTGGGCAACAGGCTTTTCCTCAGCGTGGCTTTTCCTACATGGAGGATGAGCCACTCAGATGGGAGGCCAAGCTAGCCAGATGGGCCCATCGTTTGAACTCCTAGACATCATGGACGGCTAAAACAGCCTGGACTCAGAGACCCCCTCATCCTCAGAAAACTCAGGGTAATACCACAGGAACGAGTAAGTCCATATCATTTCTTGTGGACACAAGAGCTACCTTCTCTGTTTTTCCATCACACTCTGGACCTCTAGTTCCCTCACAGGTCTCGGTTATGGGAGTGAATGGGAGCCCTTCTTTTCCTCTTCATATACCACTCCTAACATGCAGTTTTACCTCAAGCTTGCCTCCATGCAGGACCACTGGCAGTCGGAACCACTGGACTCTACCTATCTCTGGCTCACTGAAAGGCTGGACCCTGCAGATCCCTCTATTACTTCTCTTTTTTTTTTTTAATCCTTACAGGACCGCATCCACGAAATTTCTCCAGTCACAGCCAAACAGATGCTCCTCTTGACACCCCTCAAAGCCACCACCTTCTGATCTCCCCCTCCCCATGATGCCCCTAATCAGCAGGAAGTAGCCAGACAAATAAACGGCACCCCTAATTAACACAAAAGATCAGAATGTAGGGTGGTCAGCAATGGGGGACAGTCACGTGAGGGACCCAGGCCCGGGAACTTAGCTAGAACCATCCACATCCAGGAGCGCCAAAAGAAACTTCCCAAGAGCCCTTTGGAGAAAAGTGACTGTCCTCCAGCCAGTGAGATTTCACCACGTCATATTAGCTCGACCACCCTAGGGACCTTTTAAATATCCCCCACACGGGTCACCCTATGCGACTTCCCTAGACTCTGTCCCTGGGGCTAGGGAACTTTGTCAGGTGGGATGCCCTCTGTACTCAATAAAGCCTTTTATTATTTCACACTTCGTGGCTCCAGCCCCTTTCTTCTTCAGTGGGGAAAAATACCTTACAGTCTCTGTCACACACACACACAAAAAAATCCTAAACAAAGTATTAGCAGACCACAATATAAGAAAAAATTATGCACCATGACTAAGCTTTGCTTTTCCCAGGAAAACAATGCTGAATTAATGTTAAAAATTTATCAGTGGTGCCTGACCAGGCAGTGGCGCAGCGGATAGAGCATTGGACTGGGATGCGGAGGACCCAGGTTCGAGACCCCGAGGTCGCCAGCTTGAGCTCAGGCTCATCTAGTTTGAGCAGAAGCTCACCAGCTTGAACCCAAGGTCACTGGCTCGAGCAAGGGGTTACTCGGTCTGCTGAAGGCCCATGGTCAAGGCACATATGAGAAAGCTCTATGTGCACATATGAGAAAGCTCAATGAACAACTATGGTGTTGCAACAAAAAACTGATGCTTCTCGTCTCTCTCCATTCCTGTCTATCCCTATCTATCCCTCTCTCTGACTCTCTCTCTGTCTCTGTAAAAAAAAAAAAAATTATCAGTGGTGATGACTTCAGAGTATTGGTGGCATGAGAGCTAACCTTGATCTCTCCCCTTGAAATTTCAACAAATTGAACAGCTGTAACTCAGCTAAGGAACCTCATCTAGGCTTGCAGGTGTGCCTGAAAGGTCCACACATGGAATGGACTAAAGGTGGGAGGAGTAGAGACCAGTGGGGGTGGGGGTGGGAGCAGGCTGTTAAAGATAATTAGCATTCATAGTGGGGCTCCAGAGAGAAGAGAAGCCTAGAGTGTCTGGGACTTCTTCTACCAGGAGGATTGGAGAGATTGGGGAGAATTTTAAAAAGGGGTAAGCCAAAGCAGTGGTTGAGTGCAGGAACACTGACAGTGCTCCATCATCTACCAGCAGCTTGTAATCGGGACAGAGTGTTGTAAAGTACCATACCCCAGATGCTGTAAAGTACTATACCTCACTTCCATGGGTTTATGTAGAGACACCAAATCCAGATGAATTTTGAAGGGTTTTATTAAAGGAGGAGATTTATTAAATATGCTGGCCACATATGGCTAACACAGGGCATAGCAGATCCAAATCATGCAGCCCTGAGTATATTTCAGAGGCTGGTTATATGCCAGGGGTTGGGAACTTATGGCTCATGAGCCAGATGTGGCTTTTTTGATGGCTGCATCTAGCTCACAGATAAATCTTTAATAAAAATAATAATAACATTAAAAATATAAAACTTTCTCATGTATTACAATCCATTCATTTTCTACCGCTTGTGTTCATGGTTGTGGGTGACTGGAGCCAATCACAGCTGTCCTCCAGAACAACTCCAAATTTTTATTGAATAATGCACAACATACACGGGTCGTTGTATGGCTCTCATGAAATTACTTTTTTTTTTTTTTTTGCATTTTTTCAAAGCTGGAAACGGGGAGGCAGTCAGATAGACTCCCGCATGTGCCTGTCTGGGATCCACCCAGCACGCCCACCAGGGGGCGATGCTCTGCCCCTCTGGGGTGTCGCTCTGTTGCATCCAGAGCCATCCTAGCACCTGAGGCAGAGGCCACAGAGCCATCCTCAGCGCCCGGGCCATCTTTGCTCCAATGGAGCCTCGGCTGCAGGAGGGGAAGAGAGAGACAGAGAAGAAGGAGAGGGGGAGGGGTGGAGAAGCAGATGGGCGCTTCTCCTGTGTGCCCTGGCCAGGAATTGAACCTGGGACTCCTGCACGCCAGGCCGACGCTCTACCACTGAGCCAACCAGCCAGGGCCCATCATGAAATTACATTTTAAAATATGTGGCGTTCATGGCTTTCAGCCAAAAAGGTTCCCGACCTCTATTATATACCCTTTGACTACATACAGGTTGGGGGGGGGGGGGGAAGACAGCATGACACAATCATTAACAAGATTATAACATTTGTCTAGGGGATTTACAAAAAACGTTAAAACTTTCAAAGTAATACAATCAAAGACATTCATAAACCTTTTAGTATCTATCTCTCCTCCTTTGCCTAGAGGTACACATTAATCTCAGGATTCCAGGAAGGGAGGGAGAGCTAAAATCAGTGTAGGGTGGTATGTAAATTTTGCCTCTTATTGAAAGGGAAAGGGAGTTCTTCAGATAACCTTAATCCTTTCAGAGAACTTAAAACCAAATGACCCTAGTCGTCCTTGTAAATCAGGAAATTTTTATATTCTTTTCCCTTCATTTTCCAAAGAAAAGACAGGACAGAAAGCCTGACCTTTTCTCTTTAAAATGGCATTGCCAATATTAAGTTTCACAGTTCTCCGGCACCTTACCACAAGATAGAAGAATACAAAGTGTGGCAGCTCTCTCCCTTTGCAAAGAACAGAGAGTAACAGTGATATACCCCAGAACTCTACAGAACCACTATTTCCCTTGAAAAACAGGAGTGTTCTCTGTCTGGTTCATGGTTTGTCCAGACGCATAGAAGGACATGCAGAGGCTCAAGATCCTCACTGAAAGAGAACAAAAAAAACTATAAAGCCCTCAGAGCACACCCACCCCTATTATCAGGACTGCATCATCTCAGGGGAGGTCAGACTGGGGATTTTACACAGCTAAAACTTGTAATCCAGTGCCACCTACTGGAAAATAATAGAAAAATCTCTTGCAATATCACTCTTTTTAATATTTTGGGGGTATTTGTTTTTCTCTTGTTTTCTGTTTTTATTTTTTTCTTTTTCTTTTTTGTGGATTTTCTTTTATTATTTATTATTTTATGTTTACTTTTACTTTTTATTCTTTATTTTTATTTTTGGTTGTTGTTTTTTTCTTTGAGTTTTTAATTCCTAAGTGCCATCTAAGCAGAGGAAAATATATACAAAGAATAACAAAGAAAAATACACAATTCAGGCAAAAAATAGAAAATCTCAGAAGCCAATTTCAATCAGATGGAAACATTAGAGTTAAATAATAGATAATTCAAAATTGAAGTTCTGCAAATACTCAATGAGATTCAAGAGAACACTGCTAAACAATTTAATGTGCTCAAAAAACAAAATAATTTTGTCAGATATTACTTGTCATATTTGTCAGATATGAACAAAATAATTACTTCATCAAAGAGACTGAAACTTTAAAACACTGAGATAAAGAACTCAATACATGAATTAAAAAATAAGCTAGAAAGTTTAGCTAAAATAACAGGCCAGATAGAGGAGAAAAATCAATGACATCAAAGACAAGCATATACAGTTGATACAGAGGGAAAAAGAGAGAGATTCAAGAATTTTTAAGCTCTATGAAAATTGTCTGACTCTATCAGAAAGAGCAGTATAAGGATAATGGGTATATCAGAAGAGTAAGAGAGGTAGAAGGGAATGAAGTTTTTTTTCTTTACAGAGACAGAGAGAGAGAGTCAGAGAGAGGGATAGACAGGGACAGACAGACAGGAACGGAGAGATGAGAAGCATCAATCATTAGTTTTTCATTGTGCATTGTGACACCATAGTTGTTCATTGATTGCTTTCTCATATGTGCCTTGACCATGGGCCTTCAGCAGACAGAATAACCCCTTGCTTGAGCCAGAGACCTTGGGTCCAAGCTGGTGAGCTTTTGCTCAAACCAGATGAGCCCGTGTTCAAGCTGGCAATCTCAGGGTCTCAAACCTGGGTCTTCCACATCCCAGTCCGATGCTCTATTCACTGTACCACTGCCTTATCAGGCCGGGAATGAAGATCTTATTCAAACAAATAATGGATGAGAATTTCCCAAACCTATGGCAATAGTTAAATTTTCAAAACCAAGAAGAAACGGAAAACCTGGTTACTTTAACCCAAACAGACCTTCTCCAAGGAACATAGTAACAAAATGGTATAAAACCAATGAAAAAAAAGAATGCTCAAGGCAGCTAGGGGGAAGAACATAATATACAAAGGAAGACCCATTAGGTTATCATCAGATTTCTCAGTAGAAATTCTACAAGCCAGAAGAGAGTGGACACAAACATTCAAAGTACTGAAAGAGATAAATTACCAGCCAAGAATACTATATCCATCAAAGTTATCCTTCAAATGTAAAAGAAAAATAAAAAAATTTTCAAGACATACAGAAGCCGATGAAATTTATCACCAGAAAGCCCCCACAGTAAAAAATAATCAAGGAGGTTATTCTACCTGATACAAAGAACAAACCAACACAAAACTACAAGTAAAAGCTCCAACAAGTTTACAATATAAATAGGGTAATCTATGATGACAATAACATAAAAGAGAAAAGATAAAGATCTGAAGTAGCAAAGGAGATGGAGGGAAGAAGCAACTCTTGCATATATAAAAGTTTTTTCTTAATAAGCAAATGATAACAACCCACAAAAAAACCCCTGAAATACATAGCTTAAAAAAGAGGAAACAGAAGAAAGAAGTATGTGTCGGGAGCCGATTAACGACTGCTGGCTGACAAGGTCACAGCAGGAGAAGACCCATAACTGCTGGCTGACAAGGTCACAGCAGGAGAAGACCCACAACTGCTGGCTGACAAGGTCACAGCAGGAGAAGACCCACAACTGCTGGCTGACAAGGTCACAGCAGAAGAAGACCAAAAACTGCTGATTGACAAAGTCACAGCAGAGAAGACCAGCAGCTGCTGGTTGACAAAGTCACCACAGTGAAGACCAATGGCTGCGGGTTGACAAAGTCACCACAAAGGAAAGGCACAATGATACTTCCCCCTTTGACTTTTTGGATTAATCTGGCCTTATATCCCCCCTTTTTTTGGGTGTGTGCTATTATTTGTGGCACAGGAATAATAGTACCATGCTTTCCCTGTAGATTTGTAGTAATTTCTTTGAATATGAGACAGAAGGTGTAAGTTCCACAGAAAAGCCTGTAAGCCCCTTGAACTGGGCTCATAAACATAAGAGGCTGGCTATGATATCCCTCGTTAAGGGTTAAGTTTGTAGGAGAATTTCTTCTTAATCATGTTAGAAAGAATAGATTGTGACTTGTGAATGGGTAGGAGGCAGTGGCTATACACAGAGCACCTTTCGGCCTTCACTTAATTCAACATTTTTCCTCCCTAGCCTTTTCATGTGATAGAGTAGAGAAACTTTCCTTTCTTCTTGCTTACCTGACCTGCAGATAGTGGAACACTCTAAGAAGAATATAGTTAGAACTTAACTAGTGTGTGAATATAGTAAATAAATAAAATTTGACTAGACAATAGAATCTTAGGTAAGGTGTTATGGAATGACCCGTTGCGTGGCCTGGGATGGGAATGCAGTCAGCAAGAAAAGGATGTTTTGCTAAGAGAATTGTTTTATTACTGAAGGCAGTTACTGGGCTTTCTCAGTGAGACATTCTCATGAGATTTATATACTTTCCCAAGGTTTTTCGTTCAAATAATAAAAAGGAATATGGAAGAATCCATAGAAGCAATAGCAATTAATGCCTTCTGATATTATGTTGCTACTAAGCTATCTTGCAGGTGCACTCTATATATCTTTAAGCAAAAGTTACTCTTGATGTTATGACAATTTCTTAATAAGCAAGCCTTTTGAAGTCTTGTGAGAAAAATTAGGACACTGCATGAACTCAAGGCCATTTGCCTGAGCAAGCGGTGGGCCTTTGCTAGTCCTTAATGATTTCGTCTGCTAATCTCTCTCTGTGCCCTTGACTCACAACAAGAGTAAAGTAGAGTTATTAATTAGTACTAATCTTTTAGAAGTTTGTACCAATATTGTTATTGCTATTGCATAACTGTACTTTGAATAACTTACCACCTGATTTATAGTTTATAGATATGAATTAACTGTTATCTGGAAACATGTAACCATAGTGAAACAAAATACCATGTGATTGTAACTTAGTGTGTGTGCATAAAAAGAAAGCTAGACCAGCATTTGGTAGAGATGCCTGGCAGTAAATGCTAACTAGAGAATAAAGAGAAAGAAAAGAATTCGGCTCTCTCACTTGATTTCACCAACGCCATCTCCTCCTGTGGGACCCCTGGATCCCCCCCGGGGCTGGACCCCGGCAAGTATGGAATACCACCAAACAAAAACAATTCACAGAAACACAAAGGAAAAGAACCAAAGGAAACACAGAGCTACCAGAAAACAAAACTTAAAGTGGCTATAGGAAATTGTCATGTGTCAATAATTATCCTAAATGTAAATGGACTAAACTCACCAACAAAGAGTCACAAAGTAGAAGATTGGACAAAAAAATAAAATATGAAGCTTTCAGGGGACACATCTAAGCTACAAAATCAAAAGTAAACTCAAAGTGAAAGAGTGGGAAATGACTCCTGAAGCAAATAATATCCAAAGAAAAGCAGATGTAGCCATACTCATATCTGACAATACTGATTTCAAGACAACAAAGGTAAGAAAAGATAAAGATGGACATTTCATAATGATAAAGGGGACAGTATATAAAAAAGACATAACACTCCTTAATATATATGCACTGAATAAGGGAGCACCAAAATATATAAGACATCTGCTGACAGAACTAAAACAAGAAACAGACAAAAACACAGTCACTAGATGGTGAAAAACTGAAACCCTTTCTTTTAAAATCAGGAACAAAACAATGGTGCCCACTCTCTCCACTCTTATTCAACATAGTTCTGGAAGTTAGAGCCAGAATGATCAGTCAAGAGAAAGAAATAAAAGGCATTAATATCAGGAAAGAAGAAGTAAAGGTTTCACTTTTTGAAGATGACATGATCCTGTATATAGAAAACCCAAAAGACTCCACCAAAAAACTATTAGAAACAATAATCAAATACAGTAAAGTCACAAGGTAAAAAATCAATATACAAAAGTCTACTGCTTTCCTATACACCAACAATGAAATTTCAGAGAATGAACTAAAAAAAAATTCCTCTTACAATTGCAACAAAAAATATATAATACTTAGAAATAAACTTTTTTTTTCCTGAAGTTGGAAACAGGGAGGCAGTCAGACAGACTCCCGCATGCACCCGACCAGGATCCACCCAGCAAGCCCACTAGGTGGCGATGCTCTGCCCATCTGGGGCTTCACTCTTTTGCAACCAGAGCCATTCTAGCACCTGAGGCAGAGCCCACAGAGCCATCCTCAGTGCCTGGGCCAACATTGCTCCAATGGAGCCTTGGCTGCGGGAGGGGAAGAGAGAGACAGAGAGGAAGGAGAGGGGGAGGGGTGGAGAAGCAGATGGGCGCTTCTCCTGTGTGCCCTGGCTGGGAATCGAACCTGGGACCCCTGCACGCCAGGCCAACACTCTACCACTGAGCCAACCGGCCAGGGTCTTAGGAATAAACTTAACAAAGGATGTGAAAGACTTATATACTGAAAACTACAAAGCATTATTGAAAGAAATTTAAAAAGACACAGTGAAATGGAAAAATATTCCATGTTCACGGATCACAAGAATCAACATAGGTAAAATGGGTATATTACCCAAAATAATATACAATTTTTTAAAATTTTATTTAGAAAATTAAACTTAACACAGTGCTATTAATCAATAAGAGTACATAGGTTTCAAGTAAATATTTCTATAAAATTTAAACTGTTGATTATGTTGTATACCCATTAGCCGCAGTCAAATCATTTTCTGTCACTGTATATTTGTCCCTCTTTAATATGCAAATTGAATGCAATCTCCATTATGTTCCCAAATTAATTCTTTAAAGAAATAGAAAAAAATCACCAATTTTGTATGGAACCATAAAAACCCTGAATAGCCAAAGCAATCCTGAGAAAAAAGCCAAAGGTATCACATTATGTGACTTAAATTTATTCTACAGAGTCACAAAAATCAAAACAGCATGATATTGCCTTGGTTGGTTGGCTCAGTGATAGAGTGTTGGCCCAGTGTGTAGAAGTTCCGGGTTCAATTCCCAGTCAGGGCACACAGGAGAAGCGTCCATCTGCTTCTCTGCCCTTCCCCTGCTCCTTTCTCTCTATTTCTCTCTTTGTTTCATTGGAACAAAGTTGGCCTGGGTGCTGAGGATGACTCCATTGCCTCCACCTCAGGCATTAGAATGGCTCAGATTGCAGTGGAGCAACACCCCAGAGGGGCCGAGCATCGCCCCCTGGTGGGCATGCTGGGTGAATCCCTGTTGGGGGCATGCAGGAGTCTGTCTGTCTGCCTCCCCCCCTTCTCACTTCAGAAAAATACAAAACAACAACAACAACAACATGGTATTGGCAGAAAAACAGACATGCAGACAAATGGAAAGGAATCAAGAGCCCTGAAATAAAACCACATATATATGGACAAATAATGTTTGACAAGAGTGTCAAAAACACACAATGGAGAAAAGAAAGCCTCTTCAATAAATGGTGCTGGGAAAATTGAAAAGCCACATGCAAAAGAGTGAAACTTGACTACAGTTTGTCCCCCTGCACAAAAATTAATTCAAAATGGATCAAAGACCTAAATATAACACCTGAAGCTATAAATTATGTAGAAGAAAACATAGGTACTAAGCCGAACATAGGACCTTGGCCGAAGACAATAATTTATTAATTTGACCCCAAAGGCAGGGGAAGTAAAGGCAAAAACAAATGAATGAGGCTATATTAAACTAAAAAGCTTCTGCACAGCAAAAAAAAAAAACAAAAAAAAACAAAAAAAACAAACAAAAAAAAAACAAAACAAAAAAACAAACAAAAAAACAAACTGACAACAAAACAAATAGTCATCCAACTAAATGGGAGATGATATTTGCAAACAGCAGCTCTGATAAGGGGTTAATATCCAAAATATATAAAGAACTCACAGAATTCAGCAACAAACAAGCAATCCAATTAAAAAATAGGAAGAGGACCTGAACAGACATTTGTCTCATAAAGACATACAAACAATAAATAGATATATAAAAAGATGCTAATCTTTTAGAGATTTGTAAATTAAAACTATAATGAGATACCACCTTACACCTGTTAGATTGGCTATGATCAATAACAAGTGTTGGAGAGGCTGTGGGGAAAAAGGAATCCTCATTCACTGCTGGTGGGAATGTAAACTAGTACAGCTATTATGGAAGAGAGTACAGTGATTCAACAAAAAAAATAAGAATAGAGCTACCATATGACCCAGCAATCGCTCTACTGGGTATCTACCTGAAAGCTTAAAAACAGTGGAACTCAAAGATGCATGCATCCACATGTTCACTGCAGCATTATGTATAATGACCAAGACACAAAAACAACCAAAGTGTCCAACAATAGAGAATTAGATAAAGAAGATGTGGTATGTATGTACAATCGAATACTACTCAGCCATAAGAAATGATTATATATTTACATCTATGACAACATGAATGGACTTTGAGAACATTATGTTAAGTGAAATAAGTAAATCAGAAAAAGATAAGAGCTATATGATTTCACACATAGGTAGGATGTAAAACTGAGACTCATGAACATAGACAAAAGTCAACTGGTTACCACAGAGGGGCTATAAAGGAGTGGAGTAAAGAGGAATAAATAAATGGTGACGGAAAATGATTTAACTTTGGGTGATGGACACAAAACACAATCTACAGTTCAAATGCTATAAAGATATTTACCTGAAACCTATGTATTATTATTGAGCCATTAAATCGAATTTCTAAATTTAAAAAAAAAAAAGAAATCTATCATTGGAAGGGAGCAGGAGCTTCTAGAGTGCTGACAATGCTTCGTTTCCTGATCTGTCTTCTAGATACATGGGTGCATTTAATTCTTGAAAAGTCACTGTAGTTGGCTCAGCAGTAGAACATTGACCCAGCGTGTCCTGGGTTCGAATCTGGTCAGGGCACACAAGAGAAGCAAACATCTGATTCTTCACCTTTCCCCCCACCCATCTTTCTCTCTCTCTCTCTCTCTCTCTTTCTCTCTCTCTCTCTCTCTCTTCTCCTCCAGCAGCCATGGCTCAATGACTCAAGCAAAGTTGGCCTCGGGCACTGAGGATGGCTCCATGGCCTCAACCTCAGGCACTAAAATAGCTCAGCTTGCCAAGCAATGGAGCTGCAGCCCAGCCAGGCAGAGCACCACCTGGTAGAAGCTTGCCAGGTGGATCTCAGTTAGGGTGCATGCAGGAGTCTGTCTCTGCCTCCCAGACTCTCATTTAATTAAAAAATAAATAAAAGTCATTAAGCAATATACTTACAATTTCTATACTTTTCTATATGTAAGTAATACATCAGTACTTTTTACAAATTATTTTTAAATTTTTATTTGTAATTTATTGTGTTGACATGGTTTCAAGTGTCAAGTTCTCTAACCGTTGTTCTCTTGTCCTTCAGGAACCCCTATGATGTGGTTGTTTCACTTGATGTCACAGAGGTCTCTTAGAGTTTCCTCAGCTTATTAAGCCTCTTTTCTTGTTACTGCTCTGCTTTTGTGCTTACATTTGTCTTGTCTTCTCACTCGCTGATTCAAGGCATTTCTGGCTGGTTGGCTCAGTGGTAGAGCACCGATTCCATATGTGGAAGTCCCAGGTTCAATTCCCAGTCAGAGCAAACAGGAGAAGTAACCATCTTCTTCTCCTCCTCTCCCCTTTCCCCTGCCCATTCTCTCTCTCTTCTTCTCCCACAGCCATGGCTCAATTGATTCGGGCACATTGGCCCCAGGCACTGAGGATGGCTTTGTGGGTCCTCCACCTCAGGTGCTACTTAGCTTAGTCTCAACCCCAGATGGGAGTTACCAACTGGATCCTGGTCCAGGTGCATGCAGGAGTCTGTCTCTCTATCCCTCCTCCTCTCACTAAAATTAAAAGAAACAAACAAACAAAAACAAAAAACTGAATTGCCAATTTAATCTTCTGTCTCATCCAACCTGCTGTTGATTCCTTCCAGGGCAGTCTTTATTTCTGATGTATTTGCCATTTCTGACTGGTTCGTTTTTATGGTGTCAATGTCTTTTTTAATGCTTACTATTTCTTTATTTAAGTTTTCATCCATTCTTACTCTAAGATCCTTGAGTGTCCTAGTAACCATTATTTTAAACTCTGCATCTGGTAATTTGGTTGCTACCACTTCATTTTATTCTTTTTCTGGGGATTTCTCTTGTTGATTCATTTTAGTCATAGTTTTTTTGTCTTCCCATTTTGTATATTACATATCTCTGCTCTGACTCCCAAATTTATTGTAATGTCTTTATGAGAAAAGTGGGTTCAGTGGTACTAACCTCCAGGCCACCTGAGCTTCTTGCTCTAGGAATGTTTCTCAGGGGTTATATTTACCCTAGTGTTATATGTGAGCCTAGAATGCAGTTTTCCCTTTTGTGGGAGGAGTTAACCCTTCATGTGGGCTGGCTCTAAGGGTCAACCTTGACCACGTACACTAGACGCAGTGCAGTGTATGACCTATGGGGTATAGTTATTCTCTGCAGGGTCTGGTGCCTGCTGGACTCCTCCTTTGGGCATGCCACTGTGTGGCTAATTATATCTAACGTTAGTGTGGTCTGCAACACACTACTGGCTGTGTAGGTTCTGGGTCATTTTGAGCAGGCTTTGGGTACGGGTTGATGCCAGATGTTGTTTATAACCCACTGTGGGCTACCTGTCTGGAGCTACCACTCTGTTCACTGCTTGTGTCTACATTTTCTGTATGTGTGTGTGTTGGAGGGGCCAACCTGTACCTAAGGATCAAGTTCCTCTTGCTTAGAGCTAACAGTGGCTTCATAAAAAAAAGCCTGAGTTCCTTAAGATTTGCCTCCACTTTTCAGCTGCTCCACCTACTCTTGCAGCTGCCTGGTCTTCCTGAAGTCTTCTGTAGAAAGACTGTAGAGTGGGTACAAACTGGCCTTCGCCACCAACCACTCCACAGGTTGCAAGCTTTGTGGGTTAGGGAAACTGAAGATGACAACATTTGTAGAACCCTTCCTTGGGGGGGATCTCTTGGTCAAGAGCTCAGTACAGGGAAAGTGGCCCCTACTCCAGAGCCTAATTTCTCAGCCCCTGCTGAATACTCCAATTCTATTTCTCCCCAGTGAGGTGAGCAGCAGGTTCATGTTGGGTGGTGCTGACAGTCCCTTCTGAAAAAGTTCTTTCAGCTGGGAAGTCCCTGGTCTCAGGGAGGGAAATTGAGTCTTCCACTGGGGCTGATTGTGACTCTCTAAAAGGTGGCTGAGCACCTCAAACTTTCCTAACAATAGGCTCCTTTGAATGTCTGTGATCTAAGCCCCTCTCCCCTCCCCCTGTGGTACTTAGCCCAGTGGGGCAGGGTATCCACGACTTGGGCCAGCTGACTATGAGGCTCTCCCTCATCAAATGCACGTGAGCTGCTGTGCAGGTGTTATGGGAGGAAAGCTCTGACCTCAATGCCAGACAACTGAGTCTCTGTAACCTCCTGAGTCTTTTCAGCCCCCTGCTTCCTGGCCAAGGCTACTTACTTCTCAGTCGGGCTCAAACTTCATACAGTTGGCCAAGAAAGAGGGTGGAGCAGTTGCCTTCCCCCAGGCTGATGCCACAAGAAGGGGACTTCTTCATCCGAGAAAGATGTTGACTGGTACTGGGGAATGTTTCGGCACAGGGGTTGCAGTGGCTGTCCCCCACCATGGCTCTCTCTTTGAAGCTGCCAATTTTATCCTCTCCTTATGTGACTTAATCCTCTCAGCCCTCCCTCCACCAGAGCCCAGGGTAAGTGGCTGTGAATGAGGTTTTCTGCATTGGCCCTTTAAGAGGGTGCCTGCATCTCTGAGATCTTCTGTCTCTTTCTCACAGACAGAAACCTCACCTCTTTTCATTGCCAAATGCTGTATGGGCACCTCTTCTAGGCTCTGGTGCTCTAGGCTGGGGCACCTGGCCTGGGGCTAAGGGCCCACACCTCTCAAGAAAACTCCCCCAGCAGCTGAGGCATCCCATTGGATCCTCAACCTCTGCTCACATCCTGGGAGCAGAGCAGCCCTCTTCACATCTCCACCACCCTACCAGTCTCAATGTGGCTTCTTCTGTGAATCCTTGGTTGTAGACTCCTCGTGTAGACCTAAGTTGATTTTTCAGGATGATTGTCCTTAAATCTAGGGCTTTTGTTTTGTTTTTGTTTTTCTTTTTTTTCTTAGTGGGAGGAGAGGAGGTAGAAAAACAGACCCCCGCATGCGCCCTGACCAGGATCCACGAGGCAAGCCCACTAGGGGTTAATGCTCTGCCCCTTTGGGGCCGTTGCTCCCTTGCTCAGCAATGGAGCCATTTTTTTAGCACCTCAGGCCAAGGCCATGAGCCATTCTCAGCACCTGAGGCCATCTCACTGAAACCAATCTAGGCATGGCTGCAGGAGGGGAAGAGAGAGAGAGAGATAAGGGGAGGGAGAGGGGTGGAGAAGCAGATGGTCACTTCTCCTCTGTGCCCTGACCGGGAATCGAACCCAGAACATCGCCTGACCAGCCAGCCGGTGGCGCAGTGGATAGAGCGTCGGACTGGGATGCAGAGGACCCAGGTTCAAGACCCCAAGATCGCCAGCTTCAGTGCGGGCTCATCTGGTTTGAGGAAAAGCCCACAAGCCTGAACCCAAGGTTGCTGGCTCCAGCAAGGGGCTACTCGGTCTGCTGAAGGCCCGCAGTCAAGGCACATATGAGAAAGCAATCAATGAACAACTAAGGTGTTGCAACACACAATGAAGAACTAATGATTGATGCTTCTCATCTCTCTCTATTCCTGTCTGTCTGTCCCTGTCTATCCCTCTCTCTGACTCCCTCTCCATCTCTGTAAAAAATAAAAAAATTAAAAAATTAAAAAAAAAATTCATCATATAAAAAAAAAACAAAAAACAGAACATCCACAATCTGGGCCAATGCTCTACCACAGAGCCAACCTGCCAGGGCCCTTAAATTTAGTTATAACTCTAGGTTAGTCCTGGGAGGAGGCAAGTGGAACAGCCATCTGCCTACTCTGTCACCATTTTGGACACCTCTTTTAGTTTGTTATTTGCTAAACAGGTATTCTTTAAACATTTGGCATAAATGGAAGAGAGTCTTTGGCTTACGTTGTGAGATTGGTCCAGTACTGACTTCCTGTTATTGATAGGTTTCTGAGGGTTTTGAAAGACAATGTCCTGTTATTACAAAATGCACACCAGAGAATTTAAGCCAGAAGGATCGTATCACCACACACAAACCACTTTTTCTTATAAACACCTGAGAAATTTAATTTTTATTAAAAGTTTTTGTTTGTTTGTTTGTTTTTTAAAGGTTTTTTTAAAATTTTTATTCATTTTTAGAGAAGAGAGAGAGAGAGAGAAAGAGAAGGGGGGGAGGAGCAGGAAGCATCAACTCCCATATGTGCCTTGACCAGGCAGGTCCAGGGTTTTGAACCGGCAACCTCAGCATTCCAGGTCGACGCTTTATCTACTGCGCCACCACAGGTCAGCCTAATTTTTATTAAAAGTTTTATTCAGAAGGTAATCATCACACTGTTTTCCTGCATTTTACACCAAAAGAACACATCAGTTTCTTGCTAGAGAATGTTTTTAATCCACTGTGACAGTTACGCTTGAAAAAATTAAGATTAAAAATCCTTTAAATTTTTTAAACCAACATAATCAGAAACATTTTGAAATTTTCAATGAGTAAGATTCCATGGTCACATTTCTTTTTATTTTGAAAGTATTTCCACATATCAGGGGTCTGTTCCTGAGAAAGTGTAACTAGATGGAGTTTTGGGGACAAGCTTGCAGTCTGTGCCGGTGACAACTATCCCCACAGAATCTGGTGCCCTGAAGTGCAACCCCAACAATTTCTTAAGTGCATTGAAAGTACCTGCAAATGGTCTGGGCTTTGGGGTGAGAAACACTCTCTGAACAACAAGCTGGGGGACTGACTGGGCTCATTTAAATCCAGAGACTGGGGAGCTAGAGTCCAGAATGTTCCACATGACCTCTGTGCTAACTGTGTTTCCCAGGGATTCAGAGTTGTGGGTGGTCCCATCTGCACACAGAGGTTCTGGGGAGAAAGGTCCCATCTGGGATGAGCCTGGTGTCTTCTCCCTTCCCTGTGCTGTTGCCTTTCACACTCACAGCTCCCTGGTGTCCTCTCCAACACCTGCCCACTGGGTCCCCTGCTGCAATCCTTGCTGAGGCCCTCTCCAAGTCTCTGTCTGTCCTTCCCACCTGGCCTATGACCCTGTCTGGGCATCCACAGCCCCATCTGCTTGCTGAGCTCCTGAGTGCCCACAGGGACAGAGATGGAACAAAAGTGGGGTCAGTGTGTGATCCACGTGGTTCCTAGGGGTCTCTGGCAGAGCTCAGAGATCTTTCTAACAAGGGCAGGCCCAGGAGGGACTTACAACACTGCCCACACTGTGCTCCTGGAACTTCAGGCTTATTCACGGGTGAGCCAGGCCCCACACGTTGTGGATCCGCCCGCCCCCTGTGTGTGCTCCATCTATTGTCCAGGATCCCATCCAACTTGCCTGTAAACACAAAACATTTGCCACCTTGTTTTCCAGTCATTGCAGCATGCCATGTTAGGATTGGAGAAAACCCCTTCCCTCAGCAATTTTTAGCAACCCTTCGCCCCTACTCTTGTGACAGCTACCTGATTCGGGGGCCCTGCACTTAAAAACTTTGCTGGCTTCCTCTTTCCCTCAGACTTTGCTGCTTCAGGCTATAGGTGTCTGCGGAACAAAGACTGAGGCGTCTGTCCTGGTTTAGGGTGAAGAGTATTAGGAGGACAGGGGAGGGCAGCGGGCATTGAGGGAGAGGCTGAGGACTCCAAATTGGGGATGGGTTGGGACTGGGGGGCCCACCCTCGGGAGAGAGAGTCACTGGAACTGGGGGAGAGGGTAGAAAAGAAGTGGGAGACATTTTTCCAGACGTGGGTGTGGTCTTGAGAGGCAGGATGGCTTTCTGGAAGAAAGAATAAGTTACTTGAAGACTTGGATGAGTGTCCTTGATACTGGAACCAAACACCTGTTTGGGAAGTCCATGCTGGGGTGTGCACTTTTTTTAAGAGCTGGGATGGGGTGTGGGAGATCGGAGCGTGGGGGGGAGAGAATGCGACTCCGAGGCAGAAGTAGACAGAGAACCACACAGCCATGTGTCACCAGAGGCTCAAGGAGGCCAAGGTTGAGCTCTTGGTGGGCCCAGGGGAATGGGCAACGGGATCCTGGGCGATAGGGGTGGGCGGGAGACCCAGGGTGAGAGGGAGACTAGTGGGCGCTGGTGCACCACAGCCCAGGGAGCCCGAGGAGGAAGCGCGGGAGGGTGTGGGGCCCGGGCAGGCAAACTGACGGCTGGGCAGGAAGCGGGCGACGGTTCAACCACAGAAGGAGGACGTGGGGCAGGGAGGTGGGTGGAAAGCAAGTCAGATTCAGAGCAGGCTGGGAAACTTCAGCCTGGGGGCAGGTTGATGCTGAGGTGAGCGCACAGGTTCACAGTCCAGTACCTCAGTTTCCAAGGCTAGGGCCAGGGTTTTCAGCATCCTGCTCCAACCAGAGCAAGACTGGCCCCACTCAGCCCCAAGATGAGTCTGGGTCCGGCCCTTTCAGCTTCCCCAGGAAGCGCCAGAGACACGCAAAATGTCACTTCGCCAGTTCCACAAGACCTCTGGTCCCCAGGTTACAATTGGGAGTACAGTAGGTGCCCAGGAAGGAGGCAGGGAGTGGAGGCTGAGGAGCAGCCTGGCGGTGGGCGTTGGGGTGAATGATGATAGGGGTCAGAGGCAGGGTGTCCTTAGTTAGAGCTTGCTGAATCCCAGGGCATGAGGGCTGGAAACCCAGGGCCTTAGACGCCTGCAGTAAATGTGGGGCAGCGCCATCGCGCGGATTTTCTTTCTCGTTACACCACAAAACCCTGCAGTATAATGTGCTCTTCCCCTGTCCTCTGAGCCTGCACGTTATTGCATTGCTTTCCCAAAAGGGCTGGCTGGATGCTAAGGCAACCAGGATTCAAAACTGTATAGTCAAAGGAACATGCACAGGTCAGTCCAGTTTTCAAGACTTTTCACTGCCAGGAACATGCAGCTCCCGGCTCTCCTAGCCCCTTATCCCCGCCCCCAGGAGGTGCTTTGCTGACAATACTTCAAGAAGGCACAGATTCAGGGTTTCAGTGACCAAAGAGATGCCAGTCAGGAAGTCTCTGAGAGGTGTCTGTGGACCCCATGGATTCCCTCACTGCATTCTCTAGACTCCCTTGTCTACTGTGTCCCCTTTCCATGTACCTCCCTCAGGTCAGGGATTGCCCCGTCTAACCACCCGCAGTGTGGCCTCAGCCTCCCTAGAGTTTGTCCTTTGAGGCACGTGGTCGCCAAAAGCCACTCAGGACTCTCATGTCCGCAATGGTAGCCTTTGGGCCTGTTCTTTTCCACTCCCCATTATCCCTTGTCTAATTTGAATCCAGCCTGAAGGGTCCTGGCAGGTATTTTCCCTTAAAGAGATTCCCTCTCTATCAATACCTCATTCCGCATCAGGTGGGCTCCCTCCAGAGGGCAGAGCTGTCCTCTAGGGTCCAGGACAGGGACCCTGGGCAGAACATTAGACGGACCTCACCACAGAGACAGGCCAGGGACTATATTGTGTTTAAAGAAATTTAATTTTTCTTTTTTTTTTTTTAAATGAATTTTTATTAATGGTAATGGGATGACATTAATAAATCAGGGTACATATATTCAAAGAAAACATGTCTAGGTTATTTTGTCATTAGATTATGTTGCATACCCCTCGCCCAAAGTCAGATTGTCCTTCGCCATCCTCTATCTAGTTCTCTGTGTCCCTCCCCCTCCCCCTAACTCTCCCCCTGTCCTCCCTCCCCCCACCCCTGGTAACCACCACACTCTTGTCCATGTCTCTTAGTCTCATTTTTATGTTCCACCAATGTATGGAATCATGTAGTTCTTGTTTTTTTCTGATTTACTTATTTCACTCCTTATAATGTTATCAAGATCCCACCGTTTTGCTGTAAATGATCTGATGTCATCATTTCTTATGGCTGAGTAGTATTCCATAGTGTATATGTGCCACATCTTCTTTATCCAGTCTTCTATTGAAGGGCTTTTTGGTTGTTTCCATGTCTTGGCCACTGTGAACAGTGCTGCAATGAACATGGGGCTACATGTGTCTTCACGTATCAATGTTTCTGAGGTTTTGGGGTATATACCCAGTAGAGGGATTGCTGGGTCATAAGGTAGTTCTATTTGCATTTTTTTGAGGAACCACCATACTTTCCTCCACAATGGTTGTACTACTTTACAGTCCCACCAACAGTGAATGAGGGTTCCTTTTTCTCCACAGCCTCTCCAACATTTGCTATTACCCGTCTTGTTGATAATGGCTAATCTAACAGGGGTGAGGTGGTATCTCATTGCAGTTTTGATTTGCATTTCCCTAATAACTAATGAAGCTGAGCATCTTTTCATATATCTGTTGGCCATTTGTATCTCTTCCTGGGAGAAGTGTCTATTCATGTCCTCTTCCCATTTTTTTATTGGATTGTTTGTTTGTTTGTTGTTGAGTTTTATGAGTTCTTTGTAAATTTTGGATATTAGGCCCTTATCTGAGCTGTTGTTTGAAAATATCATTTTCCATTTAGTTGGCTGTCTGTTTATTTTGATATCAGTTTCTCTTGCTGAGCAAAAACTTTTTATTCTGATGTAGTCCCATTCATTTATCTTTGCCTTCACTTCTCTTGCCATTGGAGTCAAGTTCATAAAATGTTCTTTAAAACCCAGGTCCATGAGTTTAGTATCTATTTCTTCTTCTATGTACTTTATTGTTTCAGGTCTTATATTTAGGTCTTTGATCCATTTTGAATTAATTTTAGTACACGGGGACAGGCTGTAGTCGAGTTTCATTCTTTTGCATGTGGCTTTCCAGTTTTCCCAACACCATTTGTTGAAGAGGCTTTCTTTTCTCCATTGTGTGTTGTTGGCCCCTTTATCAAAGATTATTTGACCATATATATGTGGTTTTATTTCTGGGCTTTCTATTCTGTTCCATTGGTCTGAGTGTCTATTTTTCTGCCAATACCATGCTGTTTTGATTATCGTGGCCCTATAATATAGTTTAAAGTCAGGTATTGTAATGCCCCCAGCTTCATTCTTTTTCCTTAGGATTGTTTTGGCTATTCGGGGTTTTTTATAGTTCCATATAAATCTGATGATTTTTTGTTCCATTTCTTTAAAAAATCTCATAGGGATTTTGATGGGAATTGCATTAAATTTGTATATTGCTTTGGGTAATATGGCCATTTTGATTATATTTATTCTTCCTATCCAAGAACAAGGAATATTTTTCCATCTCATTGTATCTTTTTCGATTTCCCTTAACAATGCTTTGTAATTTTCATTATATAGGTCCTTTACATTCTTTGTTATGTTTATTCCTAGGTATTTTATTTTTTTTGTTGCAATCGTGAAGGGGATTATTTTTTTGAGTTCGTTTTCTAATATTTCATTGTTGGCATAGAGAAAGGCTATGGACTTCTGTATGTTAATTTTGTATTCTGCGACCTTACTGTATTGGTTTATTGTTTCTAATAATCTTTTTGTGGAGTCCTTCGGGTTTTCGATGTATAGGATCATATCATCAGCAAAAAGTGATACCTTTACTTCTTCTTTTCCGATATGGATGCCTTTTATTTCTTTGTCTTGTCTGATTGCTCTGGCCAGAACTTCTAGCACCACGTTAAATAAGAGTGGAGAGAGTGGACAACCCTGTCTTGTTCCTGATTTAAGGTAGAAAGTCCTCAGTTTTATGCCGTTTAAAATGATGTTGGCTGATGGTTTATCATATATGGCCTTTATCATGTTGAGATATTTTCCTTCTATACCCATTTTGTTGAGAGTCTTAAACATAAAATTGTGTTGTATTTTATCAAAAGCCTTTTCTGCATCTATTGATAAGATCATGTGGTTTTTGTTCTTTGTTTTGTTGATATGGTGTATTACGTTAACCGTTTTGCGTATGTTGAACCATCCTTGAGATTCTGGGATGAATCCCACTTGATCATGATGTATTATTTTTTTAATATGTTGTTGTATTCGGTTTGCCAGTATTTTGTTTAGAATTTTAGCATCTGTATTCATTAGAGATATTGGTCTGTAGTTTTCTTTCTTTGTGCCATCCCTGCCAGGTTTTGGTATGAGGGTTATGTTGGCCTCATAAAATGTGTTTGGAAGTATTGCTTCTTCTTCAATTTTTTGGAAGACTTTGAGTAGAATAGGAACCAAGTCTTCTTTGAATGTTTGATAGAATTCACTAGTATAACCGTCTGGGCCTGGACTTTTATTTTTGGGGAGGTTTTTAATAGTTTTTTCTATTTCCTCCCTGCTGATTGGTCTGTTTAGGCTTTCTGCTTCTTCCTGACTCAGTCTAGGAAGGTTGTATTGTTCTAGGAATTTATCCATTTCTTCTAGATTGTTGTATTTGGTGGCATATAATTTTTCATAGTATTCTACAATAATTCTTTGTATATCTATGATGTCTGTGGTGATCTCTCCTCTTTCATTTTGGATTTTATTTATTTGAGTCCTGTGCCTTTTTTCCTTGGTGAGTCTTGCCAAGGGTTTGTCAATTTTGTTGATCTTTTCAAAGAACCAGCTCCTTGTTTTATTGATTTTTTCTATAGTTTTTCTGTTCTCTATTTCATTTATTTCTGCTCTGATTTTTATTATCTCCTTTCTTCAGCTGGTTTTGGGTTGTCTTTGTTCTTCTTTTTCTAGTTCCTTAAGGTGTGAAGTTAAGTGGTTTACTTCGGCTCTCTCTTGTTTGTTCATATAGGCCTGAAGTGATATGAACTTTCCTCTTATTACTGCTTTTGCTGCATCCCAGAGATTCTGATATGTCGTATTTTCATTTTCATTTGTCTGTATATATCTTTTGATCTCTGCGCTTATTTCTTCTTTGACCCATTCATTTTTTAGAAGTATGTTGTTTAGTTTCCACATTTTTGTGGGTTTTTCCCCCTCTTTTTTGCAGTTGAATTCTAGTTTCAAGGCTTTATGATCAGAAAATATGCTTGGTACAATTTCAATTTTTCTAAATTTGCTGATATTGTCTTTGTGGCCCAACATATGGTCAATTCTTGAGAATGTTCCATGTACACTAGAGAAAAATGTATACTCTGTCGCTTTGGGATGAAGTGTCCTGTAGATGTCTATCATATCCAGGTGTTCTAGTATTTCGTTTAAGGCCACTATCTCTTTATTGATTCTCTGTTTGGATGACCGATCTAGAGCCGTCAGCGGAGTATTGAGGTCTCCAAGTATGATTGTATTTTTGTTAGTTTTTGTTTTAAGGTCAATAAGTAGCTGTCTTATATATTTTGGTGCTCCTTGGTTTGGTGCATATATATTAAGGATTGTTATGTCTTCTTGATTCAGTGTCCCCTTAATCATTATGAAATGACCATTTTTGTCTCTGAGTACTTTTTCTGTCTTGTAGTCAGCATTATCAGATATGAGTATTGCTACACCTGCTTTTTTTTTTGGGTGTTGTTTGCTTGGAGTATTGTTTTCCAGCCTTTCACTTTGAATTTGTTTTTATCCTTGTTGCTTAGATGTGTTTCTTGTAGGCAGCATATAGTTGGATTTTCTTTTTTAATCCATTCTGCTACTCTGTGTCTTTTTATTGGTAAGTTTAATCCATTTACATTTAGTGTAATTATTGACACTTGTGGGTTCCCTACTGCCATTTTATAAATTGCTTTCTGTTAGTTTTGTATCTAGTTTGATTCTTCTCTTTTGTTTTTCTATCATTTGTTTTTGTTTGTTTGTGTTCCATACTTCTTTCCTCTGTTGCTACCTTTTTTAAGTCAAGTGTTTTTGTGGTGGTTTTTTCTAGGGTGGTTACCATTAAGTAATGAAAAGGGTACCTACCATATTCATTGTAGTACCCTATCTTATAAGTATTTCTGCACTTCATCGTCCTTTGCTACTGTTAATCTCCATCCTCTCCCCCCTTTTTTTCCTTTGTTGTCACAGTTTAAGTTTGGTTTTATTGTGTTCTTGGTGGAGCTGTTACTTGTGGTGTTGTTTTCTTTTGTTCTTTGAATCTGGTTGGAAAACCCCCTTTAGTATTTCCTGGAGTGGGGGCTTTCTGTTGATAAATTCTCTCATCTTTTCTGAATTTGTGAATGTTTTTATATCTCCTTCATACTTGAAGGATAGCTTTGATGGGTATAGTATTCTTGGCTGAAAGTTCCTCTCTTTCAGGGCTTTAAATATTGGGGTCCACTCTCTTCTAGCTTGTAGAGTTTCTGCTGAGAAATCTGATGATAATCTAATAGGCCTTCCTTTATATGTTGTACTCTTCTTTTCCCTGGCTGCCTTGAGAATTTTTTCTTTGTCATTGGTTTGTGTCATCTTTTTATGATGTGCCTTGGAGTGGGTTTGTTGGGGTTAAGAAAACTCGGTGTTCTGTTTGCTTCTTGAATTTGAGGCTTTAGTTCTTTCCACAGGCTTGGGAAGTTCTCGTCTATTATTTGTTTGAGTATATTCTCCATTCCATTTTCTTTCTCTTCTCCCTCTGATATACCTATTATTCTTATGTTATTCTTTCTGATGGAGTCAGACAATTCCTGTAGGGCTTTCTCGTTTTTTATTATTTTTGAGTCTCTTTCTTCTTCTCTCTGTTGTGCCTCAAGTTGTTTGTCTTCTATTTCACTAATCCTATCTTCAATCTGGGCTGTTCTGCTAGCTAAGCTTGTTACCTCGTTTTTCAGCTCATGAATTGAGTTTTTCATTTCTGTTTGATTTGTTTTTATAGTTTCAATTTCCTTGGTAATATATTCTTTGTGTTCATTGAGTTGTTTTCTGATCTCCCTATATTGCCTTTCTGTGTTTTCTTGTATATCTCTGAGTATTTTTAAGATTTCTATTTTAAATTCTCTGTCATTTAGCTCCAAGGCTTCCAATATGTTAAGGCTTTTCTCCATAGATTTTTCCACATCTATTTGTGTTACCTCTCTTTCTTTTGTATCCATAATATTCAATTTCCTCTTTCTTATTGGCATCTGAGGGTGGTCTTGTTGATAGTACTAATTAGAATTAATAAAGAGTAAAAAGTAAAAAAAAAAAAAAAAAAAGGTAAAACACCCCACAAAAAAAAACAGTAATAATTTATTATTTCCCCCTTTTTTTCTTTCTTCTCTTTGCCTCCTCTCCCCTCCTCAGGGAAATATCGTGCCTATAATGGAGGGCCTGATTTGGGGTGAAGAGTTCAAGGGGCAAAAAAAGGGGAGTAGGGACCTACTAAATGCAAAAAAAAAAAAGAAGAAAATCTTAGACAAGCATAAGATGATTTGCTTGTGAGTGATGGTCAACTAAGAGATATAATGAGAGGGATAAGAGGGAACCAGAAAAAAGGACAAAAAAAGGAATAATAAAGACGAAAAAAATAAAAATGATAAGTAAAAATCTGTTGTATTAATTGGAGCGAAGACTAAGTACAATGGAGACCTTGGGTTGGGAGGACCCAAAATGCCACAAAAATGAACAAACAAGAAAAAAACAAAAACAAAAGCGAAAAAGAAAAATAAAGCCAAAAAAAGCCTTGAGTCCCAAATTAACTAATTTGTTCGTGATTGAGGATTAAATGGGATGAAAGTAAAACGAGAAAAAAAAAACGAATAGAAAGGAAAAAATAAGAAAAAGAGAAAAACGAAGGAAGAAATAAAAAAGGAAGAGAAAAAAACAAGATAAAGCAAAACAAAATAAAACAAAAGAGGAGAGAGTGAGAGTTAAGTGTTTTGGAGTATAACCTTAAAGGAGGGTGAGGATGAAGAAGAGAAATAAAATGTAACACTTATGGGTAGTGTAGTTCAAGAAAAGGGAAGCATAAGATGGGCAGAGAATAGAAGGACCGAGGTGGAGGAAATAAAGGCAATAAGATAGAAGAAACAAACAACAACAAAAAAAAAAATTAGTGGAACAAGTTGTAAAGTCTGTGGATTTTTCTTGATTTTGAGATGTTAACTTCTTCCTTTTTCTTTTCTCTCCCTCTTCCTGGTCGGTGACTCTACCCCAGGCTCTGCCCCTGTGTCACACTTAGGTAGGGATTTGCAGTTGATGGGATTCTATGGCAATGTCATATAATTGGCTTTAGTCTTGCTGGTAGTCAAGGCTTGTTGGCGTTTGCAGGGTCCAACGATGAGAGAGTTTGCTTTCCTGGATTCTCTCTCCTAGTCCCCCCTTCCTGAATTAGCAGCCTGGTGATCCAGCTATAAGGCTGCAACTGCTTCTGCCTGGGGAGTAAGAGGCTCAAAGAGCTGGGAAATCCCCACTCTATCCCCACTCAGTGCAAGGCTTTGGGAAAGGCTCTGGCAGTCAGGGCCTCCAGTGTAATCAGGCGGGGGTGGGAGTCAATTGTTGTCAAGGTGACTGTTCAGCGCCTAGCATTCAGTTGGACCTCTCAACCCAGGCTTTCCACACTTTGTAGCCTGTTTCGGCTGGGAAGAAGAGGCACTAGTCTCTGCTTGCGACTAGTGTAGTATAGATCTTATTATCTGCCAAGTCCTTCTTGTTAGCGTTTATCCCTGAATATGGAGGCTCTATCAATCAGAAGTTGCCCCCGCCCCTTTAGCAAGAGGCACTAAAAAATATCACGCCTCTTGTCTTGGGTCGCTGAACTGAGAGAGATCTTATCAATTAGAACCGAGGGTGCGCAGATTTCACGGGTTAAGCTAATTTCAGTGATTGGGTCGCAGCTGTGCTCCCGAAGGTATTTCAGGCTGCCTGCGCGCGCCCCTTCCCCAACGCTTGATTGTTAGCTTGAATGGCTGGGTGAGGTGCCCCGCCCACGGAGAGAATCTCCCAAGTAGGGAATACCGCCCTGGGGCCTCTCCCGCTCCCCCCGCTGCTGGCGGCTGGGGCGCACCGGGTGCAGGATGATGGGGCACCCTGGGTGTGCGGGCCAGCAGGGCGCTCTGGGCACGTGGAATGCCCAGGGTACACGCGCGAATGGGGTGCTCCGGGCACCGGTGGCTGGTGACTCTCACTCGCAGTGCGCGGGCCGCTGGGAACGTTAGCGGTGCTCGCTCTGCAACCGGACCGGGCGCGCCAGCGGCTGCTCGCCGCTCCGGAGTGTGGGCGGTACTCGCTCTGCAACTGAACTGGGCGCGCGCCTGCGGCTGCTCGCGGCGGCTGCTCGCGGCGGCTGCTCGCGGCTCCCAAGTGTGGGCTGACTCACCACAGGCGCACTTCCTCGTGGCTTGAATGAACGTCCCTGCGGTAGCTTCCTCTACACTCTCATCTCTCAGATTCAAATGATAACAGTCCTTTCGCTTTCAGTTTGTGTGGAACTCCGGAATGCTCCGAGGATAAATTTTCCTGTTTCTAGTTGATAAATTTGTTGTGATTTTGGGGAGATCTGTCGGACGCGCTGCTCACGGCGCCATTTCCGTGACGTCACTCCAGAAATTTAATTTTTCATACTCTTCTTCTGTCTTTCTCTATCTACTGAACTGGATATGTAAGCAGATGGCAGATGGTTGCAGAATTAATTTTCTAATAACTGATATTTTCAATGCCTGATCGTACTTTCACTGAGTCATATGAAGAAACACAAATATAATTCATCGATGATCTGTATTTAATTACCTTAAATCACACTGCAAGAGTCTGTTGAGGAAGCTTATTCATACTATTAGTGGGAAAGCATTTTTTCACAACAGCACTTTTTTTTTCTTGGTGACAGAGAGAGACAGAGAGAAAAACAGATAGGGACAGACAGGAATGGAGAAAGATGAGAAACATCAATTCTTCAATGTGGCACCTTAGTTGTTCTTTGATTGCTCTCTCATCTGTACCTAAACCAGATGAGCCCGTTCTCAAGCTGGCGACCTCAAGGTTTCGGACCCGGGTCCTCTGCATCCCAGTCCAATAGTCTAGCCACTGCGCCACCGCCTGGTCAGGCTTCACAACATCTTTAATTCTTCTCATGAAACTCAGAAGAATACAAATAATCTTATCTACGCAGATATACACAATATATGTAGTCACCTTCGACTCATCCTTTACATACATTTTTAATTTCTCTTTCAAAAGTGACATCGTGTAACCCATGAGCAACATCACCAAGCTAGGCACTAGATAGTGCATAACAACGGAGTTAATAGGTGAAAGGATCACATCCTTGGAAAACATTATGAATATGTTTGCCTCAGACTCCGCTGAGTTCCCAAATGGTAACACTTTGCTGAACTTAGGTCTTAATTTATCAGAGTGATTGACTAGCGATACAGAGAGGCCAGTGCCAGTAAAAAATAGATTACAAAAAATAAAAAGAAAATGTTTTTAAAAAGATAAAAAAGAAATAAAAACTTTTTAGGTTGGAAAAAAGCAAAAACAACAACAAAAAAAAACCATTTCTACTACCCGTGGTTCCCCTGTAGAGGAGAGGCAGAGCGCATAATGCAGGGACCCAGGAAAAATGGCAAAGTTGGCAAAACTGCACAGAGAAAAGTGCAAGAGAGTGGGGGACAAAGTCACAGCAGGTCTCCTGGGATTTCCATCATTTCCAGGGGAATGATGTATTCATAATTTGGGGGAAAGCTCTAAAAAGGAAAGAATAACAGGCTTCATCCGGTCTATAAAAAAAACCTTGGTGAGCGTGAAACTGTAGGACTGGTCCCTGGAGGCCTGTGACCTGACACAGGGGAGATTTAGGGTCCTAGAAATACTAGGTCAGTGTGTGAGTTAGATGAGGTAGTTGAATTTCAGTAAAGCTATGACAGCTTTGTATTTATCAAAGTGTAAAAGAAATTAATGTAAATTTTAGACCAGGGATCGGGCACCATTTTGGCTGAGAAAGCCATGAATGCTACATATTTTAAAATGTAATTCCATGAGAGCCATACAATGACCTGTGTATGTATGCATTATCCAATAAAAATTTGGTGTTGTCCCGGAGGACAGCTGTGATTGGCTCCAGCCACCTGCGACCATGAACATGAGCGGTAGGAAATGAATGGATTGTAATACATGAGAATGTTTTATATTTTTAACGTTATTAATTTTTTTTATTAAAGATTTGTCTGTGAGCCAGATGCAGCCATCAAAAGAGCCACATCTGGCTCACGAGCCATAGGTTCCCGACCCCTGTTTTAGACTGTTGACACAATAAGTTTTCTAAAAATTTTTTCTTTTAATTTTTATTATTTAAAGAGATAGAGAGAGAAAGAAGAGGGGGAGGAGCAGGAAGCATCAACTTCCATATGTGCCTTCACCAGGCAAGCCCAGGGTTTCAAACCAGTGACCTCAGCATTTCAGGTCGACACTCTATCCACTGCGCCACCACAGGTCAGGCTCTAAAGATTTTTAAGTAAAATGGATTTGGCTGGCATAACTCTTGATAAATTGAAACAGACAGGGGGATTGGTTGCCTATTGCTCCTTTCTAATCAGCAGGGCCTTTTGACACAATTCAGACACTTTAAGACCAATAAAAACAAAGCACTCTTCATATCTACAACACCCTAAGACAGGTCGTCTGTCAATCAACAAGCCTTTATATAAACATAGACACACAAACAGATTGAAGAAAAAGCAGAACTCTGCAGTGAAATGACAACTGGTAAATATAGCAGAAATGGCCAATTTCGTGAGAGACAGCAATGGAGTAGGTATAACAGCATCTTTTATTTCAGATTGCGGCAATCTGAGAAGACAGTGGACTCTGGACAGAAAAACTGTCTTAACAATCTCAGGTTGCCTTGTCATTATACATCTTAGGGAGGTTAGTGATTTCCTATTAAATTTGGTTAGTGAGCAGCAGGGAACAGGAAATGGGGAGATGGTGTGTAGGAGTATCTTCCAGGATGTTCTCTGGGTCAAAGAAAAGATAAGCTGGTTGCCCTCAATCCTACCTAAGGCACTCCAGCATCCTGTGTTCCTGGGAGCTCACCTATAAAGTAACTCCCTACATTCCTTAGAGCAAAGGTCCCCAAACTACAGCCCACGGGCTACTTGCAGCCCCCTGAGGCCAATTATCCGGCCCCCGCCACACTTCTGGAAGGGGCACCTCTTTCATTGGTGGTCAGTGAGAGGAGCACAGGATGCAGATGTGGATGTGGCAGCGCTCACATACAGTACTACTTCCATTTTGTTTTTTTTTACTTTAAAATGAGATATGTGCAGTGTGCATAGGGATTTGTTCATAGTTTTTTTTATAGTCCAGCCCTCCAACAGTCTGAGGGACAGTGAACTGGCCCCCTGTGTAAAAAGTTTGGGGACCCCTGCCTTAGAGGTACTAGAAGTAGAAATTACAAGGTTTGAAAGTCTAGATTCAAAAGTTTCTGAAGCAAGAACTCATAAATCAAGCTACTTGCTTCTTAAAAACTAAGGCAGGACATAGAGCAGAAGCTTTTTTTATTAAAATTCTATTTTCTACCTTACAGCTATATTTTTATCTTAATATTTCTTATATGGTCCCTTATTGATTATAATCAATGAGTCTAATTTCTAAACTTTATGCTTCCCTGTCATTTTTTCCAATATAAGCTTTCCCCTATATTCTTGCAAAGGTAAACTTTTTGCTGCATTTCAAAGTGAAAGCCAGGAAGTCATAAAGACAGAATAACAAGCAGATTAACTATTTCTTAACCCTTACATACCTCCTATTCATTACAACTAAAAGCTACTAATACCAAAGCCAAAGTTTTATTTTGGTTGATGCTTTATCCACTGCGCCACCGGAGGTCAGGCAAAAGTTTTATTTTGGGGCCCCCCCTATCAAAATGACATAATTAAAGAAGCATCATCCGACCACCATCATAATAATACAGTGGTACCTTGAGATATGAGCAGACCAACATACAATTTTTTAAGATATGAGCTGTGACTCTGTCTGTATTTTTGTTCAAGATTCAAGCGAAATTCTGAGATATGAGTTGTGATTCAGGAAGCTGCCACTAGTTGGCGCATTGGCGCATGGGTTTTGTATCAGCAGCACAACACCAGCACCTCATTCTTTCTCATGTGTTACCCGTAGAATCAAGTAGAATCTTGTGTGCTGCACTCATTCTTGCATTATTTTTGCATTTTTTACTAACTTTTTGTGTGCTATCATGGGGCCGAAGAAAGTGAGTGTAAAGGACAGTGGTGAGAAGAGGAAGAGAATGATGTTGATAGAAGTAAAGTAAGAAATAATAGAAAAACATGAGCATGGTGTATGAGAGATTGAACTGGCAAGGCTGTACGACTGCAGTATATCTACAATTTTAACATCCTTAAACAAAAGGATGCCATCAAAAGCGCAAATCTAGCGAAAGGAACTTAATTGGGAAATTCTGTCCCAATTAAGGACAAATATCCATGAAGAAATGGAGGAGCTTCTGCTGGTGTGGGTGAAAGAGAAAGAGCTGGCAGGAGATACAGTGATAGAGACTGTAATATGCAAAAAGGCACATATTATTTACAGCGACTTGAAGAAGAAAGAACCATCAACCTCAAAAGAGGCAACAGAAGATATGTTTAAGGCAAGTAATGGCTGGTTTGAAAATTTCAAGAAGAGATCTGGCATCCACTTGATGGTGAGGCATGGTGAAGCTGCAAGTGCTGACGTTAAGGCAACTGAGGAGTACATCGCACGTTTTGCTGTGCTTATCACAAAGGAAGGCTTTCAACAAGTGTTCGACTGTGACAAAACAGGATTGTTTGGGGGGAAAATGCCCCAGAAGACTTTCATCACCACAGAGGAGAAGAAGCTTCCAGGTCATAAACCCATGAAGGACTGTCTGATCCTTGCATTGTGTGCAAATGCTAGTGATGTCTGTAAAGTAAAGCCACTGCTAGTATATCATTCCAAAAATCCTTGAGCCTTAAGACTCACAAGATTCTTAAAGAAAAACTGCAGGTTACGTGATGCACCAATGCTAGGGCATGGGTTATGCAGCAGTTTTTCATTGAATGGATAAATCTCATCTTTGGTCCTGCAGTGAAGAAATATCTTCAAGAAACTCCCAATGAAAGCATTACTAATTCTTTTTTTTTTTTTTTTTTTTTTTTTTTTTTAGAGAGAGAGAGAGGGATAGACAGGGACAGACAGGAACGGAGAGAGATGAGAAGCATCAATCATTACTTTTTCATTGCGCGTTGCAACACCTTAGTTGTTCATTGATTGCTTTCTCATATGTGCCTTGACCGTGGGCCTTCAGCAGACTGAGTAACCCCTTGCTCGAGCCAGCGACCTTGGGTTCAAGTTGGTGAGCTTTTTGCTCAAACCAGATGAGCTGGCGCTCAATCTGGCGACCTCGGGGTCTCGAACCTGGGTCCTCTGCATCTCAGTCCAATGCTCTATCCACTGTGCCACCGCCTAGTCAGGCGCATTACTAATTCTTGATAATGCTCCAGCCCACCCACCTGGTCTTGAAGATGACATTTTTGATGAGTTCAAATTTGTGAAAGTTATCTACCTCCCACCCAATACGACTTCAATCTTGCAACCTATGGATCAGCAGGTCATTTCCAACTTTAAAAAGCTTTACACAAAGCATTTGTTCTGCCGCTGCTTTGAGGTGACTGAGAATACAATTCTAACCCTTTGAGAGTTTTGGAAAGATCACTACAACATCATGATATGTTTACACATTATTGACTTGGCATGGCAAGAGGTTACTCAGCATGGAAAAAGTTATGGCCTGATGTTGCAGACAGAAACTTCAAAGCATTCGAACCAGAGACTGAGACCGAGGTAGAAACACTGGAGGAGATTGTGTCCTTCGGAAAGTCGATGGGTCTGGAGGTAGATGAGGGTGATGTAAACGAGCTCATCGAGGAACATGAGGAGGAACTCTCAACTGAGGAGTTGAAGGAGCTACAGATGATGCAACATATGGAGCTTCTGCAAGAGATTAGTAGTGAGGAGGAGGTAGAGTCGGAGGAAGTGATTTCTACAAGTGAAATGAAAGACATGCTGGCAATGTGGGAGAAGCTTTCAAGTTTCATTGAAAAGAAACACCCAGAAAAAGTTTTAACTGGTCGTGCTTCAGCACTTTTTAATGACACTTGTTTGTCACATTTCTGTAACATTTTAAAAGGCAGGCAAAAGCAAACCTCTTTGGATAGATTTTTATTCAAAAGTCCTGCAAGTGAAAGTGCTGAAAGTGCAGCCAAAAAGGCAAAAATAGGTGATGATTAAATAAAAAATACGTAATGTTAAGCTTAGGTTAAGTTTAAAGTTAAGAAAGTGCATTTTTTTACAATTAAGTTTTTTCGGTTTCATTTTAAGTAAAGAAAGTACAGTTTTAGTTTTGTTTAAAGAAAATGCAGTTTTAGTTTACATTTAGTGTTAAGAAAGTGCAGTTTTAATTTACGTGTCTACAGTGCTTGCATCCCTTCCTCCCTGCCTCCTCCTCCGCCATTCACCTTAGTTAGCTACACTCTTCTGTGTCCAAGGTAAGAATACAGTACTAAATATCACTTTTTTCTTTTATTTTATATATTTTGTTATGCATTGGTAAAGTATACATGTGTGTTTCTTAATTAAAACATGTCTTTTTTCATAATTTAGGATGGTTTGGGGATGTTTCACAGGGCTGAAATGGATTAAATCTATTTCAGTTATTTTAAATGGGAGAAATTTGTTTGATAATATGAGCTGACTGACTAACGAGCTCAGTTACAGAACAAATTAAACTCATATCTCAAGGTACCACTGTCACAGATTTACAAAAGAACAACAAAGAGTGTTAATCCTGTGACTGAAGGCCTGAGGGGGAACAGAATGTTCACATAGTACAGTTTCTAATCCCTACCCCCCAATATAAGTCAAAGCCTAATTCCCATTTAGTACTAACTACAAAGTATTTGTTAATTGCACTTACGCTACAGAGACCTGGCAGATATCATCAAAATAAAATAATAATGAGATAAATACATATCATGTCTCTCTTGATATGATTGATTAAACACAGCATCTTTTCTGTTGCATTTCTGCCCAAAATACATGAAAGTCATCATGAGGAAATAGTAGCAAACCTAAACTGAAGTATCTTCAAATGAAAGCTCAGCTACAAGCTTTTAGCAAATGTCAATGTCACAAAATTAAAACAGACTGAGATCCAGAGACCTGTCACCTAAAGGCAGCACACACACATCATGGGACTGGGTCCTGGGACAGCTAGGAAAGAATGAGAAGAGTATTTCTTCTCTCTCTCTCTCTCTTTTATTATCTCACTCTGTTTCATTCTTTGTGTGTGTGTGTGTGTGTGTGTGTGTGTGTGTGTGTGTGTGCATGTGCGTGTGTTTATCTGTGCCTTGCCACTTTGTGAAGGGTGGTTTCTTTTAGTTTTGGTTTTTTTTAACCTATTGTGTTGACTTCTTAACATATATGCACCTAATCAGAAAGCATCAAAATATATGAGATATCTACTAACTGATCTAAAAATAAAAGACACAAACACAATTATACTTGGAGATCTCAACACACTATTGGTGGCTTTAGATAAATCATCCAAAAAAAAGCAATAAAGAAATATTGGCCTTGCCTGACCAGATGGTGGCGCAGTGGACAGAGCATCAGACTGGGATGCCGAGGACCCAGGTTTGAGACCTCGAGGTCACCAGTTTGAGCACAGGCTCATCCGGTTTGAGCAAAAGCTCACCAGCTTGGACCTAAGGTCTCTGGCTCGAGCAAGGGGTTACTCGGTCTGCTGAAGGCCCACAGTCAAGGCACATATGAGAAAGCAGTCAATGAACTAAGATGACGCAACAAAAAACTGATGATTGATACTTCTCATCTCTCTCCGTTCCTGTCTGTCAGTCCCTATCTATCCCTCTCTCTGACTTTCTGTCTCTGTGAAAAAAAAAAAAAAAAAGATTTGCAGGAGTTTGAAGGTATGACTCCCCCCTTTTCATTTTTTCTAATTGACCTTTAAGTGTTTGATGGGCATGCTCTACAATACCTTGACCCTGAGGATTGTAAGGAATATCTGTCCTCAGGTCAATGCCAAAAGTCTGACAAAATGTAGTAAATGCTTTTCCTACATATGCAGGAGCACTGTCAGTTTTAATAACCTTAGGAAGTCCTAAAATAGAAAATGCATACAAACAATGAGCTATGACATGCTTAGCAGCCTCACCTGCTCTGGCAGAGGCTATCATAAATCTAGAATAAGTACCCACTGTAACATGGACAAAAAATTGTTTGCCAAATGAGGGTATATGAGTAACATCCATTAGCCAAAATTGTCCTGGTAGGAGTCCTCGAGGGTTAATTCCAAACAAGGGGACAGATTGTAGCATAGGACACTCTGGGCAGGATTTAACAATCTGCCGTGCTGCTTCCTGAGAGTTGAAAACTGTTTACACAAGGCTGCAGCATTCTGATGATGAACAGCATGAGACTGAATTGTTTGATCTGTCATGGTTGCTCCAATAATCTACTTTTGAGTAGCTTGATCAGTGAGTGTTAGATTCAGGGAGTGCTGATATGCTGGGGCTGCCAAGAGTGTAACTATTGAAGGAACAGGGAGTGCTGATAGGGCCCCTGTGATGCCGAAAACAAAGAGTTCAGCAACATCCTGCATTTTATGAGTCAGAGACCCTTATCAGAAGTTTATGTTTGAAATTCTCCACTGAGCAATACCGCCCCCATAACTGCGCACGACCTCCCTAGCCAATAGCTAACAGCCACATCAGCTTCTGTATAATGCTTGCTCAACCTAGATAGCCACCCTATAAAAAGGAGCCATTTTAGAAGCTCGGGGCTGCAGTGCTCCCTTGCGTGGGTTGCCTGCAGTCCCTGCGGAGGTCTGCAATAAAACTTATAAAATTTACTTTGTGTCTGCTGTGGCCTGTCTCCTGGGATGTAACAAATGGAGGCCCCCAGCGAGGTAGACCGTGTAAGACCCCTCCTCATGGAGTGGGCTGCAGCAGACGTTGGTAGCTGGCCAGCCTCCGGCAGTTGCCGTTTGAAAACTGAATTTGGCTGATTCGAAACATTTGGAGTCTCGAGACTGTTTGGTAAGGAAGCTTCCTCTTTGAATATTTGGAAACAGAGCTCTGGTTAGAAAAGGGTGTAGCGGAGCAGGCGGGACGCCACCTGATTTCTCCCCACCTGGTCGGTCGGGGAATGCAGGACGCTGCCTTCTCCCTTTGGTTTTGGTTTAGAAGTTTTGTTTGTTTTGTGTGCATATTTGGTTTGTTTGCTTCGCCCATTGCTTCCTCACAGGATTCCTTCAAGAGTCAAGAGCCATGGGTCAGGGGCAATCTGCTGCCCTAACGCCTCTTCAGTACTTGCTTGATAACTTTTCTGATTTCTCTCACAGGGCACGAGACTATGGGACCCCTGTTGATTCCGCCACGTTGCGGACTCTTTGTGAACTACAATAGAATGGCCAACTTAAGAGGCAGGCTCCCCTCACAGTTTCAGGCACTTGCCCCTCCCCCTTGGGCACCGGCTCAAGGGCTGCGCCACTGCTTAGTCAGGCAAAAGATAACAGTGCAGTAAGCTAGAGGTTATCATCACCTTGCTACAGCCCCCTGCCCTCCTCTGCTTTGGCTCCAGGGAATCCCCACCTCCTATCTGGAGCCAGACCCAAGGAGAAGATTTAGGGAATACAGTCCCTTCTAAACCCACTGCTTTAGCCATAATAGAATTGTATAGTCTGTCAAATACAAAGACTTTCTTTTTGTACCAAGGATCTGTTGTTGTAAAAAATATTTTCTATGTTAGAAATGTATATGTTATTTCAACAGTCTTTTGTTAATTCTCCTTTTCATTTGCTATTTCATAACCTGTGATGTTAAAATTTTAGTTTAAATATTAGGGGATATATAATAATTCAGTAATTGTTAATTGTTCAATGTTAGGTCACAAAACCCAGAGTAACAAATATTACTATTGATTGGCTTAATAGAAGAATTCTTAACATAATAGGTAGAAAAGAGAACTCTAGAAACATAATCCTGAACCTCCACCTAATTTACCACCACAGATCAAATCTTTTCTTTCCTCTGTCTAATAGGCTTCTTTAAATACAGAATTCCCAATTTTGCTCTCTTAGTCAAGCCCCTCAGTGAGATTTTCTGAGCATGGCTTTTAAGGTCTATAATGACCAAGGAAGTAACAGAAAAGGCAAATAAGGCCCAAAAGAAGTCAGGAAATACCAACTTTTGGCTCCAGTGCCCTAAGGGGTTTTATAGCTTTCATCAAGGCCCTGCTCCAGAGTGGAAAGAAAGGTCATTGAACTGAAGCCTGCCAGGCTTCCTGGCCCCACCAGTTGACACACCTGTGCTGTGGAAAGAAGGACATGAGAAGATAAGCTGCCCCCTTGCTCCATGGAGGGAGGGTTCAGTCTCTTCTAGCCCTGCTCCAGCTATCTGTGACCTGACCTTGCCCAGCATGCTGGGAATTGCCACTGAAGGCCAAGGACATCATTCACGAGCCTAAGGTATTTCTTCCAAGTAGCAGATAAGCTAATCTCATTTCTTGTAAACACAAGGGCCATCTACTATGCTTTGCTTGAATATTTAAGTTTTATTTATCCCTCAAAGATCTCTACTGTGGGTATTGACAGTCTGATTTTATTGCTTTATTTAATGTTTAGTATCTCCTTTATTTCTCTTATCTCAATGCTCCATGCCTATTATAGGCTGGGACCTACTGCTAATTCCAGCTAGAAGCAGTGATCACTAGGACTTAAACTTTAACTGCAAAGTGTAGAAATGTAACACCCTTTCCCTAAGTACTTGCAGGTTTTATAGGTTACTCAGCAAACTGTTCAAAGACTGTCCAAGAGGCACTTCTAACAGTACACCACCCAAGAACTGACTCCCACGTAGACGGGTCCACACACCATGATCCTGACCACTCCCACTACTGCCAAGGTAGAAGGCATACCCGCCTGGGTCCACCACAGCCGGCTGAAGCTTGCAGTCCCAGCAGAGACACCTTTGTGGACAGCGAAGACTGACCCCGCCAACCCTTGTAAGCTGACCCTGAGAAGGACAGCATGCCCTGCTTCAGCCACAAACCAGAAGTTAACTGGTCCACGCATGGCTAATGCCTAGAGAAACTCACTAAGGACCTCCTTTTAATTAGACTTTGGGAGGGAGGGAAACTAAGGTAAAGGAAAGCCAAGTGTAAGGCCAAAAGCCACAGCCAGGGCCACTATCACAGCAGCCCAGCCCACGCAGGTTCTCATTGGATTCGGACAGTCGGTAAAGAAACAACGGAGCCACAAACTGGTGGGCCATAGTCTTTAATTCTAGCTTGCACCCAGCGGGCAAGTAAAAAACACACACTGGGCTCCAAAACCCAATCACATTCAGTGCTCACAAAGCCACTGACTTATCCGAGTTTCCTAGAATCAAAGGTTTCTAGCTCACCAGCCTTATTCTCCTCAGTTCCCCATCTCCTTCCTTATCCCAGATACAAACTCTACACAAACTGGCATCTCACTCAGCACTCCACCATCTTGGCTGCTTCTCCTGGCCTCTTCCACATGGCCTTTCTCTGCTCTCCTCTGCTCTCTCTTCTAATGATAATCTCAGGAACCAAGAGAGGGCAAGCCCCCGTTCTGCCCCTATTTTATAGTGTAGCTTCACAACCTCTAATCCAATATACAAAATAAGGAAGTCTCTAATACAAAGTCACTTCTCTGAGGCATGATTGGATTGTATCGCCCCACATCAAAAAGGGTGGGAAAGGCTTAATCCCAAAACCAAGCCCCAGGCTACAAGGATTCTCAACACACATTAATATCACCTGGGTGATGGCCTCCTCGTGGGCAACGTAATCTTTAACAAAGTGAGCATAATATATTTTATCTGCCCAACACCAAGTAAGTCATCTTAAGGTTTGATGCATGTACTGCTATGAGTCATACAGAAAGGAAGTGTAGGTCCTTTGGCTGAAAGAGAAGCTACAAGGTAAATGAAAATTTTATATGTGCTCATAGATACCACTATAGAATAGTGGTATGAATACTGGTCATGTGTCCAATAGGCTACTTAGGAAAAGGACACCTCCAAAAAGCAATCTTTAAAAGAGGATTACTTATTACTGATTTAGTCCTCACTGAAGATTGATGTTTTTAGAAATTAAGAATTCTGATAAATTAGAAAGGAATTGTATGTTTGGTGTTTTTTTTACTTTACAGAGACAGAGACAGAGTCAGAGAGATGGATAGACAGGGACAGATAGGAACAGAGGAGATGAGAAGCATCAATCATTAGTTTTTTTGTTGTGCATTGCAACACCTTGCAACACCTTAATTTTTCATTGATTACTTTCTCATATGTGCCTTGACCATGGGGCTACAGCAGACCGAGTAACCCCTTGCTTGAGCCAGCCACCTTGGGTCCAAGCTGGTGAGCTTTTGCTCAAACCAGATGAGCCCTCACTCAAGCTGGCAACCTCGAGGTCTCGAACCTGAGTCCTCTGCATCCCAGTCTGATGCTCTATCCACTGCGCCACCACCCAGTCAGGCGGAATTGTATGGTTTTAATGATATAAGGTGTAGAGGTACTTTTAAAAAGGAAAAGGAAAAAGTAAGTTGTAAAGAAAGTTCATAAAAGTTGAAGGTTTATGTAAGTTGCAGAAGGTTTGTGCAAGTTGTAAGAAGTTAGTACAGAGAAGAAAAATACAAGGCGGAAAGAAATTAGTCCATAAAGCTTGTAGTACTAAGGGCACACTATCAGCATGCCAGCACATACTGACCCAATTAGCTTATAGCTACAGCTAAAGTAGAAAATTCTCATGAGCCCCAGCCTTATACCATTCTCCCCACTGATGAAGAATCAAGGGTTTGATTTATGCCCAAAAGAGATGGGGGAATGTTAGATTCAGGGAGTGCTGATATGCTGGGGCTGCCAAGAGTGTAACTATTGAAGGAACAGGGAGTGCTGATAGGGCCCCTGTGACGCCGAAAACAAAGAGTTCAGCAACATCCTGCATTTTATGAGTCAGAGACCCTTATCAGAAGTTTATGTTTGAAATTCTCCACTAAGCAATACCCCCCCCGTAACTGCGCATGACCTCCCTAGCCAATAACTAACAGCCACATCAGCTTCTGTATAATGCTTGCTCAACCTAGATAGCCACCCTATGAAAAGGAGCCATTTTAGGCCCTGGCCAGTTGGCTCAGTGGTAGAGCGTCGGCCTGGCGTGTGGGGGACCTGGGTTCGATTCCCAGCCAGGGCACATAGGAGAAGCGCCCATTTGCTTCTCCACCCTCACCCCCCTCCTTCCTCTCTGTCTCTCTCTTCCCCTCCCACAGCCAAGGTTCCATTGGAGCAAAGATGGCCGGGCGCTGGGGATGGCTCCTTGGCCTCTGCCCCAGGTGCTAGAGTGGCTCTGGTCGCCACAGAGCGATGTGGCGGAGCATCGCCCCCTGGTGAGCAGAGCGTCACCCCCTGGTGGGCATGCTGGGTGGATCCCGGTGGGGCGCATGCAGGAGTCTGTCTGACTGTCCCCGTTTCCAGCTTCAGAAAAATACAAAAAAGAAAAAAAAAGGAGCCATTTTAGAAGCTCGGGGCTGCAGTGTTCCCCTGTGTGGGTTGCCTGCAGTCCCTGAGGAGGTCTGCAATAAAACTTATAAAATTTACTTTGTGTCTGCTGTGGCCTGTCTCCTGGGATGTAACAATCAGCAAGGGCATTCCCTTGTCATAAAGCTCCAGGGAGCATAGAATGAGCTCAAATATGTCCTATAAAACATGGAGCTTTATGCTGACATACAAGTTTTTGAAGGAGGAGAAATTATTGAAATAGTTCCTCATCTGCAGTTGTCCCCAAGACAGCAGTCTCTATAGTGGAAACAATGTTCCAGTAGAGCCTGAGCTCTATGTCAATCAGGCATCCCTGATTTGACTTCCCCACACAGTGGGACACTCCTGCTTATCAGCAGGGCTGGCAGCCCCTTCAAGACTACTATTGAGGTGGCTATGAGGATTCTACTTATCAGTGCCAAGACCAACTGCCACCAGAGGAAAGACACAAACGACACACAAGTTAGTTGCAAGAATCACACAGGCAGTTTATTTTTCACAAATCCTTTTGGCGTGTCTGGGTATAGCTTAAGGGGGCCCCGTCGGTGTGCTCCTCTCAGTTATCCATTGTTAGAGCCGCGTGGACATAGTCCACATTCAACATTGGAGTCTGGGCAACTACTGCAGCAGGGGAGCCCCTTAGCTTTAGTACCTTTTCTGGCCAACACCTTCTAACAGGTGTCAATCTACAGGATTATCACCTCAAACCACCTTTTGGGGAGTTTCTCACAGGGAGCCCTTTTTATGTTAATCTATTGAAATGTCATATCAAGCCACTTTCAAGATGTTCCTAAGGAAGCTTCTTGTTTATGTTAACTTACAGAGTTATGACATCAAGCCACTTCTTGTCTATATATCACTTCACACACACACTAAGTGAGCCCTGCATGAAAGTCAGGGTCTGTTTATTATATCTGTACACACTATATTAATTCCTATCCAGATGACATAATTTTAATTTTCTAGATTGCTTTTAATATTAAATCCTAATTATTTCTATATATCTTCCAGATTTTTCTATATTTCTATATATTTAATTACTATAACATTATATTACTGCAACATTTCACTCCTTGATCCCAACAAGCTATATGCTTGCAGGAATCACTACAAAGCTATTTTTTATTCCTTTTTAAACATATATTGTAAATGGGATTACACACCTTTAATCCTAATTGTGAGGTCGGTTGGCAATGGGGGAAGGTCACATGAGGAACCAGGCCCAGGAACTTTGGCTGGAACTGCCCACACCCATACAAGTCAAAAGAAACTTCCCAGGAGCCCTTTGAAAAAGAACAACTGTCAGTCAATAAAATTTCACCACTTCATATCAACCCAACCACCCTACCAATGCTATAAATTACTCCCAAACAGGGGAGGTGGCTCGACTTCTCTGGCCTGTCTCATGGACCACAGAACCTCATCCAGGATGCACTGAATAAATCTTTTGCTATTCCACACTTGGCAAATATGCCCTTCTTTCTTCCTCAGCAGGGAAATACCTTACACTAATACAATCAAAACAAACAGACATAAAAGCATTATTATGTCCAATCCATGTTGATGTAAAGGTATGAATACCTTGTTCAATATAATATACGGATTTAATAAGTTCCATGTTGGTTTACAACTCAGTGTTAAAAATATAGATCCTATAGTCCAGGTGTTGGGAAACTTTTTGGCTGAGAGAGCCATGAATGCCACATATTTTAAAATGTAATTCCATGAGAGCCATACAACAACCCGTGTACATTATGCATTATCCAATAAAAATTTGGTGTTGTCCTAGAGGACAGCTGTGATTGGCTCCAGCCATCCGCAACCATGAACATGAGCGGTAGGAAATGAATGGATTCTAATACATGAGAATGTTTTACATTTCTAACATTATTATTATTTTTATTAGAGATTTGTCTTCACGCCAGATGCAGCCATCAAAAAAGCCACATCTGGCCCTGGCCGGTTGGCTCAGCAGTAGAGCGTCGGCCTGGCGTGCGGGGGACCCGGGTTCAATTCCCAGCCAGGGCACATAGGAGAAGCGCCCATTTGCTTCTCCACCCCCCTCCTCCTTCCTCTCTGTCTCTCTCTTCCCCTCCCGCAGCCAAGGCTCCATTGGAGCAAAGATGGCCCGGGCGCTAGGGATGGCTCCTTGGCCTCTGCCCCAGGTGCTAGAGTGGCTCTGGTCGCGGCAGAGTGACGCCCCAGAGGGGAAGAGCATCGCCCCCTGGTGGGCAGAGCGTCGCCCCTGGTGGGCATGCCCGGTGGATCCTGGTCGGGCGCATGCGGGAGTCTGTCTGTCTCTCCCCGTTTCCAGCTTCAGAAAAATACAAAAAAAAAAAAAAAAAAAGCCACATCTATACTCTTTTATGGATTCTTGCTGTATTGGCCAAGAGTTTGCTTAAAGGCTTTTAATCATTGTAAAAAAAAATAGAAGACTGGATAAAGAAGATGGGGCACATATACACCATGGTATACTATTCAGCTAGAAGAAACGATGACATCAGATCACTTACAGCAGAATGGTGGAACCTTGATAACATTATGCGGAGTGAAATAAGCAAATCAGAAAAAAAACAAGAACTGCAGGAGTCCATACATTGGTGGGACATAAAAGCGAGACTAAGAGACATGGACAGGAGTGTGGTGGTTACGGGAGGTGGGAGGAGGGAAGGGGGGAAGAGGAGGAAGGGGAGGGGGAGGGGTACAAAGAAAACTGGATAGAGGGTGACGGAGGACGATCTCTCTTTGGGTGATGGGTATGCTACAGAACTAAATGACAAGATAACCTGGAAATGTTTTCTTTGAATATATGTACCCTGATTTATTGATGTCACCCCATTAAAATAAAAATTTATTTAAAAAAAAAGTCACATCTGGCTTGTGAGCCATAGGTTCCTGACCCCTGCTATAGTCTATAAAATTACATGGTTTACCAAGTCTTTTTGCATCATGGTCTAAGATGATGCTCATACTATTTTTTTTTTTTTAAGTTTTGCTGGGGTTTTGGGGGGGGGGGGGTTGTATTTTTCCGAAGCTGGAAATGGGGAGAGACAGACAGACTCCCGCATGCGCCCAACCGGGATCCACCCGGCACACCCACCAGGGGCGACGCTCTGCCCCTCCGGGGAGTCACTCTGCTGTGACCAGAGCCACTCCAGCACCTGGGGCAGAGGCCAAGGAGCCATCCCCAGCGCCCGGCCATCTTTGCTCCAATGGAGCCTTGGCTGTGGGAGGGGAAGAGAGAGACAGAGAGGAAGGAGGGGGGAGGGGTGGAGAAGCAGATGAGCGCTTCTCCTGTGTGCCCTGGCTGGGAATCGAACCCGGGACCCCTTGCACACCAGGCCGACGCTCTACCACTGAGCCAACCGGCCAGGGCCGATGCTCATACTATTTGATGTAAGGTTATCTACTTTGATCTGTTGTATTTGCCCCTGTTTGTTTACTGTCCACGTAGTGTTGTATCCTGCATTGCAGATTATTTCCTGTTGGGACAGAGATGCATCCTTAGCGAATTTTACTATTATTTTATGTCATGAACCAGTGCATCTAGTAATTCCAAGTCCCTGAGGGAGAATGATGATGGGGAATGAAGAAAATAGGCTTCAAGAGAAAAAGAATGGGACCAGGAGGCCTCTACAAGCTGATGGCAAGACAGAGAGAGCACTCCACCCCCAAACTGGCTTTATTTATAAGGCAAAGTGAAGTCATTAGCAAATCAAAGAGATCATTAAAACAAAGTCACATTTCCAAGGCAACCCAAGAATTCTTTCAAATGCAGAAAACCCCCACTCTACATAAAATTTTAACTTCACAAAACAGAGAATAAAACTGCCTTCAATCTTTCCAGAGACATGGAAGATAGGACAAGTAGAAACCATGCAGCCTCACAGCTAACATCGAGGTGTGGAGAAAAACTTAGCCTTTAGCAACTTCACTAAGCAAGTGAGGTGGAGGGTTGGGATGAGGTCAAATACTCAGCTTCATAGCCAATATGGAGGTGTGGGTGGGAGAACTTCACCTTTTGCTAAGCCTCAAACTTACAAAGGCTTTGCCACTTGCGGTCTCCCACATATCCTCCTTTTCTTTTCTTTTTTATTTTTAATTTGTGTGCTGAGATTTGTACTCATCTGGTTTCCTAGTTTCCCAGATACCAATTCGGAGGCAGACTAGAAAAATACAGAATAAACACAAAATTAGAATAGCCAGTGCTAACAGATATCCATACAAGTGTCCTAATACATGAAAGGGATTAAAGCCTTTTAGATAATCAAGCAAATTCTTAGCCAATACAGCAGGATCTATAATAGTCTTTGCTGTTCTAAATGTCCTTAATATGTTAATGTAATTTCACCAAGTCCATGTCGGCACCATCACCATTCCATATTCTCTGTAAATGCAACTTAAACCCACTTTAGTCTCATTGAGAACTGTCACAAGGAGCAGGAGTCACAATCAAGAAAAGTCAGCATGGCACTGAAACTGTTGTCACATTCTCACTCTCTGTAGCTGGTTTCCAAGTCCCATAACTACTGCTTCTAGCACATTAAGCTTTTGCCTTAAGCTTAATGGGCATACTGAATCTCTGGAACCAGGTTGCTTTCTAGAGGCAATCAATCTTTCATGAGGCTTCATGTTCCTTGTTCCTTGCTGGCATTCAAAGAGGACCTGTTGATGACAAAACTGGAACATATCCTCACCCCCAAGTTAGTAATTTGATTAAATTTTGCCACTTAGGGCCAGTTAATATATCCTGGTATAACATGACAGACTTAGGCCATTGCTCAGCTGGTATAAAATGCCTCTCAGCTTCAGTAAGTCTTGAGGAGGAAATGTTTGAGTCTCTCCTCCTAACTTATGGAGTCTTACCAAACTTTCAGGAACCCACAAAGGAGCCTTAGAAAAGCTAGGAAAAACACACATATCCTCAGGCCCATAGGAGAACAGGGTCTGGCCTTTGCCTCATTCCTGTGAGTGGGTCCCTCCATCACACTTCAGGGAAGACTTTCCTATTGGATTCCAGAGTCTCGGGCCACTGAATGGCCCTGTACATCAGCATTCAAAAAAAAATTTTTTTAAGTAAAAAGCATGATAAACAAGACTTGCAGGAGTTCCAGGGTATGACTTCCACTTTTTTATTTTTTCTTATTGACCTTTAAGCATTTGCTGGCCATGCTCTATAATGCCTTGACCCTGAGGATTGTAAGGAATACCTGTCCTCGGGTTAATTCTGAAAAGTCTGACAAAATGTAGTAAATGCTTTTACAAGTTACACTCCATACCTTTCAAAACATTTCTATCCCATTAATTAACAGGCAATCTAGAGAGCATAGAAAGCTGAAAAAGTCTAGTATGACCTTCATTATCTTTCCATTGTAACAAAAAAAACTTAGAGCTTTTGCCCTAAGCCTCACAGCTCTGTGACTGCTTCATGAATGAGCCAAGAAAAAAGCCAATGTTGCTTAGCAATAACAGATGCATCAGCTCCTACATCTAAGAGTATTTTGTATTGTTAAGTATTTATTTTGTATTGTTAAGTATGTATTTCAGGGCATTAGAGGAGCCAAATTCCTGATTTCCTTGGGGCCTCTTTTGCCGGATATGGCCTAACAAGCAGAATTAGCATTTTATACTATTTTAACTGCCTAAAGCAGCTTGAGACAGATTTCTGAAATGACTTATCAGGGCCCTGCTTAATTTTGCTCAATTACTTTGTTTCACAGAACTGACTACAGCTTTACACATAAACAAGACAATTTACAACACAGAAACACAAATATAACATGCAAATCTGATTAATTCTAATACCTAAGTTGCCATTTGGCTCTCAACTCTGAACACACCTTACAAAGCACCAACCAATTTAGCAAATCTTATGGATCCACATTCCATTCTATTTAAATTTAAATGAGCACTCTTTACAAGTTCCAATTTTAAAGCAGAAAATGAAGGGATGAAACAATTTTTTTTCTCAATATTAGAGCCTGCATTTCCAATTTTTGCATACAAGAACTTAATTCAGACCTTAAAAATCACGTTTTAGATAACATCAGACAAAAACTAAACAGAAACAAGAATCAGACAAACTAGAGCACAACCAGACTAGAAAGATGCCTGCCTGATCTCAGTCAGGGCATTTTTCTGACAGAGGGACTGATGATGAATAGGACTAAACAAAACTTTCCCAAGGAAAAAAAAAACTCAGCAGCTGCTAGGAAATTCTGTAGTTAGATTTATCAGCAATCCCCTATCTAAATTCCAGGCAAAGAATAGGAAAGAAACAAAATGATAGTTCAGAGGATTATAGCTAAAACATTAAAGAAAACCAGATTATAACAGGAAAAGCTGTAACTTTCCTAACACCTGAGTCTCCTATCCATTCTCAAATTCTATAGCTGCTGTAACTGGCAGTTCAGGTTGACTATGCTGAGATTTCTCTACTTCAAGTTGACAGGATCAAGGAAGGCCCTGTTGTCTGTTTTCCTGAATTACCTGCCCTTCTACAGTATAATGTTGTAAAGTACCATACCCCAGATTCTGAAAGGCACTGCACCTCACTTCATCAGGTTTACATAGAGACACCAAGTCCAGATGAATTTGAAGAGTTTTATTAAAGGAGATTTATTAAATATGCCGGCTGCATATGGCTGACATGGAGCATAGCAGACCACCTATGCTCTGAGTATATTTCAGAGGCTGGTTATATACCCTTTAAGTACATACAGGTTGGGGAAGCATGACAGCATGACACAATCATTAACAAGATTATAATATTTGTCTAGGGCAGGGGTAGTCAACCTTTTTATACCTACTGCCCACTTTTGTATCTCTGTTAGTAGTAAAATTTTCTAACCACCCACTGGTTCCACAGTAATGCTGATTTATAAAGTAGGGAAGTAACTTAATAAAATTTATAAAGCAGGGTAACAGCAAGTTAAAGCATATAATAATAATTACTTACCAAGTACTTTTTCACTATTTGGCAGAATAAATCTTTATAAAACAACTTACTATACTTAAATCTATCCTTTTATTTATACTCTGGTTGCTCCACTACCACCTGTAGCATGCACCGGGTACAAGAACAAACGTTGGAGACTTTCAAAAGTATAGATGTTTCTTTATTGGCCAGTTTAACCTGCACAGGGGCGAATTCCCTGATGTCCAGAGACACCATACTCACAAGGAGCTGCAATGGGAATCACGCCTAGTGCTTACAACTAAGTCTTTTTATAAGCTCAGCAAGCAAGCAGTTCATAGAAGCAAATGTGGCAGTTAGCTATTGGCTAATTCATACTTATGTAGCATAACAACCCAAATATGGAATGGAATTTTTCAAAATTCTGCAAGTCTAAACATGTATACTGTTATTGTGTGGTCAGTGAGTCAGTATCTTGAACAACCTAAACACATATACTGTTATTGTGTGGTCAGTGAGTCAGTATCTTGAACAACCTAAACACATATACTGTTATTGTGTGGTCAGTGAGTCAGTATCTTGAACAACCTAAACATGTATACTGTTATTGTGTGGTCAGTGAGTCAGTATCTTGAACAACCTAAACACGTATACTGTTATTGTGTGGTCAGTGAGTCAGTATCTTGAACAACCTAAACACATATACTGTTATTGTGTGGTCAGTGAGTCAGTATCTTGAACAACCTAAACACATATACTGTTATTGTGTGGTCAGTGAGTCAGTATCTTGAACAACCTTGGTCATGGCATTCCTAATGGTCAGGGACAGGACCTGCCTGTACACTTAAGTTCCCTGTTCTGTTAGTGCCTTGCCTACATCCTGTTATTTTAAACATTCTGATCTTTTCTTGGTCTTTACATTCCCTACTCCTGTTGGGACATAAATCAAACCCTTGATTCCTCATCGGAAGGAAGGATGGTATAAGTAGGTTGAGATAAAACCATTACCTTTACAGTCTCTATTCTTTCTTTTATAAATGTCAGGAGTTTATTAAGAACTACAGGTCCAATTATGAGAGCTAATAGAAGTATCAATAGTGGCCCAGCAATTGTAGATATAAAAGTAGTTAGCCATGGAGAAGTCCTGAACATAGAGGCATACCAGCCTGGGTTATCCTCATCCTCTGACTTTCTATTCCTTAACCTGTTGGCTAATACTTTAATATTCTCTCTAATTATTCCAGAATGATTGGCATAAAAACAGCATTCTTTGCCTAAGGTGGCACATAACCCTCCTTGTTTGAGGAAAAGGAGGTTTAACCCTCTCCTACTCTGTAAGGCCACCTCTGCTAATGAATCTATCTGCTTTTCTAAGAAAATTACTTGATTTTGGAGTATAGCAATGTCCTTTGAGAAAGTATGGGACAATTGCTTTAGATTCAATTCTCCCTGAATCAGAGAAGCAGCTCCCACTGCAGCTGATCCTACAATACCTATAGTAGCTATGATAGGTATTAAGAGTGAAGGAGCTCATTTTTCTCTCAAAGGTGGCGTAAGAAGGAAATCAGGGTTGCCTCTGTATAGATACACTTGCGGGATAATGTATGCACTTACACAAAGCTCAGGGTTAGTAGGAACAATACACTTGAATATACCTTGGGTACACACAAACCATAATCCCTCTGGTGCTTTCATTACCTTTGGCTTTTCTGGATCATTAGTCAGAGTTTCTTGATTAAGACAATAGTCACTATAATTAGAGTTAGTTGAAATGAAATTAGCTATGAGATAACAGGTTCCTCTTCCATGAAACTCGGCTAGGGTGAAAGATCCCCCAGAAGAACAATCCTCTATTTGATCCTGTTCTCTAGTAGTGGGAGGGATTATAGTACTAGGAACTAAATCCCCTCCTTCTGATGTATTGACTCCTATCCCAATGTAAAAAGGAGGTCTAGGGCTAAGACAAAAGCAACAAGGCTCAGTGATATCAGGTTGAGTGTTATTAAAGTAAGTAAACACTTTGTCCAATAATCCTAGTTCTTCTTGTTGTTCGTCCAATGATGGATGGAGAGTATGATAGGGGCTTTCTGGAGTTGGACTAACTAAGTCCAACTCGCTTGTGGAAGAACTGGTCAAAGGGGTGACTGGTGGTTTGGGCACTCTAGGGGGTAACTTATTATTTCCCCCTTTAAAAAGAATTTTATTCCGTGTGGGCAATCTTCTGATAGTAAAGAAGGTTCCTGGATCCATGCCCTTGGTATAGAGTCCTATTCCCCATGTTTTTCCCTTACTCCAACTTGGATCTTGAGGCCTTTTAATAGTGACTATGGTAGGGTTACAATTATTTATATAACATTGGTAATTCCCTACTTCTTCGGGCCTCTTTCCTCCATACTTAGTTCCTAGGCGGAGGAGGTCTATATCTGGGTCAGGTCTTGGTGGTCTCCATATGGAATCACTGGTAAGCATTTCACATCCCCATGCCTTACAATAATAGTCAGTGGTAGATCCACATGTACGGCGCTGTCCTGAAGGAGGCTCAGGACATGCATAATGTGGGGTATACCACAATGCCATATTATGGCGATCGGGCTAACAGTGCTCAGAATCACTCCAATGTGGTGGGCCCAAAGGTATTCTGGGTTGCCATCCTATATACCTATGTGCCGCGGGAGAGTCACAAAACTTATCATCAAAAAAACTTTGAAAAATCTACTCTGAAAGTTACTTGGTTGCCCCATGTATTGTTTTGTGCTATTATTGTACCATCAGCTGTTCTGATCAATACCCATTCTTTTAGTTCTAATCCTTTACTGGGTATACTATTAAAAGTTATTAGTCCTAAGTGGAGGAGAAAGTGAGCTTTAAAGGCTCTCCAGGGGTCTGCTTGACTTGCCATCTCCAGGGTTCCCTGTTGGGCCGTTGAGCTGGCTTCACGTGTGAGAGATGGATCCAATAGGGCTTTTCAGCTACTCTGACTGCAGAAGGGGTGCTGAGCAATACCTGGAACGGTCCCTGCCACCATGGCTCTAGGTTTCCTCGATGGTGGTTAAGAATCCAAACCCACTGTCCAGGTTCTGGTGGCGACAGCCTCTGGGCGTTGTCTTCCGATGCTGCAGTCCTCTGCTCCCGCAGCTCCCTTACTTCTCTCCAAATCTGCTGCAATGCCTGTAGGGACTTGAGGAAGTTATGATTAGACACCTCTATTTCCTCTCTGGTGAGCTGGGGAACCAGGGGAATGGGTTGTCCAAACATGAGCTCATAGGGGGTCCATTTATTAGTGTAAGGTGTACATCTAACCCGGAATAGGGCAAAAGGGAGTAACTCTACCCAGTTTTCGCCGGTCTCCTCCTTTAACTTAATTAGAGTTTCCTTCAAAGTTCTATTCATTCTCTCTACTTACCCTGAGCTTTGAGGCCTGTAAATACAATGTAATTTCCAATCAATTCCTAACCTCCTAGCTAATTCTTGAGAAATCTTAGAAATAAAGGCTGGTCCATTATCAGATCCTATTGCTATGGGGATTCCATATCTAGGGATGATCTTTCTTAGTAGAATCTTACAAACTGTGAAAGCGGTTTCACCCTTGGTGGGAAAGGCTTCTGTCCATCCTGTAAAGGTATCTATTAGCACAAATAGATACTTGAATCCTGCCTTTCCTGGAGTCATTTCTGTGAAATCTATTTCCCATAATTCTCCTGGGCACTTTCCCTTATATCTAACCAAGGGAGGAAGCTTCTTGTTTGCAGCATTGACCTTAGCACAAGCCTTACATCTAGAAACTATAGATTGTACTATATTTCTAATCTGGGGTCCCCTATAGTACTTCTTAATTAGTTGTTCCATCTTATTTTGCCCTAGGTGGGAACTTGCATGGATCTCCTTTGCAATTTCTCCTATAACTCCTTGGGGTAGGTAGAGTCTGGTGTCAGGAAGTTCTATCCACCCTTGCTTATTTCTTTCACCCCCTAATTGCTTTCCCTCCTGCTCTTCTTCAGTATATTTAGGGTCTGGAGGCAGCAAGGGTTGAGGCAAGAGCGGAAGAATGTCTGCAGTCCCTCCTTCCGCAGCTTCTCTGGCAGCAATGTCAGCAAAACGGTTTCCTTGAACAATTGGAGAGTCCCCTTTTTGATGTCCTTTGCAATGATTTATGGCTACTTTAGAGGGAAGCCAAATAGCATCAAGCAGGGCTAAGATCTCAGTCTTATTTTTAATTTCTTTTCCTCCTGCTGTTAGCAAGCCTCTTTCTTTGTAAATAGCATCATGAATGTGGGCAGTGGCAAAAGCATACCTGCTGTCCGTGTAAATGTTGGCCACTTTTCCCTCAGCTATCTGGAGGGCCTGTGTCAGTCCAATTAGCTCTGCCCGCTATGCAGATGTACCTTTTGGTAATGCCCTTTGCCACGAGACACTGTCCTGGGTGGTTACAGCTGCTCCTGCATATCTCTGTCCATCTCGGACATAACTGGTTCCATCAGTGAACAGCGTGAGGTCTGCCTTCTCATAGGCCTGGTCCCAAAGGTCCGGTCTGGCCCCTGTGACAGTGTCCAGTATCTGTCTGCAATCATGGACCACTGTTGGGTCTGGCAATGGTAGCAAGGTGGCAGGATTTAAGGCTGCTGTTTTCAAAAACTGCACTGCCAGGGGATTCGATAGCTGTGCCTGGTACTGCGTCAGTTGAGCATTGGAGAGCCCACCTATCCGGTGGGGCTCTCAGCACTTGTTCTAGATAATGTTCTCCAATTACCTGAATGCCCTGACCCAATGTCAGTTTATTAGCTTCCTTAACTAGGGTTGGGGTAGCAGCAAGTGCCCTTAGGCAAGTTGGCCAGCCAGACGCTATGGGGTCTAACTTCTTGGACAGATATGCTACAGGCCTCTTCCATGGCCCAAGCTTTTGGCTGAGGATTCCTAAGGCTACCCCTCCCTTTTCAGCAATGTACAGCTGAAAGGGTCTGGCCATGTCTTGTAAGGCCAATGCTGGGGCAGCTACTAAGGCCTCCTTCAGTGCCTGGAAAGCCTTCCTTTCCTTGTCTGTCCAAATAAATTGTTCTTCTTTGCCCCAAGTCAACTCGTGCAGAGGCCTGGCTAGTTCTGCAAACCCTAGTATCCAAAGTCTGCAATAGCCTACTGCTCCCAGAAACTCTCGCACTTGTCTCTTATTAGTGGGTTCTGGGATCTGTAACACAGTCTGGATCCTTTGACTAGATAATGACCTTTGTCCCCCTTGTAAGTTATACCCCAGATAACTTACAGTTTGGGTGACGATCTGGGCCTTCTTGGCAGAGACTCGATACCACATCTGCTGGAGGTCCAGGAGTAGGTCTAGGGTGGCCTCCTTACATTGTTCCTCTTCTGCTACAGCGATGAGGAGGTCATCCACGTATTGGAGCAGTACAACTGATGGATGGGCAGCTCGAAACCCCTGCAAGTCCTTGCTCAAAACCTCATTAAAGATAGTGGGGGAATTCTTGAACACTTGGGGAAGCCTGGTCCATGTATACTGCCCCACTAGTCCATTCTCTGGATCATTCCATTCAAAAGCAAATATCTCCTGGCTCCTGGGGGCCAGTGGAATACAAAAGAAAGCATCCTTCAAATCTAGTACTGAGTAATAGGTATGAGTAGGGGGCAACGAGCTTAGCAAAGTGTAGGGATTTGGCACTGTGGGGTGAATAGTCTCTACCCGGGCATTTACTTCTCACAGATCCTGCACCGGGCGATAGTCCTGGGTCCCAGGCTTCTGGACTGGGAGCAACGGTGTGTTCCAAGCCGACTGGCATTCCCGAAGGATGCCTGCCGCTAATAAGCACTTCAAATGCTGTGCTATGCCTTGCTTAGCCCGTGCAGGTATGGGGTATTGCCTCACCCGCACTGGGCTTGCGGTGCTCAGCAACTGCACTATGACAGGTAGCTGGTGAGTGGCTAGGCCTGGTGGGTTGGTTTCTGCCCACACTCTGGGCACCTTTTCCCATAACTCCTCTGGGACCCCGGTGACTTCGTCCTTACCTTCTTGGAGAACTGCCATCAAGTATTCTTCAGATATGGGCACTGTTACCTCTAGGTTGACTCTTTCACCTTCTTCTTGGGAGCTGCTATCTCCTTGCTTGAAGGTGATCGTGGCTTGAAGTTTCTGCAAGAGGTCTCGGCCCATGAGAGGATAAGGACAATCTGGAATGACTAGAAATGAATGGGTGATAGTGCCTTGGCCCAAATTAGTAATCCTTGCAGTGGCCCATGGGTAAGTTATTGCTTTGCCTGTTACCCCTACTATTTTCGTAGTTTCTTTCTGTATTTGGCCCTGTGGTTTCTTCAGAACTGAGTAGGTGGCTCCCGTGTCAACTAGAAAGTCTATTGGCTTTCCTTCGACTGTTAAGGTGACCATGGCCTCCTGGGAGCCAACAGAAATGGAGCCCTGGCCTCGTCAGTCTAAGGTTTGGAGCAAGACCTCTGAGGCTTATTTTGGCTTTTGGCTGTCAGCCTGTAACTTTGGGCAATCTCTCCTCCAGTGTCCTTTCTCCTTGCAGTATGCACACTGGTCCTTGTCTATTCACTTTCGTGGTTGACCTCTCTCTTTGCCTCGTTGTTGCTGCTTCCCTTTTCCTTTCCCTTCAGACTTATGAGCAGCAAGGAGGATCTTGACAGCTGCTCTCCCTAAGTCTGGGTCATCCCTATTTATGTATACCTTCTGGGCTATTTCAATCAGCTCTCCTCTATTTTTCCCCTCAAATCCTTCTAGTTTCTGAAGCTTCTTCCTAATGTCTGATGCAGCTTGCGTCACAAAGGTTATATTTACTAACCTGCGATTCTCTTCAGTCTCAGGATCTATAGGGGTATAAATCCGGTAGGCCTCTATTAGCCACTCTAAAAATGCAGCGGGGGACTCTTCCCTTCCCTGAATAACCTCACTTACCTTACTAAAGTTGGTGGGTCTCCTGGCTGCTGCCTTTTAGCCCCGTAACAGAGGCCGGTGGTACTGGAAGAGTGCTTCCCTTCCCCCTGAGGTATTTGGGTCCCAGTTTGGGGGTTGTTTAGGAACATTCTCTACTTCCATATCTGTTCCCCCATCCTCTAAAACAGCCTTTGCTGCTTCTCTCATTATCCTGTTCCTTTCTTCTGTAGTAAAAAGAGTTTGCGAGACCTGTTGGCAATCATCCCATGTTGGCTGATGGGTCCTGAAAACGGTCTCAAGCAAGGATATTAATCCCTGCGGTTTCTCAGAAAAAGGAGGATTCTGATGCTTCCAATTGTCTAAATCACTGGAAGAAAAAGGCACATAAATAAAACGGGGTGGCACACGGGACCCGCATCCAGTGCCGGTGGCGCCTCCCGAAGTGGTAAAATGGCCGTGCTCCCCTGGGCGCCTCCCACCGGAGGAGATAAAATGGCGGCACCTTCCACCGGAGGAGGTAAAACAGTGGCACCTTCCACCAGAGGAGGTAAAACGGCTGCACCTTCCGCTGCCTTGTACACCACCCCTCCTCGGGTGTGAGACGGGCTTGAAAGCTCACTCACATCTTGCCTCGAAGAATCAGGTTCTTCCTGCCACTGATAAAGTGGAGGAAAATTCACCGGATCTAGGTGATCCTCCAGCGGCTCAGGCAAAACAGGGTAAATTCTAGATGACGGCACGGTAGGTCGTGCCAGGGGATTAGCCTCTCCCCTTTCCTTCTTACTGCCTTGCCCTGCCTTCTGATTATCTGCAGTAATACACACTGCCCTTCTCTCTCTCTTGCTATCCTTTATATGCTTCCTGATATAACTTGGCTTGTCAGTAGCAATATCAATCCACACATTTATATACAAATATTGGTCTGGATGGGGCACCTGATAGATAATGGCCTGGACTGCAAACACAATAGGGAGATCAAAAGTTCCCTCAGTGGGCCACCCTACGTTGAAGGTGGGCCATTCTAACTGGCTTAAGTTCCGGAGGGTCTCTCGATCTGGAGGCATTTCCCCTTAACCCTGTGCCCTTTTCTGGAAATCAGAAAAATTGTTTAACAAACACTCAAGCGGAGAACCAGGCACAGACTCTTATTGTCCCATTCTTCTGTATTCTGCTCTTTTTGCTTCTAAAACTTCACGAAAAAACAGAACAAATGTTAAAGTACAACCACCAATTAGTATTGTTAATAGGATACAAGATTGTCCTTCACTTATTTTACTCATTCAAGCTCAGACAAAGCGCAGCGCAAAGGAATCCCTAATGTGACCGGTCACTTCTAATGTTAACTCCTAGAGTTAACAATTCCTTTCAGAAAATGGCGTCCCGTTTCTGAAAGCTCTGGGTAGGTTACCAGTGGCGTCCCACCTACTACCACAGGTTTATGCGCTTCGGAGCTTAAAACCACACCAAATGAGGATCCTCAGCAAATACTTACTCAGCTCAAGCTGTCCCGTCGGTCTCCGACTCAAAAACTCCACCAAGGGAGATCTCGCTGGGGCCTCCAAGATGTAGCATACACCGGGTACGAGAACAAACATCGGAGACTTTCAAGAGTATAGATGTTTCTTTATTGGCCAGTTTAACCTGCGCAGGGGCGAATTCCCTGATGTCCAGAGACACCATACTCACAAGGAGCTGCAATGGGAATCGCACCTAGTGCTTACAGCTAAGTCTTTTTATAAGCTCAGCAAGCAAGCAGTTCATAGAAGCAAATGTGGCGATTAGCTATTGGCTAATTCATACTTATGTAGCATAACAACCCAAATATGGAATGGAATTTTTCAAAATTCTGCAAGTCTAAACATGTATACTGTTATTGTGTGGTCAGTGAGTCAGTATCTTGAACAACCTAAACACGTATACTGTTATTGTGTGGTCAGTGAGTCAGTATCTTGAACAACCTAAACACATATACTGTTATTGTGTGGTCAGTGAGTCAATAACTTGAACAACCTTGGTCATGGCATTCTTAACAGTCAGGGACAGGACCTGCCTGTACACTTAAGTTCCCTGTTCTGTTAGTGCCTTGCCTACATCCTGTTATTTTAAATATTCTGATCTTTTCTTGGTCTTTATATCACCCACCATAAAACCTGGAACGCCCACTAGTGGGCGATAGGAACCAGGTTGACTACCTCTGGTCCCCAACCCCCGGGCCATAGACCAGTACTGGTCCATGGGCCATTTGGTACTGGTCCGCAGAGACAGAATAACTTACATTATTTCCGTTTTATTTATATTTAAGTCTGAACGGTGTTTTATTTTTTAAAAATGACCAGATTCCTTCTGTTACATCCGTCCAAGACTCACTCTTGATGCTTGTCTCGTAAGTTCGACAATTATATTTAAAAATACCAGTTTTTACGCTGGTCGCATAATTTTATTTTGTGCATTTATCCATCCCACCCTAAAGGCCGGTCCATGAAAATATTTTCTGACATTAAACTGGTCCATGGCCCAAAAAAGGTTGGGACCACTGGTCTAGGGCAGTAATCCTAAACCCCCGGGCCACAGACCGGAACCGGTCCATGGGCCATTTGGTACCAGTCCGCAGAGAAAGAATAACTTACATTATTTCCGTTTTATTTATATTTAAGTCTGAACGGTGTTTTATTTTTTAAAAATGACCAGATTCCCTGTTACATCCGTCCAAGACTCACTCTTGACGCTTGTCTTGTAAGTTCGACAGTTATATTTAAAAATACCAGTTTTTATGCCGGTCGCATAATTTTATTTTGTGCATTTATCCATCCCACCCTAAAGGCCAGTCCGTGAAGATATTTTCTGACATTAAACTGGTCCATGGCCCAAAAAAGGTTGCGGACCACTGGTCTAGGGGATTTACAAAGAACGTTAAAACTTTCAAGGTATACAATCAAAGACATTCACAAATCCTTTTAGTATCTCTCCTCCTTTGCCTAGAGGTACATGTTAATCTCAGATTCCAGGAGGGGAAGGAAAGCCAAGATCAGTGTAAGGTGGTGTGTAAATTTTGCCTCTTATTGAAAGCGAAAGGGAGTTCTTCAGATAACCCTAATCCTTTCAAAGAACTTAAAACCAAATGACCCTAGTCATCCTTGTAAGTCAGGAGACTTCTATATTCTTTTTCTTCCTTTTTCTAAGAAAGGACAGAACAAAAAGCCTGACTTTTCCTTTTAAAATGGCCTTGCCAATACTAAGTTTTACAGTTTTCTGGCACCTTACCACAATACTTAGATCTCCATTCATTTGCCCAGTGTTTCCCTTTTCTACAGTGTGGACAGAGGTCAGGAGCTTTAGAAGCTGGCTTCCCTTGAAGGAGAAGCTAAGATTGACATCCAGGGGGAGTAGGGCAATTTCTAGCAAAATGTCCTAAACCTTCACATTGGAAACAAGATCCATGGGCAGAAGTACCTCCCTGACCTTCCTTCTTTTGTTTGTTCTGCTGTTTATCAAAGTATTTTCCTGGAAACCTCCCCTGAAGCACTGAGACAATAGCCAGACCTTGCATGTATGAAAGGTCCAATATCAATGCATATTCTGATGTAATCCCCTATTTCTCAAGTCTGATCTAAAGTTTGTTGGAGTGGGAATCTCCAAAGGTCTGAGACAAAGACCCTAGGAGCAACCTGATAAGGGTAAGGAGGAGCAGATTGTTGAGCATAAGAAGGAGCAGATGATGGCAGAGACACAAAGGTTAAAGTGGTCATAGCTGCAACATCCTCATTATCTCCATCTCTCGGGTCATCCTCAGACTCCAAAGTCATCTCATATTTACATCCCTCTGTTTTTGCTCACTCTGATCAAACAACAGCTCCTTCTCAAATAAAAACATTTGTACAAAAAAAAAGGTCCCTGTTGGGCAGATAAAGTATATTATGCTCACTTTGTTAAAGATGGTGCTGCCCACTTGGAAGTCCATTGCCCAGGTGATATTAATGTGTGTTGGGGGCAGGCAGTGAGCAGGTAGGATCCTTGTAGCCTGGGGCTTGGTTTTCCCATCCTTTTTGATGTGGGATGGTGCACTCTCATGAGGAATCCCATTATGCCTCAGATAAGCGACTTTGTATCAGAGACTTCCTTGTTTGTATATTGGATTAAAGGTTTTGATTCCTACACTATAAAGTGGGGCAGACTGGGAGCTTGCTCTCTCTTGGTTCCTGAGATTAGCATTAGAAGAGAGAGCAGAGTAAGGCCACGTGGAGGAGAGGAGAGACAGCCAAGATGGCAGAGTGCTAAAAGAGAAGCCAGTTGGTGCAGAGTTTGTGCAGAGAGAAGGAGATGGGGAACAAAGGATAATGAGGCTAGTGAGCTAGAAACCTTTGATTCAAGGAAACTCGGGTAAGTCAGTAGCTCTGTGAGCACTGAATGAGTGAGTTTTGGAGCCCAGTGTGTGTGTGTTTTTACTTAGCCCGCCAGGTGCAAGCTAGGATTAAAGCTAATGGCCCACCAGTTTGTGGCTCCATTGTTTCATTACCGTCTGTCCAAATCCAATGAGAACCTGAATTGGCCAGGTGGCTGTGATGGTGGCCTTGACTACTGGCCATACAGTCCCTCGTTCTTCACCCTAATTGTCCCATAATTTATTACTCCCGACTATACTCTCCTCAAAAACTTTACTCACTGTGAATACTTGGGGAGTTCCATCACCTGCCTTTAGTTTAGTTTTCTCGTACCCAGGTCCCTGTTCAGGCATCACTTGCCGTGAACCAGCACGGCTAGTAATTCTAGGTCCCTGAGGAAGAATGATGTGGAATGAAGAAAATAGGCTGCAAGAGAAATAGAATGGGATCAGGAGGCCTCTGCAAGCTGATGGCAAGACAGAGAGAGCACTCCACCCCCAAACTGGCTTTATTTATAAGGCAAAGTGAAGTCATTAGCAAATCAAAGAGATCATTAAAACAAAGTCACATTTCCAAGGCAACCCAAGAATTCTTTCAAATGCAGTAAACCCCCACCGTACATAACATTTTAACTTCACAAAACAGAGAATAAAAAGAAAACTGCCTCCAGTCTCTTCAAGGGACATGGAAGATAGGATGAGTAGAAACAATCCAGCCTCACAGCTTACACTGAGATGTGGAGAAAAACTCAGCCTTTAGCAACTTCACTAAACAAGTGACGTAGGGGATTCGGGTTAGTGCAAATACTCAGTTTCATAGCCAATATGGTGGTGTGGGTGGGAGAACTTAGCCATTTGCTAAACCTCGAATTTACAAAGGCTTTTCCACTTGCAGTCTCCCCCCACAATTTTATACGGTGGATTTTTCTTAATTTTAGGTATGATTCCAATTTTAATTTCTCCTTGTTTTTAATGGGGTTTAATTGGTTCTTCCAGGGGAGAATTTTTGTTTACTCTTGGCCTACTCTTTAGGGTGAAGCATGCTTCATTAAGAAGTGCTTGTAAATTGTTAGATTTTTCTATCTATTAATAATGTATGACTTTTGGCTTTTAATAACCCATTATGTCTCTCTATTATTCCTGATGGGAATAATAGATGGGATTCTATTATTCTAATAAATAGGATGGGATTAGGAGGCCTCTGCAAGCTGATGGCAAGACTCCACCCCCAAACCGGCTTTATTTATAAGGCAAAGTGAAGTCATTAGCAAATCAAAGAGATCATTAAAACAAAGTCACATTTCCAAGGCAACCCAAGAATTCTTGGGTTATATGGCATATAAAAATTCCAATCTATATTATTTATAGCAGCAAAAGATTGTACTCGGCTGGCTGTAAATTGGGTTCCTTGATCTGAATCTATGATTTTAGGAGTTTCGAAGAACATTTTCCAAATATTTAATGTCTTAATTGTAGTGGCTGTCAATGGGTGTTTTGCCGCCAAGGCGAACATTATTCCTCTATGTATGTCGACCATCATACATGCATATTTTTATTGGAAAAGCCATGGCAAGGGTACAGTAAAATCAATTTGGGCTTGAAAATTTGGTTTCTGGGGTCTATCTAACCCTGATGGCTCTGTTGTCTGGAATGTATATAAATTTTTACAGGCTATACATCTATTAATGCCTCTCTTTATGTCTTCTATTTTTGCCTTTAAATTTCTGGTTCTAAACCATTCTATCATTGCTATTTGTCCTGGATGTCCTAATTGGATATGAATTTTCTTTATGAACTCTAGCGAGAAATCTAAGTATTACTCTTGTATTTTATATTTATCCCCTTCCCTTTTTAATTTGATTGTAGGCATTGGGGATATTTTATATTCTCCTATATCTTCATCTTTTTCTAATCTTAACTTTAACCCATATGTTTTTGTTGTATCCCTAATATTAATTTCTTTGCCTACCTTAATTCCTCTCATTAGGTTATCTGCAATTTGATTCCCTAGTATGGTTGAAAAATTATCGGTGGCATAACCTGATATATGGGTTATATAGAGCTTTATGTGTGATGTTAATTCATCTCATTTTTCCCAGTGTTCTCTGGGCCAGAGGTCCCTTCCATTAATTTGCCAATTATTTTGTTTCCATTTTCCTGACCATTCTGTTATTCCCTTATATACTGCCATTGAGTCAGTAAAAACATATATTTGGGGTAGCCCCTTCTCCATAGCATATTCCACTGCCAGGAGGACTCCTATTAGCTCTGCATGTTGAGCCGAGTCAGTCTTACCTTCCCTCGTGAGTGCTGTATTTGTCGCCGGATTGAAAGCTCCTGCTCTCCATTTGGTTGAGTCACTGGCTACGGGGGCTGATCCGTCTGTAAACCAGGCATTTTTCAGTGAGGGTCTATATTTAGGCCCTACCACCCCTAGATTCTCGGGCACCCTTCGGTTCTCGACAATCTGTCTTGGGGGGTCTATCTCCAGTCTGGAGACCTCCTCTGTGAGAAGGGCTGGTTCGCCAGTGCTCATTATTTCTCTGGAGTTTATATACCATTTCCATGCTGGCACTTTTTCTTCAATTTGGGTACCTGCCAATTCCTCGGCCGACATTTTAATCCATGCTTTGAGGTAGTAAAGATCTGACTATTGTTGGGGTTTGTCCTGTTAGTGGCTCTGTATGGAGGAGGGCTGCATATAGTACCCATATATGTTTCTCATAGGGTAAATATTTCTTGTGGCAGTATGGGAATCTTTGGGACCAGAAGCCTCCTGGTATTCTTTGTTTATCACTTGGTCCGTTTTTATATAGACCCCAACATCCATGAATACTAGTGAATATTATGTCTAATGTAACTGTGTCTCCTGGTTTTGGTGCTGCTAATTTTTGATGGTGCTCTAAATATGCTTTTAATTGTTCTAGGGCTTCTTGTTGCTCTTTCCATCATGTAACATCTATTGCCTTCCTAGTTACTTTATATACTGGTTCTGCTAATACTGACAAGTATGAGATGTGATTTCTCCAGTATGCAAATAATCCCATTAACTGTTGGGCTTCCTTTTTATTGCTGGGAGCCTTAATGCTAAGTATTTTATTTATTACCTTTTCTAGTATTTTCCTACCATCTGAACTCCATTGAATTCCTAAAAATTTTACTTCTGTCCCTGGGGGTTGTATTTTTTGTGGGTTTATTGTCCATTCCGCTCCTTTCAATTGTTTTGTCACGTAAATTGATATTGCTTTCCTTGCCACGTGAAAGTAGTAATTGGTCTGGAATCCTCATGAATGGTATTGCAAAAAACATATCCGAGAGATCAATTGCTGCCATAAATTTTGAGTTGTCTTTTGTAAGCTGTAACCTTCTTGTGCATCAGGTAAGGTTCCATCTGTACTAAGAGAATTTTTGTTGATGTTTCTATAGTCTATGGTAATTCTATAGGTTTCATTTGGTTTTTTTACTGGCCACACTGGATTATTATATATATGTGATCTTCCTACCTCAATTTTGTCTTCATCTATTAATTTATTTATGGCCTCTGTCACCTCTTGATGTCCACCTTTTAGTGGGTACTGTGGGATAAATGAGGCTTTTAAAGGTTCTGGTAAAAATATGGGTTTTATTTACAACTGTGCTAAATTTGTTTGAAATTTATGTAATCTTGGTGTACATATTTTTAGCTCTAATAAATAGGGTAATATGTGCATTCCTATAATATTTTTAAAATTTGGGTTTATATAAAAGGTTACTTCCTTTGTTAATCCTTTATAATATATAATTCCATCTCTTTTGGGAGGAGGGCTTTTTTTTTTTTTTTTTTTGTATTTTTCTGAAGCTGGAAACGGGGAGGCAGTCAGACGGACTCCCGCATGCGCCCAACCGGGATCCACCCGGCACGCCCACCAGGGGGCGATGCTCTGCCCATCCAGGGCATCGCTCTGTTGCGACCAGAGCTACTCTGGTGCCTGAGGCAGAGGCCACAGAGCCATCCCCAGCACCCAGGCTATCTTTGCTCCAATGGAACCTTGGCTGCAGGAGGGGAAGAGAGAGACAGAGAGGAAGGAGAGGGGCAGGGATGGAGAAGCAGATGGGCGCTTCTCCTGTGTGCCCTGGCTGGGAATCAAACCCGGGACTTCCACACGCCAGACTGATGCTCTACCACTGAACCAACCGGCCAGGGCCATATAATTCCATCTCTTGCTGCTGCTATTAATGAATCTCCTGTTATTCCTTCAACCTCAATTAATCTTTTTGAATTATATATTCCCCTTAATAAATGAGACTTGGGAAGCTGTATCTATGAGGAATTGAGTTTGGGATTTTTTACTACTATCTGGGAATTTTACTTCAAAGGTAATATAAGGTCTGTTATCTCCTGGTTTATGTATAATTGTACTGCTTAACTTCTTTGCCATTGCTTGTATTTGTCCCCTTTGTTGTTCCTCGGGGGGTCATTCCAGTTTTTTTACTGTTTTTTCTGGAATGGGTATTTATATTTTCACTTTGGTCTGAAAAAGAATTATTCTTATTTTTTTCTCCAATTTTTTGGGGGGTTGTTTGTTTTTACAGAGACAGAGAGAGAGTCAGAGAGAGGGATAGATAGGGACAGACAGGAACGAAGAGAGATGAGAAGTATCAATCATCAGTGTTTGGTTGTGACACCTTAGTTGTTCATTGATTGCTTTCTCATATGTGCCTTGACCATAAGCTGTGAGCCTTCAGCAGACCAAGTAACCCCTTACTCAAGCCAGTGACCTTGGGTCCAAGCTGGTGGGCTTTTTTTTTTTTTTTTTTCGCTCAAGCCAGATGAGCCCGCACTTAAGCTGGCAACCTTGGGGTCTTGAACCTGGGTCCTTCCGCATCTGTCCAATGCTCTATCCACTGTGCCACTACCTGGTCAGGCCAATTTTGGTTTTGATTTCTCTGTTGTTCCCTGAATTTAAAGGATTATTTTGATTTTGTTGATTAAATGGATTATTTCCTTTCCAACAAGGGGCCTGATTTTTTTAAATAGTTGGGGTTTCCCTGTTTAGTAGAGCCCCTGTATGATAATTTAAAGTTATTATTTTCATTATTTATTCTTTTATATTGGAACCAATTTGTGGTTCTTCTCCTTAGGTTTGACATGGTTGTGTAATATGTAAATTTATTTTTCCCGTTTAAGTCCTCATGTAAATTGTATCCTTTCTCTAATGTCCTCTGCTGTGGATGCCCCTTGTAACAAGTTTTGTAATATAATTCTTGGGGGTTCCATGTATGAGTGCTCTGATAATCCCTGATGTATTTTTATTTTCCCACGGGTTTTCCAAATCATTCTCATATATACTTAGTAAATGTTCTAGCTTTCTTAACCCTATCTTTAAATCTCCTATTTCTGTCCATCTAGCTGTTATTGCTCCTGATGTTAGGTCTATTGTAGGGTATGCTGTTTTCCATGCTTCCCTAATCCAGTTCCATAATGATGTTATTCTATCCTTATTCTTATCTATTAACAATCCAAGTTGGTGTTTAATTTTTGGGTTTTCTTTTTGTTTTTCTTTTCTTTTCTTTTCTTTTTTTTTTTACAGAGACAGAGAGAGAGAGTCAGAGAGAGGGATAGATAGGGACAGACAGACAGGAATGGAGAGAGATGAGAAGCATCAATCATCAGTTTTTTGTTGCGACACCTTAGTTGTTCATTGATTGCTTTCTCATATGTGCCTTGACCATGGGGCTACAGCAGACCGAGTAACCCCTTGCTCAAGGCAGCGACCTTGGGTCCAAGCTGGTGAACTTTTGCTCAACCCAGATGAGCCTGTGCTCAAGCTGGTGACCTCAGGGTCTTGAACCTGGGTCCTCCGCATCCCAGTCCAATGCTCTATCCACTTCACCACTGCCTGGTCAGGCTGATTTTTGGGTTTTCAATTGCATCTATAACTGCTTTTAATTTATCTATAGACAGGAGAGTTGTATGTACTCCCTGTTCATAAATTTTCATTAACCAGTCTACATGTGTATTATTTCTTTGATTAATGTTTTTCTTAAATCTGTTAGCTCTGTTCAGGTGTATGGAATCAATTCAATAGTTTCCTCATTATTAGCATTTTCTTGTTTAATAGTTTTCTTTCTTATTACTACTGGGTCTGCTTTAACTCTTGCTAATACTTTCCCTGCTAATTCCTTGCCTTTGTGTCTATCTGCATCTATTTGATGGTTTGGAGGAGAATTCTTGTAATTTCCTTTCCTTCCACCCTCTCTATAATAGGGTTTAAATTGTTTGGTTTTTAATGTCGCATGAGATATTTTCTGCAACTGGGACCTTAAAACTTTTCCCTAGGGAGTCCTCAGTCATCCTCCAAGGACTTTCTGAAGTGGTGTTGCAAGGGTCCTTTTCTTTCTTAAGGATTCTTCTAAAGAAAGTTCTAATATTTTCCATTTTCCTTCTTAATATTAATTCCTACTCCATATCTTCCAAATGGGTGAAACTTTTTTGGGTTAGTATGTGGGTATCTGAAACTAGTTTCTACTCTATATTTCCTCCAGCACTCTCTTAGGCCTTTAATTAGTTTTAGCTTTAAGCAATATAATATTTTCATGAATTTTCCCCAGAGCTTATTTTGTAGATCTTCTTTATAACATTTTCTATAATTTGTGGGCTTTAGAAAGGTTTTCTCAGAGTTGCCTTTCAAAAGATTAATTGGAGTTGAAGGAATAACAGGAGATTCATTAATAGCAACAGCAAGAGATGGAACTACATATTATAAAGGATTAACAAAGGAAATAACTTTTTATGTAAACCCAAAGAGAGAGAAGCCAGTTTTGCCAAGAAAGAAGCCATGTTGGCAGAGTGAGTACAGATGGAAAACCAGAGGTGAGGGGCTTTGGTACTGGTGAGACCTTTGATTCTAGAAGAAACCAGAGAAGATTCTCCTGGTTGTGGAACCAGATAATGTATAAATATTTGTAGCTTTGTGAGCTCTGAATGAAGAGGGAAATATATTTTCCCTGTGTATTTGCTCACCAGATGGTGCAAGACTTGAATAAAGGAATGGCCCACCATTTTTTGGCTCCACTGTTTCTTTACCATCTTTCCAAATCTAATGGGAACCTGCATGTGAATGTCTGGGATGAGAGAAAACATAGGCTGTAAACTCTTCGATATCTCTCGTAGCAATATTTTTGCCAATTTGTCTCTACGGGCAAATGAAATAAAGGATAAAATAAATAAATGAGACTATATCAAACTAAAAAGGTTTTGCACAGCAATACTGCCTATGTTTTCTTCCAAGATGTTTATGGTTTCATGACTTACATTTAAGTTTTTTATCCATTTTTAGTTTATTTTTGTGAATGGTGTAAATTGGTGGTCTAGTTTCATTTTTTTTGCATATACCTGTCCAGTTTTCCTAACACCACTTTTTTTGTGACAGAGACAAAGAGAGAGACAGACAGGGATGAACAGGCAGGAAGGGAGAGATATTTTCAATGCATGATCATATTTCTGTTGAATCATATGGAGGAAGACAAATATAATTCATCGACGATCCATATTTGTTACCTTAAATCACACTGCAAGCGTCAGTTGAGGAAGTTTATTCACACTATTAGCACAAAAGTATTTTTTTTTAATAAACTCGACCTTCTTAACCTTTTTTATTTATTTATTTATATTTTTCTGAAGCTGGAAACAGGGAGGCAGTCAGACAGACTCCCGCATGCGCCCGACCGGGATCCACCCGGCACGCCCACCAGGGGGCGATGCTCTGCCCATCTGGGGCGTTGCTCTGTTGCAACCAGAGCCAGTCTAGCGCCTGGGGCAGAGGCCATGGAGCCATCCCCAGCGCCCGGGCCATCTTTTTGCTCCAATGGAGCCTCGGCTGTGGGAGGGGAAGAGAGAGAGAGAGAGGAAGGAGAGGGGGAGGGGTGGAGAAGCAGATGGGCGCTTCTCCTGTGTGCCCTGGCCAGGAATAGAACCCGGGACTCCTGCACGCCAGGCCGATGCTCTACCACTGAGCCAACTGGCCAGGGCCTAGCACAAAAGTATTTTTTCATAACATCTTTAATCCTCCTCATCAAACACGGAAGAATACAAATAATCCTATCCATGCAGATATGCACTACGTATTTGGTCATCTTCGACTCTACATACCTTTTTAATTTCTCTGGAAAAAGTGACATCATGTAATCTGTCAGCAACGTCAGTAAGATAGATACTAGAAAGCGCTTGACAATGAATTTAGTACATGAAATGATCGCATCCTTGGAAAACATTATGAATATAATCCCCTTAAACCACTCTGCACACGTTGATTGACGAAGTTCCTCATCCTCAAAGGAATATATGACGTTTTCCACACTATTAATGGAAGAGCATCTGCGTTTTGTCACAGCAGCTTCAATCTTCCTCATCAAACAGGAAAGAATACAAACAATCCTATCCACGAAGATAGACACCAAGATAGGCCCTAGAAAGTGCATGTCAATGGATTTAATATGTGAAATGATCACATCCTTAAAAAACATTATGAATATGTGTGCCTCAGACTTTGCTGAGTTCAGAAACGGTAACACTTTACTGAGCCTAGGTCTTAATTCAGGGGTCTCAAACTCAACTCAGCATGTGGGCCACAGAGCAAGATCACAGCCGTTCGGCGGGCCGCACTAGGTCTACAAAAGGCAACTATTACGCAACACTTTTCTCACTGCAGTTGAAAACAAAAAAAAAATCAGTACAACAAGCACAATCGTACATGCAGTTTACTCAGTGTCACAAAACGACCAGAAACTGTAGTTCGCATCACAACTGCTGTTAACTAAGCTAATATCTAGCTAGGATGCTAGAGAAATGAAAAATACAAGTAGGCCCCTAGGCTTACTTAATTTTATCCAAAATATTTTGAACTTCGTGGATTAGTCTGCGGGCCGCACAAAATTGTTCGGCGGGCCGCGAGTTTGAGACCCGTCTTAATTTATCAATGTGATTGACTAACAATACAGAGAGGCCAATGCTAGTACAAAATAGATTACAAAAATTTTTTTAAATAGATTTTTAAAAAGATTATAAAAATAAAAACTTTTAAGTTGGAAAGAAGCAAAAAATAACAACATAAAACACTTCTAGTACTCACGGTTCCCCTGGAAAGGAGAGGTACAGCGCACAATGCAAGGACCCAGGGAAGATGGCGAAGTAGGCAAAGCTGCGCGGACAAAAGAGCGAGAGGGCAGGAAACGAAGCTACAGCAGGTTTCCGTCATTTCCGGGGGAACGGCGCATGTGTGACTTCAGGAAAAGGTGACCAAAAAAAAAAAAAAGAATAACCAGCTTGATCCGGTCTATAGAAAAACCTGGGTGAGTGTGAAGCTGTAGGACTGGTCCCTAGAGACCTGTGACCTGAAACAGGGGAGATTTAGGGCCCCGGAAATACTAGGTCGGTGTGTGAATTAGATAAGGAGGTAGTTGGATTTCAGCAAAGCTATGACAACATTGAATTTATCAACGTGTAAAAAAAAATGAATGTGAAATATACACTGTTAACATAATAGTTTTCTAAAGATTTTTAAGTAAAACGGATTTGGCTGGCATAACTCTTGATAAATTGAAACAGGGGGATTGGGCGCTCCTTTCTAACCAGCAGGGCCTTTTGACACAATTTAGACACTTTAAGACCAATAAAAACAAAGCACTCTTCATATCTACAACACTCTAAGACAGGTTGTCTGTCAATCAACAAGCTTTTATATAAACATAGACACACAAACAGATTGAAGAAAAAGCAGAAGTCTGCAGTGAAATGACAACTGGTAAATATAGCAGAAACGGCCAATTTCATGAGAGACAGCAATGGAGTAGGTATAACAGCATCTTTTATTTCAGATTACAGCAATCTGAGAAGACAGTGGACTCTGGACAGAAAAACTGTCTTAACAATCTCAGGTTGCCTTGTCATTATATATCTTAGGGAGGTTAGTAATTTGCCACTAAATGTGGTTAGTCAGTGGCAGGGAACAGGAAATGGAAAGGATGGGTGTTCTCTGGGTCAGTGAAAAGATAAACTGGTTGCCCTCAATCCTACCTAAGGCATTCCAGCATCCTGTGTTCCTGGGAGCTCACCTATAAAGTAACTCCTTACATTCCTTAGAGGTACTAGAATTAGAAATTACAAGGTTTGAGAGTCTAGAGTCAAAAGTTCACGAAGGAGGAACTCATAAATCAACCTACTTGCTTCTTGAAAACTAAGGACAGGATACAGAGCAGAGGCTTTTCTTATTAAAATTCTATTTTCTACCTTACAGCTACATTTTTTATCTTAATATTTTTATGTGACCCCTTATTGATTATAATCAACAAGTCTAATTTCTAAACTTTATGCTTCCCTATCATTTTCTCCAATATAAGCTTTCTCCTACATTCTTGCAAAAGTAAATTTTTGCTGCATTTCAAAGTAAAGACCAGGGAGTCATAAAGAGAGAATAGCAAGCTGATTAACTATTTCTTAACCCTTACATACCTTCTATTCATTACAACTGAAAAGCTACTAATACTGAAGCCAAAGTTTCATTTTGAGGTTCCCCTATCAAAATGATTAGAGAAGCACCATCTGACCACCATTATACTAATAATAGATTTACAAAAACATCTAAGGTTATTAACCCTGTGACTGAAAGTCTGAGGAGAAACAGGATGTTCACATTGCACAATCCCTAATCCCTACCCCCCCCCCCCCAATACAAGTCAAAACCTAATTTCTGTGTAGTATTAACTACAAAGTATTTGTTAATTGCACTTATGGTACAGAGACCTGGCAGATATCATCAAAACAAAATAATAATGAGATAAATATATATCATGTCTCTCTTGATATGATTGACTAAACACAGCATCTTTTCTGTTTCATTTCTTCCCAAAATAAGGAAAGATATCAATTTATGAGGAAGTAGTAGCAAACCAAAACTGAAGCATCTTCAACAAAAACTCAACTACAAGCTTTTAGAAAATGTGAATGTCACAAAATAAAAACAGACTGAGATCCAGAGACCTGGCACCTAAAGGCAGCACACATCATGGGACTGGGTCCTGAGACAGCTAGGAAAGAATAAGAAGGGTATTTCTTCTCTCTTTCTCTCTCTCTCTCTCTCTCTCTTTTATCTCACTCTGTTTTATTCTGTGTGTCTGTGTGTGTGCATGAGCATGTGTTTTTCTGTGTCTTCCCACTCTGTGAAAGGTGGTTTCTTTTAGTTTGTTCCTTTTTATTTATTGTATTGACTTCTTAATACATATGCACCGAATCAGGAAGCACCAAAATGTATAAGACATCTACTAACTGATCTAAAAATAAAAACAGACACAAACACAATCATACTTGGAGATCTCAACACACAATTGGTGGCTTTAGATAGATCATCCAAACAGAAAATCAATAAAGAAATATTGACCTTAAATGATACACTAGACCAAATATACATAATACACATTTATAGGACATTTCATTCCAGAACTTTAGATTATACATTTTTTTCCAGTGTGCATGGAACATTCTCAAGGATAAACATCATGTTGGGCCTCAAAACTAATTCAACAAATTCAGGAAAATTGAAACTATACCAAGCATATTTTCTGCCCATAAGGCTTTAAAATTAGAATTCAACTGCAAAAAGGAAGTAAAGAAACTCACAACATCATGAAAATTAAGCAACATACTTCTAAAAAGTGACTGGGTTTAAGAAGAAATAAAAGCAGAGATCTTTTAATGTATACAGACAAATAAAAATGACAACACAGCCCGACCAGGCGGTGGCACAGTGGGTAGAGCGTCGGACTGGGATGCGGAGGACCCAGGTTCGAGACCCCGAGGTCGCCGGCTTGAGCGCGGGCTCATCTGGTTTGAGCAAAAAAAAAAAGCTCACCAGCTTGAGCCCAAGGTCGCTGGCTCAAGCAAGGGGTTACTCGGTCTGCTGAAGGCCCGCGGTCAAGGCACATATGAGAGGGCAATCAATGAACAACTAGGGTGTTGCAACGCGCAATGAAGGGCTGATGATTGATGCTTCTCATCTCTCCGTTCCTGCCTGTCTGTCCCTCTCTCTGACTCTCTCTCTCTCTCTCTCTGTCGCTGTAAAAGAAAAGAAAAAAAAAAAGAAAATGACAACACAGCATATCAAAATTTCTGGAATTCAGTGAAAGCAGTAATAAGAGGGAAGTTTACATCATTACAGGCTTATATCGAGAAAGAAGAGAGATCACAAGTAAACAACCTCACATCACACCTTAAGGAACTAGAAAAAGAAGAACAAAGGCGTCCTGGCCAGATGGCTCATCAGTGAAGCATTGGCTTAGCGTGTGTAAGTTCTGGGTTTGACTCTTGGCCAGGGCACACTGGAGAAGCACCCATCTGCTTCTCCACCCTTCTCCCTCTCCTTCCTCTCTATCTCTCTCTTCCCTCCCTCAACCAACGCTCCACCAGAGCAAAAGTTGGCCTGGGCACCGAGGATGGCTCCATGGCCTCTGCCTCAGGTGCTAGAATGGTTCCAGTTGCAACTGAGCAACACCCCAGATGGGCAGAGCATCGCCCCCTGGTGGGCATGCCAGGTGGATCCAGTCGGGCGCATGCAGGAGTCTGTCTCTCTGCCTTTCTGCTTCTCACTTCAGAAAAATACAAAAAAATAAATAAATAAAGAGGAAGGACAAAGGCAACACAAAGTCAGCAGAAGGAAGGAAATAGTAAAAATTAAAGCAGAACTAAATGAAATAGAGAATAAAAGTACTATAGATAAAATTAATATAATAAAGATCTGGCTCTTCAAAAAGATTTTTTATTTTATTTTATTTTTTGTATTTTTCTTAGGTTGGAAACGGGGAGGCAGTTAGACAGACTCCCACATGTGCCTGACCGGGATCCACCCGGCATGCCCACCAGGGGGCGATGCTCTGCCCCTCTGGGGCATCGCTCTGCCACAATCAGAGCCATTCTAGCACCTGAGGCAGAGGCCACAGAGCCATCCTCAGCGCCCAGGCAAACTTTGCTCCAATGGAGCCTTGGCTGCAGGAGGGGAAGAGAGAGACAGAGAGGAAGGAGAGGGCGAGGGGTGGAGAAGCAGATGGGCACTTCTCCTGTGTGCCCTGGCCGGGAATCGAACCCAGGATTCCCGCATGCCAGGCCGACGCTCTACGACTGAGCCAACCGGCCAGGGCTTCAAAAAGATTTTTAAAATGACAAACCACTGACTAGATTCACTAAGGAAAAATTAAGAAGGGCTCATATAAACAAAATTTGAGGCCCTGGCTCAGTGGTAGAGCATCGGCCTGGCGTGAGGAAGTCCCGGGTTTGATTCCTGGCCAGGGCACACAGGAGAGGCTCCCATCTGCTTCTTCACCCCTCCCCCTCTCCTTCCTCTCTGTCTCTCTCTTCCCCTCCGGAAGCCAAGGCTCCATTGGAGCAAAAGATGGCCCGGGCGCTGGGGATGGCTCCTTGGCCTCTGCCCCAGGCACTAGAGTGGCTCTGGTCATGACAGAGTGACGCCCCTGGATGGGCAGAGCGTCGCCCCCTGGTGGGCGTGCGGGTGGATCCCAGTCGGGCACATGCGGGAGTCTGTCTGACTGCCTCCCCATTTCCAGCTTTAGAAAAATACAAAAAAAAAATTGAAATGAAGATTAGAAATTACCACAGACATAGATATACAAAGGATCATAGTAGAATATATGCCACCAAATTCAACAACTTAGAGGAAATGGATAAATTTCTAGAATTTTATAATCTTCCCAGACTGAGTCATAAAGAAGTGGAAAACCTAAATGGACCTATAAGCAGAGAGAAAATAGAAACAACTCCTCCCCCCCCCAAAAAAAAAAAAAAAAAAAGTGCAGGACAAAAAGGCTACACTAGTAAATTCTACCAAACATTCAAAGATTTGGTACCTAGCCTTCTCAAAGTCTTCCAAAAACTGGAAGTAGAAGCAGTACTCTTAAAACACATTTTATGAGGCCAACATAACCCTCATACCAAAACCTAGCAAAGATAACACAAAAAAATAAAACTACAGACCAATATTTCTAATGAATATAAATGCAAAAATCTAAACAAAATACTAGCAAATCGAATACAACAATGCATTTTAAAAAAATAACACAACACGATCAAGTGGGATTTATTCCAGGAGCACAAGGATAGTTCAAGGTATGCCAATCAATCAATGTAATATATCACATTAACCAAAAAAAGGACAAAAATTATATGATTCTATCAATAGATGCAAAAAAGTCATTTGACAAAATACTACATTGCTTTGTGTTTAAAATACACAATAAAACTGGAATAGAAGTACCTCAACAAAATAAAAGCCATATATGACAAACTGTCAGCTAATATCACACTAAATGGTGAAGAAATAAAAGCTTTTCCTCTCAAATCAGGAACAAGACAAGGGTGCCCACTCTCTTCACTCTTATTCAACATAGTTCTGGAAGTTTCAGCCAGAGCACTCAGGCAAGTAATAAAATTAAAGGCATTAATATCAGGAAAGAAGAAGTAAAGGTATCACTTTTTGCAGATGACATGATCCTCTATATACAAAACCCCAAGGATCCCACAAAAAAAAAAAAACTATTAGAAACAATAAACCAATACAGTAAAATTGCAGGCTACAAACTCAATATACAATATATGCCAACAATGAAACATCGAAAAATGAACTCAAAGAAACCACTTTTTTTACAATTATAACAAAAAGAAAAAAATATCTAGGAATAAACATAACAAAGGATGTGAAGGACCTATATACTGAAAACTACAAAACATGGCCCTGGCCGGTTGGCTCAGCGGTAGAGCATCGGCCTAACGTGCGGAGGACCCGGGTTCGATTCCCAGCCAGGGCACACAGGAGAAGCGCCCATTTGCTTCTCCACCCCTCCGCCGTGCTTTCCTCTCTGTCTCTCTCTTCCCCTCCCGCAGCCAAGGCTCCATTGGAGCAAAGATGGCCCGGGCGCTGGGGATGGCTCTGTGGCCTCTGCCTCAGGCGCTGGAGTGGCTCTGGTCGCAACATGGCGACGCCCAGGATGGGCAGAGCATCGCCCCCTGGTGGGCAGAGCGTCGCCCCATGGTGGGCGTGCTGGGTGGATCCCGGTCGGGCGCATGCGGGAATCTGTCTGACTGTCTCTCCCTGTTTCCAGCTTCAGAAAAATGAAAAAAAAAAAAAAATTATTTAAAGAAATTGAAAAAGACACAATAAAATGGAAAAACATTCCATGTTCATAAATTAGAAGAATCACATAGTTAAATAGGCCATATTACCCAAAGCAATATACAAATTTAATGCAATCTCCATCAAAATCCCAATGTCATTTTTTAAAGAAATGGAATAAAAAACCACCAGGTTTGTATGGAACCATTAAAAAACCTGAATAGCCAAAGCTATCCTGAGAAAAAGAGAATAAAGCCAAAGGTATCACATTACCTGAATTAAAATTATACTATAGAGCCACAATAATAAAAACTGCATGGTATTGGCAGAAAAACAGACATACAGACAAATGGAACAGAATTGACAGCCCAGAAATAAAACCAAATATGTATATAGAGACAAATCATTTTTGACAAAGAAGCCAAAAACATACAGTGGAGAAACGAAAGCCTCTTCAATAAATGGTGCTGGGAAAATTGGAAAACCACATGCAAGAGTGAAACTCGGCTACAGTTTGTCCCCCTGCACAAAAATTAATTCAAAACAAATCAAAGACCTAAATATAAGATCCAAAACAATAAATTAAATAGAAAGAAACATAGGTGCTAAGTTCATGGACCTTGGCCATAGAGAACAATTTATAAATTTGACCCCAAAGACAAGGGAATTAAAGGCAAAAACAAATGAATGGGACTACATCAAACTAAAAAGCTGCACAGCAAAAGAAACTGACAACAAAACAAATAGGCAGCTAGCTAAGTGGAAGATGATATTTGCAAACAACAGTTCCAATAAGGTTTTAATATCCAAAATATATAAAGAACTCACAACGTTCAGCAACAAACAAGCAAACAATGCAATTAAAAAATGAGGAAGACCCAGGCTAGTTGGCTCAGTGGTAGAGCGTTGGCCCAGCAAGTGGAAGTCCCGGGTTCAATTCCTGGCCAGGGCACACAGGAGAAACACCCATCTGCTTCTCCACCCTTCCCCCTCTTCTTTCTCTCTGTCTCTCTCTTCCTCTCCCACAGCCAAGGCTCCACAGGAGCAAAGTTGGCCCGGGCACTGAGGATGGCTTCATGGCCTCCACCTCAAGTGCTAGAATGGCTCCAGTTGCAAGGAACAATGCTCCAGATGGGCAGAGGCTTGCCCCCTAATATGCAAGCCTGGTGGATTCCTGTCAGGCACATGCGGGGATCTATCTCTCTGCCTCCTTGCTTCTCACTTCAGAAAAATATTTTTTTTAAAATATGACTCTGGGCCTGGCCTGTAGTGGCACAGTGGATAAAGAATTGACCTGGAATGCTGAGGTTGCCAGTTCAAAACCCTGAGCTTGCCTGGTCAAGGCACATATGGAAGTTAATGCTTCCTGCTTCTCTCTCCTTTTCTCTCTCTCTCTCTCTCTCTCTCTCTAAAATGAATAAACAAGATATTTAAAAATTTTAAAAATAATAAAATAAAATAATGACTCTGGTTCCAACAAAGCAAGGACCCCAAATGAATGGAGGATCCCCTTCTTGTGGGCTTGCCAGATGGATCCTGGTTGGGGCGCATGCAGGAGTCTGTCTCTCAGCCTCCCCTCCTCCCGCTAAAAATAAATAAATAAATAAATAAAAATTTATTGTGTTGAACTGGTTTCAAGTGTCCCACTCAATATAATTCCTTCTGCACTCAACATGTACCCCTTTGCCTAAAGCAAAGTCTCTTTCCACCCTCAGCTCACCCCGTTTGCCCCCCTCCCCCTACATTCATCCCCCTTTCCCTCTTGCTATTGCTACCCTGTTGTCTATATCTGTTGTGTATATACAGCAGGGGTCCCCAAACTACGGCCCGCAGGCCGCATGCAGCCCCCTGAGGCCATTTATCCGGCCCCCGCCGCACTTCCAGAAGGGGCACCTCTTTCATTGGTGGTCAGTGAGAGGAGCATAGTTCCCATTGAAATACTGGTCAGTTTGTTGATTTAAATTTACTTGTTCTTTATTTTAAATATTGTATTTGTTCCCTTTTTGTTTTTTTACTTTAAAATAAGATATGTGCAGTGTGCATAGGAATTTGTTCATAGATTTTTTTTTTCTTCATTTTTCCGAAGCTAGAAACGGGGAGGCAGTCAGACAGACTCCCGCATGTGCCCGACCGGGATCCACCCGGCATGCCCACCAGGGGGCGATGCTCTGCCCCTCTGGGGCATCACTCTGTTGCGTCCAGAGCCATTCTAGCGCCTGAGGCAGAGGCCACAGAGCCATCCCCAGCGCCCGGGCTATCTTTGCTCCAATGGAGCCTCGCTGCGGGAGGGGAAGAGAGAGACAGAGAGGAAGGAGAGGGGGAGGGGTGGAGAAGCAAATGTGCACCTCTCCTCTGTGCCCTGGCCAGGAATCAAACCCGGGACTCCTGCACGCCGGGCCGACGCTCTACCGCTGAGCCAACTGGCCAGGGCCTGTTCATAGATTTTTTTATAGTCCAGCCCTCCAGTGGTCTGAGGGACAGTGAACTGGCCCCCTGTGTAAAAAGTTTGGGGACCCCTGATACACAGTGTGTCCGTAAAGTCATGGTGCACTTTTTACCGGTCACAGGAAAGCAACAAAAGACGACAGAAATGTGAAATCTGCACCAAATAAAAGGAAAACCCTCCCAGTTGCTGTAGGATGATGTGGCAGCATGTGCACATGCGCAGATGATGACGTAACACCGTGTGTACAGCGGAGCAGCCCACAGCCATGCCAGTTGAGATGTAGATGGTACAGAGGAAAGTTCAGTGTGTTCTGTGGCTTGCTAAATTCGAATCCATGACCAAAGTGTAACGTGAATATCTGTGCGTTTATAACGAAGCGCTACCACATAGGAATAACATTATTCGGTGGGATAAGCAGTTGGAAGAAACCCCATTCTGGTAGGCCATCAGTCAGTGACGAGTCTGTAGAGGCTATACGGGATAGCTACCTAAGAAGCCCTAAAAAAAATCTGTGCGTGAGCCCATATCAAACTGCACTGAATAGGTATGAAACTGGGAGAGTTTTCCTTTTATTTGGTGCAGATTTCACATTTCTATCGTCTTTTGTTGCTTTTCTGTGACCGGTCAAAAGTGCATCATGCCTTTACAGACACACTGTATAATTTTGGCTAATCCTTTCACTTTCTTTGATCCTGTCCCCTCTCCCCACTTCCCTCTGGAAGCTGTCCATCTGTTTTTGGTGACTCTGCCTTTGTTTCTATTCTTTTCCTCAGTTTATTGTGTTCATTAGATTCCACATATAAGTGGGATCAAATGGTATTTGTCTTTCTCTGCCCAGTTTATTTCACTTAACAATAATCTCCAGGTCCATCCATGTTGTCACAAAAGTTAAGATTTCCTTCTTTTTACAGCAACATAGCATTTCATTGTGTAAATGTACCACCATTTTTTTTATCTAGTCATCCACTGATGGACACTTGGGCTGTTTCCGGATCTTGGCTATTTATTTTTTATTAAGTAAGAGGTGAGGAGGCAGAGACAGACTCCTGCATGGGCCCAACTGGGATCCACCCAGCAAGCCCCTACCAGGCGGTGCTCTGCCCGGCTGGGCTGCAGCTTCATTGCTCAGCAACTGAGCTATTTCAGCATCTGAGGAAGAGGCCATGGAGCCATCCTCAGTGCCCCAGAGCCAATGTTGCTTGAACCATTTGAGCCATGGCTGTAGGAGAAGAAGAGAGAGAGAAAGAGAGAGATAGAGGGAGGGAGGGGTGGAAAATCAGATGGTCGCTTCACCTTTGTGACCTGACCTATAATTGAACCCGGGACTTGCACACGCTGGGCCAACGCTTTACCACTGAGCCAATTGGCCAGAGCCTAGATAGTCTATTTTGATATAGCTATTGCTACCCCAGCTTTTTTGTTTGTTTGTTTGTTTGTTTGTTTGTTTGTTTCCATTTGTATGAAATATTGTTTCCCATTCTTTAACTTTCAGTCTGGGTGTGTCTCTTATAGACAGCATATGTATGGGTCTTGTTTGATTTTTTTGTTTTTATCCATTCAACTACACTATGTCTTTTGGATTGGACCATTTAATCTATTTACATTTAAAGTAACTATTGATAGATAAGTAGTTATTGTCATTTTATTATTCATATTTATGGGGCTTTTTCTTGTTTTTCTCTTAAAGAAGTCACTTTTAACATATCTTGTAATACTGGTTTGGTGGTGATGAATTCTTTTAGCTTTTTCTTGTCTGGGGAGCTTTTATTCTCTTTTTAGACTTTAAGTGATAACTTTTCTGGGTAGAGAAGTCTTGGTCATAGATCCTTGACTTTCATCACTTTGAATATTTTGTGCCAATCCTTTCTGGCTTGAAAAGTTTCTGTTGAGAAATCAAGTGACAGTCTGCCTTTGTCTTGCTGCTTTTAAGATTCCCTCTTTGTCTTTAACCATTGGCATTTAATTATGTCTTGGCATGGGCCTCCTTGAGTCCATCTTGTTTGGAACTCTCCATACTTCCTGGACTTGAATGACTATTTCCTTTGCCAGATTAAGAAAGTTTTCAGTCATTATTTCTTCAAGTAGGTTCTGAATCCCTTGCTCTCTCTTTTCTCCTTCTGGTACCTGCCGGGGTCCAGCCCCGGGGGGGGGGGGATCCAGGGGTCCCACAGGAGGAGACGGCGTCGGCGAAATTGAGTGAGAGAGCTGAATTCTTTTCTTTCTCTTTATTCTCTGGTTAGCATTTACTGCCAGGCATCTCTGCTAAATGCTAGTATAGCTCCCTTTTTATACACACACACTGAGTTACAATTACATGGTGTTAATCATTGCTTCTGTTTCACTATGTTTACATGTTTCCGGATAACAGTTAATTTATATCTATAAATTACAAACCAGGTAGCAAATCATTCAAAGTACAAAATAACTTGAATAATGATAACAACATTGGTAAAAGCTTTTAAAGTATTAGTACTAATAGTTAACTAACTTTACTGCTGTTGTGAGTCAAGGGGCAGAGAGAGATTAGCAGACGAAATCATTAAGGACTAACAATGGACCACTGCTTGCTCAGGTAAATGGCTTTGAGTTTATGCAGTGTCCTACTTTTTCTCACAAGATTCTAAAAGGCTTGCCTATAAAGAAATTGACATAACATTAAGAATAGCTTTCACCCAAAGATATACAGAGTGCACTTGCAAGATAGCCTAGTAGCAACATAAGACATTAACTGTTATTACTTCTATGGATTCCCCTACATTTTTCTCATTATCAAAGAATTTTGGAAAGTATATAAATCTCATGAGAACATCTCATTGAGAAAGCCTAGCAATTGCCTTTAGTCAAAAGACAATTCTCTTAGTAAAACATTCTTTTCTTGCTGACTGTGCTCTCATCCTAGGCCACACAATGGGCCATTCTACTATACCTTACCTAAGATACTATTGTCTAGTCAAATATTACTTATTTATTATATTTAAACACTAGTTAAGTTCTGACTCTATTCTTCTCAGAGTGTACTACTATTTGCAGATCAAATAAGCAAGAAGAAAGGAATGTTTCTTTACTCTATCACATGAAAAGGCTAGGGAGGAAAAATGTTGAATTAAGTGAAGGCTGAAAGGTGCTCTGTGCACAGCCACTGCCTCCTACCTAGTCACAAGTCACAATCTATTCTTTCTAACATGATTAAGAAGGAATTCTCCTACAAACTTAACCCTTTACGAGGGATATCATAGCCAGCCTCTTATGTCTATGAGCCCAGTTCAAGGGGCTTACAGGCTTTTCTGTGGAACTCACACCCTCTGTCTCATTTCCAAAGAAATTACTACGAATCTACAGGGAAAGCACGGTACTATTATCCCTGTGCCATAAATAATAGCACACACCCAGAAAAGGGGGGATATAAGGCCAGATTAATTCAAAAAGTCAAAGGGGAAAGTATCGTTGTGTCTCTCCTTTGGATGACTTCGTCAACCCGCAGCCATTGGTCTTCTCTGCTATGACTTTGTCAATCAGCAGTTTTTTATCTTCTTCTGCTGTGACCTTGTCAGCCAGCAGTTGTGGGTCTTCTCCTGCTGTGACCTTGTCAGCCAGCAGTTGTTGATCAGCTCCTGACAGGTACCCCTATGATGTGAATGTAGTTACACCTGGTGTTATCCCAGAGGCCCCTTAAACTATCTTCACTACTTTTTATTCTTTATGTGTTATATTGGATACTTTCTGCTACCTTGTCTTCCAAATCACTGATTTAATCATCTGTTTCACCTAATCTGCTGTTGATTCTTTCTAGTGTATTCTCTGTTTCAGATATTGCATTCTTTGTTTCTGACTGGTTATTTTTTATAATTTCCATGTCTTGTTTTATGCTTACTATCTCTTTGTTGAAGTTCTCACTCAGTCATTTGAGCATCCTTATAACCATTGTTTTGAACTCTGTATTTGGTAATTTGTTTGCTCTCACTTTTAGTTCTTATTCTAGAGATTGCTCTTGTTCTTTCATTTGGGACATGTTTGTCTCCTCATTTTGGCTGCCTCTTTCTGTTCGTTTTAATGTATTATGTAGAGCTGCTATATCTCCTGAGTTTTGTAGAGTGGCCTTATATAGTAGTTGTTCTGTAAAGTCCAGTGGCACAGCCTCCCTGTTGACCCGAGCTGGGCACTTCAAGTGCATCCCCTGGCTTGCCTCTACCTGCTAACTTTTCATAAGTCTCAGCTGCTGAAAAAGTTTCAGGCAATACAAGAACTGAATGAGGAACAGCCTCAGGGAGTGACCAGAGTGGAGCGAGTGGCATTCACCAGGTTAATGCAGATTCAGATATGGCACCAGTGCTGAGCTTTGAGTTGCTTGGTGAAGGGCACAGAGCACACTGAGGCCAGGTGCCACCATCCTGGGTCCTGTGGACCTTTGAGACATTTTAAAGAAAAACTGCTGTGTGAGCCAAGGCCAGCTGCCTATTGTCAAAAGAGCCTCTGGCAGTACATGAGTAGGGTGGGACAGGGTCTTAGGAAGTCATCAGGATAGAGTGAGTGGAGTTCAACAGACTAATGCACATTCATATTTGGCAACAGAAAAGATGGTGCCCACCTGCCTGCTGTGTAGTAAAAGAGCTCAACACAAGGACAGTGGTGGCTGTCCCTCCAGCCCTCATCCTGAAACCACAGAAGTCAGTTTCTCCCTATATGTCTCTGGTGCCTCCCACCTCCAAGCCACTGTTCCTTCACCAGACCCCAGGGTCAGTGTCTGTGAGTGACCAAGTCTGGGCATTGGCTCTTTAAAAGGATGCCTAGGTTTCTAGCAGCTTTCCATCTCACCTGGACACACAGAATCCCTGCTGATGTTCAGAGCCAGATGTTGTGGGGGACTCCTCTTTCTGGCAGTGGCACTCCGGGCTGGAGAGCCCAGTGTGGAGCTCACATCCCTCACTCCTCAGAGGGCACCTCTACAGGTGCCCCTTATTCTTAACCACCACATGTGGGTATGGAGCCAGCACATTTTGGTCTCCACACGTCCTACAAACCTCAGCATGGCTTCTTTATATCGTTAGTTATAGAACTTCTATTCAGTTAGTCTTCATATGGTCCTCCAGTTGATTGTTCTATAATTTAGTTATAATGTTGATGTGGCCATGAAATGAGATAAATACAGTGTTTACTTACTCTGCCATCTTGACCAGAACCCCTGCCCATGTCTGATATCCTATTTCTCAGGTGAAGTGATATGTTTATGGGGTTCATTAAGTCACACTCTATTTCTAATATTTTTGTTACATATAATCTTTTGTACATAGTAAATATGTTCCATCTCTGGTATCATGATTGGGGCCATCCATTTGGAACACCTAAAGATACCACCGCCTTTGGTTTTTTCATTACTCTTGAAGGTTATTGATGTCCTCACCACCTTGGCTAGTGGAATTAAGGAAAATATTCCCTGGATCATCAAGGCCTCAGTTCAGCCCTCTAAAATTATCTACTAGCACAACTTGTCAGAAGTATAGGATGGGTGAAGCCTACTGATAAAACTGGCCCACAAAACCTTCCCTCTAGAACCTAAAAGCCTCTTGCCACAGGCTCTCTGGTCTTCGCTCAAACCTTACCATGGTAAGTTCATGGTAAGTCCACTTACTATGACCTTCTTTGGCTTCCCAACCAACCTTCCAAACCTGTCCATAGCAATCAAAGTCTTCATGACAGTCTTATTTCTGAGGCCAACTGCAAGCACCAGTGCTTTAAACCCCACTTGCACAAGCCATTAACAAAGGTGGGCTCTGGGCTTCAGGTTGTTAATCCTGAAGTGACAATATCTATTTAATAAAGTTGTAGTAAGAAAGAATGAGGTAATGCACAGAAAATATTTAACCTATAGTAAAAGTATCCTTACTTCATAAGACAGTGGAATTAACAGAGATCACACATGTAAATAACCTAGAGTAAGAATCTCCCTTTCCTATTCCCCATGACAATGCACATGTGAAAACACACGCACACAAACACACACACACCCTTAATATGAAGGCTTCAAATTGCACAATGGGTGTATCTGCTGTCCCCTTATGGCCAGAGGGGGAGGAGGAGCTTGAAACTGGAAATTTGAGTGGAAAGAAACCACCCCCAGTGCTGTTCCTTTCCCTTTCCCCTTTATTTACCAACTTATACAAAGAAACAACTACTAGGCAGAGGGAAGCAGTGCAGGTCTCCAAATTTCTTAACATTCTTTTATTAGGAAAAGAGATCTGCAGGGGAGGCAAGAAGGATTCTACTCTGGGCAAATAATTTAACCTCCAAGAACCAGTTTCTTCCTTGCAAAATAAGGATAAAAGACCTCACTGAGGTCTTGTTAGGACTTAAATGAGGTCCTAATACTACCACAGTAACTGATGACACTCGATAAGTGATCATATTTTTAAATCATCCTGATGAGATTCAGCTTTAATTCATAAGGGTGTTTTATTTTTAAAAGAGAGGAAACTGAGGCCCAGAAAAGGGGAGAGATCTGGCCAGTGGCTGAACCCAGGGTAGTGCTCAGGTCCCCAGAGTAAATGGAAGGATGAAAGGAGTATTTGGGTTCCTCCTGGCTGCTGAGCATAACACTGTCACTTTGAGAGTGATCCTCCCCACCCCCACCATCCCCTGCTCCTGCTTACTTCACCACAGCACTGTCCACTGCCTGCCCCTCCCCTCCACCTCCCTGGACATGTTTGGCCCTCCTCACACCTTCCATGCCTGCATAACTCTCATGGACCACAAGACAAAGTAGAAGATCTCTGTGACTTTATTTGGTTATATGAAAGGGTCTGGGTATTTTTGGGGTCCAATTAAATCAGTCCTTAAAGGCAAGCAGGAGGCCTGAGAGGATGCCCCAAGCAGGAACCCGACTGGAGGGCTCTGCGGCAGCAATCTGGGCCTTCTCTAAAACGTTGAGGACCTCAGTCACTCTGATGGTCCCAATCTGGTGAAAATTTGCTAAAATTTTGTGGTGTCCACGAGCACAGCCCATGAGGAGGAAGGTGGTGTTGAGAAGCCCTGTAAGCAAGAGAGGAAAGCTTCAGCAACACTTTCAAGACTCAAAGCCCTGCCCCTCCTCCCAGACACCCCTCCCAGACCAGGGTTTGGTTTGCTCTCCCACCAAAGGCTTGGGCACCAGACATCTTCCTCTTTGGAATTCATGTGCCTGGTACCCATAACCCTAATCCCTGCTCCAGATCCCACCAGCCTCTCTCAGACATGGGAAAGTACCCTTCCTCTCACCTGCCTGAAATTTTAAGGTGGAACTGTAACATTTAGGGGCATCATAAGGGCAAGAATCGGTGGTGACAAAACTTGGGAGGCAATCCTTAAAGTGCTCGCCCACACAGGTTGGGCAACTAAGGGAAGAAAATTCTGCATGCTTAGGAGTCCTCTTGAATTTCATAAAAGGTTCCAAGCTGGTGAGATTATTGCAGAGATATGTCCGGCAGACGCGGCTATAGAAGGCGACAGACAATCCAGGCGGTGAAACGAGGTAGGAGACTTGCTGGGGGTGAGATGGGGTTCGGCTGCAGCCTTTAAAACCCACAACTCCCCTTCTGGTCCCTGAAAAGCAGAGATCAGAGAGTCGGCCAGCCCCAGAGTTCAGCCTCCCACCCTCCACCCTGGTCTTCCTGCTCACTCTGCCCATCACCAACTTTGCCTCTTCCCCAGTGTCCACTCACTGCAGCTGCACAGGATGCAGATGTTGGGGTCTCCAGCTGTTTCTCCTCACTCCTGTCCCCATGGGAGCTCCTCTGCCCCTTTCTCCTTGTGCCCCACTCTTTTCTTTGCTCCCTGATTGCCTCACTCTCCTGGGATCTGCCCACCTTTTTCCAGCCCACACCACAACCAGCTGGGTCCTGCTCCTCTCCTGCCGGTGTCTGACATTATTCCCAAAGATATAATGTGGTAAATATCTGAAATTAGTCTATAGTCCCTGGGTGCTGGGAATGAAACTAGGGGTCAGAAGAACCATCAAAAAAAGTGTCAAAGTTACTTCCCTTCACCTGTCTCAATGAGCACCAGCGTCTCCTCGCAGCCCTCGCTCAGCTTACACACCATGCTCCTCATCAGAAGCCATTTCCAGTTATGGAAAGTAACAGCTCTGAAGAGTGAGGCTGTTGCTTCATAGCACAAAAGAGCTCCAGCCCCTAAACAGAGAGCGCTCTTTCAGTTATCTGTCCCTCACGATACCTACACCGTCCCTGAACTGCCAACCCTGCTCAGCATCCACAGATACTGTCCCTGAGGAACACAGACATCCGTCCGCCTCCCTCTGGGGCTCCCAAAGCATCCAGCACCACAGTACATACAAGGCAGAGTGGAGATGGCCCCTAAGAGGCAGAGCAGCTGCACAGCTTTCAAAAGCTGAGGTTCCATGGTCCTGTGTCCGGGTCCTGTATGCTAGGGGTCAGTCTGGAACCAATTTCTGTCTAGGTCTCAAGCTTGCTTCTTGTCAGTCCCTGGATTCTCTGTCCACCTGCCTCAGGGTCACTCTTTTTAGAACAGAAAATTGATTATCATTTTCTGTGTCGTAGGCTCCCTGAGACCTTGAGGGACACAAGTTTTCTCATCTCCATAGTCTCCCCTCCAACCTAACCCAGATTCACTACATTAGTTTCTCATATCATAACTCTCACTCTCCTGCTTAAATCCTTGCCATTAGGGTGCTAAGCAGAAGATACCAGCTTTGTCGAAGGATCACTATTGCACAGAGACAATGAGATTGGAACAACAAATGTGTGCGTGGAAGTTAACTCACATATTATTAAATAATCTTTGGTTGGAAAAGGAAATTTAAAAGTACTTAGATCTGAATAATACTGAAAATATTACATATCATACACACACATATACAAGTGTATATAAAATCTGAATTAAGGTTTGTAGTCTAGTTAAGAGTACTGTACCAATGTCAATTTCCTGCTTATATACTACAGTTATATAAAGTGTCCCTATGGGGAAGCAGGATGAACGGTTTAAGGAACTCGATCTAAACTTTTTGCAACTTCCTGTGAGCTAAAGATAATTTCAAAAACCAAGTTTTTTTAAAACTATTCATAAAAACTTGGGATGAATCTAAAGCAGTATTTAGATTTATATTTTAAATACATTTATTAAGAAACAAGAGCATTAAAAATATGTTCATTAATTAAGAAATTATATAAGAAGCAACAAAACATGTCTGCTCCCCCCATAAAAAGGATAGAAATAAAGATGGTAGAAATCAATAAAACAGGAAACAACAACAATAAATCATTACAAAAACTAACATTCATTCTTTGACAAATTAATGTCACCAGCAAATCTAAATAAGAGGAAAGAAAATGCAGAAGGAAAAATAGGAAGTAACAGACATCATATGTTTTTAAAATAATAAAAATATTATTTATAACTCTACATTTATAAATTTGAAAATTCAGATAAAGTAGGTAAATTTATAAAATAATTTGAAATTGGCATAGAAGAGTATATGCAAGGTCTTAAACCACTGAGAATGAACAAGGAACTCCAACAAATTGACAAGAAAAAAAGAGCAACCCCAATAGGAAAATGGCCAAACATATGAAGAGGCAGTTCTCAGAAGAGCAAACCAAAGGTTAACAGGTGAACAGACACTCAAACTCTACAATAACGAAAAACAAAATCTATCAAACTATACATCCATCAAGCAGGCCAAGGATTAGAAAGCTAGAAATAGACAAGCATTGGCAGGAATGTGGGGACACAGAGACCCTGGCGTATGGCTGTTTGCTGGCTGGTTAAGAGAGGGGTGAAACAGGGCCCTTTCTCAACCCTGAGGAACAGAGGCGAGTCCTGCAGTGTCCACAGCTTAAAATAGCATTGCAGGGAAGAGTCGGGCAATAATTAAATTACGTTTACATATACCCATTTTTGGTATATCCTAGATACACATAACATAGATTTCCATCTTTATCTACAATAGAGCACTTATGAGGATGCTGCATTATTATGGTAACAGTAAGTTGAACGCAATGTGGGTACCCTTCCCTAAGACCTGTGAACACTCAATGTACAGAGGATGCACATCATGAATATTATGCAGCAGTTAGAAGAAACTAATTAGATGTACATGTACATGAATATATCATAAAAATACAGTACTATTTTAAATACCAAAGAAACAATCACTTGTATAAATCAAAAACGTCATACATATAAAACACTACACACCTTGAAAGAACACACATAAACCAAAAGACATGTATTAGTCACCCAAAATGAGTGCTTATAGCAGGGTTAGGGAAATAGAAAGGGGATTACTGGAAATAACTAAAGCAACCTTGGTGGTACAAAGTCCACAGGCTTTGAAGTCAAAGGTAGAACAAGGCTAGAATTTTCACCCTCCACTTGCTAATGTGCAACCTTGTGCAATTTGTTGGACACATTTATCAACTGAATTAATAATCCATTTCATAGAGTCTTTATTGAAACAATAAAATTATTAGCACAAGCAGCCAGGCAAGTAAGCGCTCCATAAATGGTTCCCCTGTCTCTCTCTCTCTCTGCCTCTCTCTTTCCACTATTTAAAGAACCAAGATCAGGCCCTGGCCGGTTGGCTCAGTGGTAGAGCGTCGGCCTGGCGTGCAGGAGTTCCGGGTTCGATTCCCGCCAGGGCACACAGGAGAAGCGCCCATTTGCTTCTCCACCCCCACCCCCTCCTTCCTCTCTGTCTCTCTCTTCCCCTCCCGCAGCCAAGACTCCATTGGAGCAAAGATGGCCCAGGCGCTGGGGATGGCTCTGTGGCCTCTGCCTCAGGCACTAGAATGGCTCTGGATGCAACAGAGCAACGCCTCAGATGGGCAGAGCGTTGCCCCCTGGTGGGCGTGCCGGGTGGATCCCGGTCTGGCGCATGCGGGAGTCTGTCTGCCTCCCCAATTCCAACTTCAGAAAAATAAAAAAATTTAAAAATTTAAAAAAAAAAAAAGAACCAAGATCAACCTTTCTTTGGCGGGCATTCAAACCTCCCACCGCCCCTAAACGGACCCCAACCACCTTTCCAACTTTGTCGAGTAGGGCTCCTCCGCACAGCAGTCCAGCGAGAGGTCGCCTACAGCCACCTTTTTCTGTCCAGAACGCTTGACACACGGGATCTGTATCCCAGAAATCTTGCCAAACAAAAAGGCTAAACCACCAGAAGAGGGACACAGGGATGAGAAATGAAGGCCGACAAAAGATCACACAAAGGGATTGAGCCAGTCAGAGAAGACAGCACAGACCAGCTGGGAATGCAAAAACGACAGGAGCCAACCTGAGCTCAAGTGAGGCTACAACCAGAAAAAAAAAAAAAAAAAAAAGGAATGAAATCCTCAAGGAAAACAGGATTAAATAGTGGCTGGAGGAGATGCTACCCCTATGAAAGAGAAATTGTAGAGATGCGGGAAGGAAACGGAAATCACAGGGTGGGGGACGCATAAAAGGAGAAAGGGAGAGAGGGAGTTGGGACACCGGAGAGATGTGGGAGAGATGTGAGAGAAAACACCGGCGTCCACGCAGCAAAGAACAGCCACCCAGAGAGTCGAGGCCGAGAGCATAAGAAGCGCAGCCACGTAGCACAGGGCAGAGGGAGAGACTGCGCCTGCGCAAATGGATTCTGGTCAAAGCCTGGGGGTGGGGCTGTCCCTGGGGAAAAAGGGGAGGAACGGCTTCATCTTATAAGCCGTTCTCGAAGCCCTATTGGCCACCTCCCAAAAGGGGAAAGATAATCTGGAAAGAAAAGCTACAGGCAGAGGGAAAAGGGGCGTGAAACTCAACTCGAGGCGCTATTGGCTGCCTGCACAAGGAGAAGCAGACTAGAGTTAAGGGGCGGGTCGTCAGTGAAAGATCTTGAGGCTCACTGGTCGCTTGGCTCTGTGGCTGGAGGTGGTGCTTGGAGCTCATTGGCCCTTCTGAGAAGGGGCGGGAGAACGTGTGCAAGTATAGCCGTTCCTCAGGTCACTCTTCCCAACTCCTCCTCTCACCTCCTCCTGACTAAGTCTGACTTAGCTCGAGGCTGCGAGGCTGAGGCTGCGAGAACCACAGGTTGAGGACAGGAAGACGACCCCGCCCCCTCGCCGTTCCACCTCCTTCTCTCTTGCATTGGACTCCCCTCCCCCTCCCTGCAGCCCCTGGCTTACCCCTGACTTCCCCCTCGCGCTCCTTGCTTCTCCTCCCCCACCCGGCTCTCTGTACCCTGCCCCCTCCCTCGGACCTGGGAATGGTTCACAGACCAGCTGTTTGGAGGGACAGGGCCTTCAGGGGATGCATCGAGTGACAGCTGGATGAGGGGGTGCACTGCGGGAAGTCGAGTGGGCCTGACATCAATTGTTGGGAGTGGGCAATAACACAGGAAGTGTGAGACGCAGCCATGCGTGGGTTTGCATCAAAGTTTGAAGACCGTGTTGAATGCAAGAATAGAATTCCTCCCAAAGGGAGAGTGCTAGATCAGGGCTTGGCACGTGGAAGGGGCTCAAAAGCATTTGTTGAGTGAATGAGAGGAATCATTGAAAACAGAGCAAGGAATCCATGAGAATAATGGAATTCCTGTGGGTACAACACAGTGAACTAACCAAAAGGGGAGCAGAGGGGAAATTGAATTGCAGGGCATGCGTGAGGCTAAGAGTTGAAAGGAGAGCATCAGGATGTTTAGGAATTGGATAAATGCAGGAGGGATGGATGATCGTTGTTGAAGAGGATGCCAGAAAGAACTGCTGAAACAAAGTGGTTGTGGAAAGGGGGTGTAGGATTTTGCAGGGGACATGAGAGTGCGTGGGCACCCCTGAAACAGGGATTGTGCATGGGAGGGCACAAGTAAGCAGAAGAGAATAATGCTTGGATTAAAAGAATACCTAAGAAAGGAAAGAGGAGAAGGGTTTGGGGGGAGGCGCGCTGGGAAGGAGGGCACCTGAGGAAGGTAGTGGGTGAAGGAGGGAGAAGCTGTGTGAAAGCTGAGCACAAAGCTGGGTGGGCTGGAGAACCCCTCAGGAGTGGCCTCCCAGGGACAGGAAGGCTGGTCAGGAGAGGGTGACATGGCCATCCTGACCCTGCCCTCCTGCCCCCAGATCCGGGGAACTTAACGACATGCTTGCTGTCCACAACTGCCCTTCAGACTCTCCCACAGGGCCTGGGACCAGGGTCCCTCAGGGAATGGAGCTTATCCCTAAGAGAGCCGGCAGCCGCTCTCCAACCTGCGCCCGCTGCCGTAACCACGGTGTCACTGCCCACCTCAAGGGCCACAAGCGCCTCTGCCTCTTTCAGGCTTGCGAGTGTCACAAATGTGTCCTCATCTTGTGAGTATGTGATCTATGGAGGATGATGGCTCCATCTCAAGAGTGGCTGACTTCTGACTCACAACCCCCCTTTTAGGGAACGCCGAAGGGTCATGGCTGCCCAGGTGGCCTTGCGTAGGCAGCAGGAGGCGCAGCTAAAGAGGCATCTGGCTAACGGACTGATGAGAGGGGCAGCTTCTCCCAAAGCTCACAACCATGTCAAGAAGGGAGCCAGGATGCCAGGGGTCCCCCGTGAGTGTCTGGCTAGGAATGGGGCAGGGCTGTAGGTGGAGAAAGCATGGGGAGGGGGACGAGTACCGCTGAACTGGTGTGTGACCTTAGGCAAGGTGTTACTCTCTGGACCTCAGCCTCCTCCCCTTTTCCATGTGATCAAGTGTTGGGAGCATACATCAGAGATCTGTGGGTAGGAAAGAACCCTTGGGAAGAAGAGAACTGAGTTTTTACTTGGAGTGAAATGGGGGTCAGGAGAAAGGGCTCACCAAAGCTCTCTCGGGTCCATTGCAGACGGAAATGAGAACCTAGCTCCCCAGCCTCAGTTCCTCCGTGAGGTAGTCCCACTGGCACTGACACCCCTCAGGAAGGTAGGAGCATGGCTCTGAGCGCGTCACTCCCTCCCAGCCCCTGCCCTACCCCTTCCTCTCTGCCCTTGACACCTGGGGTCTATCTCCAACCCTGACTTGCTATCTCACCTTAGGCAGATCTCTTCTCTTCCATGGGCAAAATGAGGGGTGGGATTTTACAGCCCTCTGAAGTTCTGGGGTCTTCCCTGCATCCTAGAGTGTACCCATTCCTCAGCCTTGTACGTGACCCCAACCTGTGTCCCCCGCCCTTGCAGGATAATTCCCAGGGGCCTCTGCTGCTCAGCCACCCCCCAGAAGCCTTGCCTTTGCCCTGGACTCTAGTGCCTCCAGATGCTTGCACCCCTGGACAGTGGCTGCCTCCAGGCCTGTCCGTGCCACCCCCAATGGTGTGCCACTTGCTATGCCAAAAACCTGCTGTCTCTCTGCATCCCTTCCCTGGTAAGATGAAGTCAAAGATATTTGAATGCCGGTGTAGCACTATATCAGAAAAGGAACAGGAAGAGGGTACAAGGTAGGAAGAGGGAGGAAAGAAGCCATGATCTCTGACCCCTATACACTCTGCATTTTCTTCCCCTCATTAGGCTTTGACCGTGGCACCTCTGTTCAGCTGGCCACTCATGGACCTCTCACTACCTGCCCAGGATCTCACCCGATACTAACAGCTCCTCTTTCTGGAGAATCCCAAGGGCCCTCTGCCCTGAAACACACGTGAGTAGGCAGAGAAGATACGGTAATGTGCTTATCATGAGTCTAACCTTGTGCCGGATACCTTAGTAGATGATAAGGAAGAAGAAAAGGTCTCAGACTAATGGATGAGGCCTTTGTTCAGGTATTTTTACCTCTTCAACCCTATTTTTCTATTAGTAAGTTAGAGACACTATTACTTCTTAGGTTGTCATTAGAGTTAGCATTAATATCTAATGTATCTAACACAGGCAGCCCCTGGCCTTGAACAAACAGTAGCTTTTGTTTTTTGGTTTGTTTGTTTGTTTGTTTAGGTGAGAAGAGGGAAGATAGTGAGGCAGACTCCTGCATGGGGCCTTAACCGGGATCCACCCAGCAACCTCATCTAGGGATGATGTTTGAGCACTGAGCTATTTTTAGTGCCTGAGGCCGTTCCACTCAGAGGGAACTATCCTCAGCACCCAGGGCCACGTTTGAACTAATTAAGCCACTGGCTGCAAGAGAGGAAGAGGGAGGGAAGGGAGAGAGTAAGGGGGAGAGAAGTAGATGGTCACTTCTCCTTTGTGCCATGGCCGGGAATCAAACCCAGGACGTCCATATGCCGGGCCAGTGCTATCCACTGAATCACCGACCAGGGCCAAACAGTAGCTATTAAATCAACTTAAACAGAAAAGATGAGGTTGAATTGCCTGCAGAATTGGAGGTCAAGGGATGGCATGATGATGAGAGTCTCCAAGGCCTATGAGAGAGGCCAGAGGCCATTAGAGAAAGTTTCCTAAAGGTTGGCCAAGCTGCTCCTCAAGTTCCATGGGGATTAGGGAACTAGGGGCAGGGAAGCCAGACTCTGGTAGGACAGGGAAAGTCATCCCATTTCCTCTAGATGTTTTGTCAGTTATTTAAAAATTGATACCAGTGATTTCCCATAATCCTCATAGTAGCCCTAGAGAGAGAAGCTGGCAGGGATTGTAATTTAACAGAAAACAAAGCAGGTTAACACAAGGGAAGAGACTTTCCCAAGGCCACAAAGCCTAATGACCCAGCAGTCACTCAGATTCCAGGTTAAAATACAGTCATGGGTCACTTAAAGACAGAGAAACATTCTGGGTAATTTCGTCATGTCCAAACATCATAGAGTGCACCTGCACAAACCCAGATGGTACAGCCTACTACACACCTAGTCTGTACGGTATAGGCAGTTGCTCCTAGGTTGCAAATCTGTATAGCATACTATATTGAATATACTATATTGAATATACTATATTGAATACTGTAGGCAGTTGTAACAGTGGCAAATACTTGTATATCTAAACATAGAAAAGGTACAGTTAAAATATAGTATAAAGTTTTTTAAAATGGTACACCTGTATAGGGCACTTACTATGACTGGAGCTTACAGGACTGGAAGCTGCTCTGAGTGAGTCGGAGAGTGAGTGGCCTAGGACGTTACTGCACACTACTGTAGACTTCATAAACACTGTACACTTAGGCTACACTAAATTTATTAAACAAGATGAGATTAATTCAAGCCCAAGAGAAAACGATGCAATCAGGAGATGTTGTAAACATGAGATGTATAAGGCTGCTGCCGGAGTAAGACAGTACACTATTTTACAGCAAGTTTGTTTTATGAGTAGAAAGAGTACACTGTAAAAAGCATAGAATAGTAAATACATAAAACATTAACATAGTGGTTTATTATCATTATCAAGAATTTTTGTATACTTTTATAGTACTGGCAGTGCAGTAGGTTTGTTTACACCAACATCACCACAAACACTATATTATGTCTATAACATAGTGAGGCAATAAGAATTTTTCGGCCTGACCAGGCGGTGGCGCAGTGGATAGAGTGTCGGACTGGGATACAGAAGACCCAGGTTCAAGACCCCGAGGTCGCCAGCTTGAGCACGGGCTCATCTGATTTGAGCAAAAGCTCACCAGCTTGGATCCAAGGTCACTGGCTCGAGCAAGGGGTTACTCGGTCTGCTGAAGGCCCGCGGTCAAGGCACATATGAGAAAACAATCAATGAACAACTAAGGTGTCGCAATGAAAAACTGATGATTGATGCTTCTCATCTCTCTCCATTGCTGTCTGTCTGACTCTCTCTCTCCGTCTCTGTAAAAAAAAAAAAAAAAAAAAAAAGAATTTTTTGCTGCATTATACTTTTATGGGACCAATGTTGTATATGTGGTTCATCGTTCACCTAAACATTGTTATGTAGTGTATGGCTATATAGCAAAATCCTGCACCTTTTTCCATGTGTATATGCCTATCCGTGTATTCAGTATTGCCAGCATCTTCTCTCCTTGTTTGTAGATGCTCAACTTGGATACTTCAGCCCTGTGACACACCAGACCCTCTTCCGCTACAGCCACAGGTCCTGGGAAAGAAGTGGGATCCAGGACCCTGGGAGGAAATTGACCTGGGGAAGGGGAAAGTAGGGGAGAGTTAAGTAACTGGGAGCTGAGAGAGCATTTGGAGGGTGGGCAGAAGTGGGAGTTCCCACTCTGCTTCTCTCCCTTACCTTTGCAGGCCCCCAGAGCCTCTCACTTGGCCTGGACTTTTGCCTCCTCCGAGTGGCAGCGGCAGCAGGAAGCAGCTGAGGCTCTTATGGGGCTGAAAGATGCATCCCAGGCTCCCCGCCTAACCCCTTCTGTCCCCCCCAACTCTTCCTGGATCTCCCTGCTCCACCCTTGTGGCCCATCAGGTAACCTGTTTCCTGAAATGAGAGAATGGGGTAAGGATGGTTGGAAAATGGAGGCACTAGAGTAAGCAGGAACTAACCAAGGAGATCAGGAGGTCAGCAGTGTGATGTCCTCAGGCCTGGGCCCCAAGCGTCTCAACCTAACCTCTGTGATTGGAGTAGAAGGGTATTCAGTGGATCAGTTTCATCAGTTTTGTGCTCAAAAGCAAATGGCCAGTGCCCTGATGGCAAGGGAAGTGAGGCCCTGGGAGAGGCAGGGACTTGCTCAAAGGCATAAGCAAGACAGTGGCAGAGCCTGGTCTCCTGACTCCAGGTTAAGGCTCTCTCTGGACAGAAACTGAAGTCTGAAGAGGGGTTGAAGAGGTAACAGGGTCTGGCCTGGAAGGAGATCTGATAACTGCCTTTGAGAAGCTTCCATTCTACTGGAGGAAACTGAATGCCTTCACAAAGCTTAGTGACAGACCTGGAGAGAACTACAGGGACACTGAGGAATGTGAAGCACCTATGGGTACAGAGAGCGAAGGCTGAGAACTCTCCTGTCCAAAGTGGTGGGATGGGCATGGCGTGCAAGTAAGGAAACTGTCCTGGGGAACTGACGGAACAGGGGGAGGTGGAACTGGAGAGGCTTTTCTCATTACACGGATCTGGCATGACAGTCTTCAGAGTCTAGACCAGCAGCTGTGCCTGAAGGGGAACCAGAGAACATTTCTGCGATAGGGACATATTAAGGGAACCTGAGTTTTAGGAAGACATGTATGGTGGATGTGATGAAATGATTAGAGGAGGCAAGACTGGGGGTTGAAAACTCAGTGAGGAAGTGTCTGCTATATAATCCAGGTGAACAGGATGAGGCCTGGATTGGATGGGGTAAAAAGGAGTGATTGCTGCGAAGTGAAATGAATGTGACCTGCTCCTGCCCCCTTTCTTCCTGTCTATAGCTCCTGCTGGAGGAAGAGGATTCCAGCCTATTGGCCCCTCTCTCCAGCCCAGCCCAGGCCCCTCTGTGGCTCTGCATATTGGACATCGGGGTTCCATCTCCCTCCTAAGCTAGAAGTCCAGAGTGAGATGGGGCGTCACTGGAGCAGGGTGCAACAGCCTGCAGGCGCCGCATATTTGGTATTTTATTTACAGATTTACCTGTGGGATATAATGTAGTACAAGCTTCAGACATTTTTAAAGCCTTCAGGTACTTTGTTAGTTTTTGGTTCCTTTTGTAGCATGGGCTTTTCCTTGGCCAGTGGTGGATATTCTCTTACCCCCTTGGGTCTTGGGACATTTTTAATATCCTAACAAAGATAGAATTGTGCAATTTAAGCTTTTAAATAGGTTTTGCATGAATTCATGTTCCAGGATATTTATTTGACATGTAATTCTGTTCATACCCGTGTACTTATGTCTGTTTCTGTGCATGCAAACACAGGAGAGCATTTTTACTTTATGTCTAAATTTGTGAGTAAATAAGAAATAAAACTTTGTTGTTTTAAGATACCAAAATTTGGGGATTGTTTGTTACCACATCCTAACTTAGTCTATCCTGACAGATAGAAAGGACTTGTTCATTTCACCTCTCAAAGTGAAAATTGGTTATTCAGTAACTACTACAGATAAATACAAAGAAAAGAAAAAGTGGTAGAGGGAGACAGTGAGAGAGTGAGTCACTGATGCAGTATTAAGTGCCTGCTCTGTGCCGGGCATAGACAGTTCTTAGCTGTCCATAGGGCCGCAAATTAAACTGCCTACAGGGCCAAGCAGGTCATATAAATGAGTCAAGAAAGCCAGGTAAGCCCTAGAAAACATGCGCTACCTAACAGGGCAGCCTTCTTTTGGCCCTAGTAGATTACTGTGAGGCAGAAATATGGGGTAGGTATCACCACATCTTCTGGTTTTTCAAGAGAATTTGGAAAACTGGATTTCTATGTAAAATGCCTTAATTGTCTAATGGTGGCTCAGTTTTCTTCCTTAAGTCCTATGTGAACCAAACAAAACATATCTTCAAACCAGCTTTGGCCACTCAAATGCCAATTTAATGCTATGCTAACATTTTTCAAGTGGGGAAACTGAGGCCAAGAAGGACAGGAAGAATCAAATTAGTCATTATCAAGATTTTCCCTAACTAAGAAAGTTCATGTGTCTTAAGTTTTGAAGGATCTATAAAAGGTTAGAGACAACTGTTACTGAGTATCCACTGTATGTGATTCACACATATCCTCACAGCAACCTGTAACTATGCATTTTCCCCACTTTACAAATAAAGAAACAAGCCTGGAGAGATAAATTGACTTGCCAAAGTGTTTTAGGGAAAACATCTAGGTAAATATTAGGGGCAGGTTTCTTCTCCTTGCCAGGCCCAAAATCAATTAGGAAATTTTTATAGATCACAGAGTGAAAAATTCAAGACTCCAGAAGACAGACGTGAGTCCCAAGGGTTTTTCAAAAGGTCTTTTGGGCCTGACCGTGGTGGCGCAGTGGATAAAGCATCGACCTGGAAATGCTGAGGTCGCCGGTTCGAAACCCTGGGCTTGCCTGGCCAAGGCACATATGGGAGTTGATGCTTCCAGTTCCTCCCCTCCTTCTCTCTCTCTATCTCTCCCTCTCCTCTCTGAAATGAATTTTTTTAAAAATTTTTTTAAAAAGGTCTTTTATTATTCTATTCAATATATCAATAGGTAATTCAGATCTACCTGCATTTAAAAAAAAAAAATCTACCTGCATTTCTTAGTCCTCTGCTGTCTAGTCCTTCTCCTTGAACCATTCCAAATATATGAAGACCTGTTGAGCTATTTCAAAGATGTTAAGATCCCCATCCCTTTCCCACACTTAGAAAAGGCAGATGGAAAGCACAAGTGATGTGCTTGACCACTGATTCTTTTTCCTAATGTTACCTACACCCTCTTTTTATTCAAGATGATTGATGGTGATGACATCCAATTACAATTTGTTCTTTCTTGTTTAGGACCTTGGGAAGGTGGACTACTCCCCAGTAGATTAGAGTAACAGATCTGCAACACTTCTCAGTACAAGATAATCCAAATATGAAAGTTAGCTTCACACCTTCCTTACCTCCTCTTGTTATAACCTAGATATTTGATTGCACCTTAATAGCCCTGCGTAAGCCTTGCTGTACCATGCTCTTCCAGTGACCAAGCCCACAGAATCACAGAGAAGAGAAACATTGCAACAGGCAACGTAGCTAAGACCCTGTTACTCAGGGCTGACCCACTGTCCCCGGTACACCAAGATCCCACAGCTTGGGAGAGTAAAAAAAGTATAATTTAGGGTTAAAGGATGACATTAGAAAGAAGCAAAAGGAGAAAATGATAGACTGGATGGAGGAGCTAGGGGAAGACCATTCTCTACAGCCTACTTCCCCTTATTGCCAGACCTGGCAGGGCTTTTCACACCACTGGCTAGGTCTACATGCCTATCAAATTGTTAAGGCTTTGCCGGACCAGGCGGTGGCACAGTGGATAGAGCGTTGGACTGGGATACAGAAGATCCAGTTTCAAGACCCTGAGGTCGCCAGCTTGAGCACGGGCTCATCTGATTTGAGCAAAAGCTCACCAGCTTGGATCCAAGGTCACTGGCTTGAGCAAGGGGTTACTTGGTCTGCTGAAGGCCAAGGCACGTATGAGAAAGCAATCAATGAACTAAGGTGTTGCGACGAAAAACTGATGATTGATGCTTCTCATCTCTCTCAGTTCCTGTCTGTCTGTCCCTATCTATCCCTCTCCTTGACTCTCTCTTTATCTCTGTAAAAAAAAAAAATGTTAAAGCTTCCCCATTGATGCCTGCCTGGGGCTGGTGGGGGGGGGGGGGCATAAGCTCTGCAGAGGTCAGCTTTGGGAAAAAGAGCAGATTTGAGAATTATTCATGCTCGTGTGATCATAGACATGACCCCTTGGTTGCTGGCTTGAGCCCAAAGGTTGCTAGCTTGCTTGAGCATGGGATCACTGGCTCAGCTGTAAGCCCCCTCCCTGTCAAGGCACATATGAGAAAGCAATCAATGAACAACTAAGGTGCTGCAACAAAGTATTGATGCTTCTCATCTCTCTCCCTTCCTGTCTGTCTGTCCCTGTCTGTCCCTCTCTCTGTCTCACTCTGTCTCTGTCTCCTATAAAAAATAAAATAAAAAGAATTGCTCGTGCTTCTATGTCCCTGCCTCTTTGAGTGCAACAACCTTCACCTGTAGATGTAGGGAGCTAGTGGGCTTCTGGCCTCTGACCAGCCCTAGAGATTACCACCAATGGACTATGAGCACTGTTTCATATGCCACCCTTTTTCCCATTTCGCAATGCAGTGCATAAAGGTGTTTGGGTCCAATAGGGCATACCTCTTCCAATCTTCATATACCATTGTCGCGAACCAGTGCAACTAGTAATTCCAGGTCCTGAGTAGGAATGGTGTGAAATTAAGAAAATAGGCTTAAAGAATTAAAAAGCATGGGTTCAGGAGGGCTCTGCCAAGCTGATAGCTGAAACAGAGGGCCCCGCAAAGCCGCATCTTGCTTTATTTATAGGGCAAAGTGGGTCATTAGCAAATCAATGAGATCTTTGATTATGTTTCCAAGGCAACCCAAGAAAACCCCCACCATACATTTACACAAAGAAGAAACTTGCTTCCAGTCTTTCTGGGGAACATGGGGATAGATGAGCATCACAGCTAATATGGAGGTGTGGGGAAGGACTTAGCCTTTTGCACCTTCACAGAACAAGTGAGGTGGGTTGGGCAGACTTTCAGCTTACAGCCAATTCCCCAAACCTTTGTCCCCCCAAAAACTGCAAAAACCCTGTGGGTTTTTTGGTCCCCAACATACCATCCTGATGTTCCGCAGAAACAACCAATTCCAAAGTTGGAACACCATTTCTGCTCCTCTCTCTCCAAACAAGATTTCTCTCCCATAGCCACCCAGATTTTACTTTTGGAGTTTATTTTACATTCTGCCTTATTTGAACCTGGTCCAGCCCTGACCACATGCCTTGTTCAATCCAGAACTGACATCATATAACTCATCTCCATCCAGTTTCTACTCAGACACCGGTTTTCTGGTCCATGTACTCCTCATTCTGCATTCCTGTCCCATTGGGGTCTACAGCCCCCAACATAAGTTTGCATAGACACATGCCCTGCATAGACCTTCATGAGAACCTGAGCTCTTCCCAAAAGCAAGATTCATCCTTATTGTCTAACTTAAAATGTCTCTGATAATTCTCTCAGGCAGAGTTCTCTACATTCCTCAGGAACCCTTCACCCCTTCCCACAGGCCTGATCACACCAAGCTGTGCCTATCTCTGACCAACTATGTCTCCCCACCCAAGAATAAGTACTTGTACAGCCAGGACCTGCATTCAGTTCCTCTCTGGCAACTCAGACTAAATGACTTAAGTAAACACATTCTGGTTCCTTAGGAATCGGGTTTATTCCCCACAAAGTTAATATTCTCTGATGCCTCCTCTCCCCCACCCATCACAGCACGAACAACTTCCTGCCCTCAAACCATTTTTCTAAGCAGTTTATTTTTTTGAAGCAGTTTGGTTTCACAACAAAGTGAGAGGAAGGTACAAATATTTTCCATCTTCTTCTGCCCCACACATACAGAGCCTCCCACTTAACAACAATCTACACCAGAGGTCCCCAAACTTTTTACACAGGGGGCCATTTCACTGTCCCTCAGACCATTGGAGGGCCGGACTATAAAAAAAAACTATGAACAAATCCCTATGCACACTGTACATATCTTATTTTAAAGTAAAAAAACAAAACAAGAACAAATACAATAATTAAAATAAAGAACAAGTAAATTTAAATCAACAAACTGACCAGTATTTCAATGGGAACTATGGGCCTGCTTTTGGCTAATGAGATAGTCAATGTGCTCCTCTCACTGACCACCAATGAAAGAGGTGCCTCTTCTGGAAGCGCGACGGGGGCCGAATAAATGGCCTCAGGGGGCCGCATGCGGCCTGCAAGCCGTAGTTTGGGGACCCCTGATCTACACAGAGGAGTACATTTTTTCCAACTGATAAACCTACATTGACGTATTATCACCCGAAGTCTAAAGTTTATGTTGGGTTCACTCATAGTGTTATACATTCTACGGGTTTGGACAAATGTATAATGATGTGTATCTACCATTATAGTATCACTCAGAATAGTTTTATTGCCCTAAAATTTCTCTGTGTTCCACCTATCTCTTCCTCCCTCTCCCCTACTCTTGGCAACCACTGATCTTTTTCTGTTTCCATAGTTTAGCTTTTTTTCAGAATGTCATATAGTTGGAATCATACAATATGATATTTAAAAGTGTATTTTCTTTTTATTTATTGATTTTAGAGAAAGAGGAAGGGAGAGAGAGAGAAACATCAATCTGTTCCGTATGTGCCCTGAGCAGGGATCGAACCCACAACCTTTGTGTATCAGGACGACAATCTAACCAACTGAGCTATCTGACCAAGGCACAATATGTTTTTTTTTTTTTTTTTTTTTTTTTTTTTTTTAATTTTTCTGAAGCTGGAAACGGGGAGAGACAGTCAGACAGACTCCCGCATGCGCCCGACCGGGATCCACCCGGCACGCCCACCAGGGGCGATGCTCTGCCCACCAGGGGGCGATGCTCTGCCCATCCTGGGCGTCGCCATGTTGCGACCAGAGCCACTCTAGCGCCTGGGGCAGAGGCCACAGAGCCATCCCCAGCGCCCGGGCCATCTTTGCTCCAATGGAGCCTTGGCTGCGGGAGGGGAAGAGAGAGACAGAGAGGAAAGCGCGGCGGAGGGGTGGAGAAGCAAATGGGCGCTTCTCCTGTGTGCCCTGGCCGGGAATCGAACCCGGGTCCTCCGCACGCTAGGCCGACGCTCTACCGCTGAGCCAACCGGCCAGGGCTAAGGCACAATATGTTTTTAAGATTGGTTCTGTCCCCTGGCCAGTTGGCTCAGTGGTAGAGCGTTGGCCTGGCGTGCAGAAGTCCCGGGTTCGATTCCCGGCCAGGGCACACAGGAGAAGCGCCCATCTGCTTCTCCACCCTTCCCCCTCTCCTTCCTCTCTGTCTCTCTCTTCCCCTCCAGCAGCCAAGGCTCCATTGGAGCAAAGATGGCCCGGGCGCTGGGGATGGCTCCTTGGCCTCTGCCCCAGGCGCTAGAGTGGCTCTGGTCGCAACAGAGCGACGCCCCAGAGGGGCAGAGCATCGCCCCTTGGTGGGCAGAGCATCGCCCCCTGGTGGGCGTGCCGGGTGGATCCCAGTCGGGCGCATGCGGGAGTCTGTCTGACTGTCTCTCCCCATTTCCAGCTTCAGAAAAATACAAAAAAAAAAAAAAAAAGATTGGTTCTGTCACTCAGTAATATGCATCTAAGCTTCCTCTGTGTCTTTTCATGGCCTGATAGCTACTTTCTTTTTAGCACTGAATAGTATCTCATTGTCAGGATGTACTAGAGCCTCAAACCATGTTCAGTGTCTCTGCTGAGTTATTGAAGGAGCTTGAGCAGTCTTCAGTTGTAGAGTCAAATTTCAGCTCAGGCTTTAAGCTGGTCCTCCGTCAGGCAACTTGACTCTCTAAGCCTCGGTTGCCTGCCCTGTAACTACCTCACAGAGTTCTTAGGATTATGAACCTGTACAAACTAACACCTACACAAATTAACACCAAGGACTCAGTGCTGAGAAACCATGTTACTAAAATCATACATTGTTAGAAAGTTTGCTCTTTGAAATTGCAACAATAGCGAGAGTGTAACATCTTTTTGCCTGGAGAGTTTAAGTCACTTTGACACAGAAGCAGTCATGATTCTCCAACCCAGGTAGGTGCAGAGTTTCAGAGGGGAGGTTTCTAGAGATAACATTACACATTTATCTTAACCCTGTAATTTCCAAGGAAACAGGACTCTATATCTGCTTCTCAGCCTCGGTATGATACTGACTCAATCATATAAAATCTGCTTTGCCTTTGGGCCATCAGAGTACTGCTTAATATAAATTCTACCTAAGCTACATCCTTCCCCAAGTCCTACAGTAACCCTCTCTCTTCCTTTGTTTGGTGAGGCACTACATAGTTCCTCTGGGGAGTTCTTTTCCTTTTCTTTTTAAGAAATACTGAATTGACTCAAGGAAACTAAGCTTAAATGATTTAGCATTGATATTGGAGTATACATCAGAAATGTATAAAAATAGAATCTGGTACAATGATGAGACCTTGATTCTTGTCTTCCCCCCCCCCTTTTTTTTTTTTTAAAGATTTTATTCATTTAAGAGAGGAGAGAAAGAGAGAGAAAGAGAAGGGAGATATATGGGGGGAGGAGCAGGAAGCGTCAACTCCCATACATGCCTTGACCAGGCAAGCCCAGGGTTTTGAACCAGCAACCTCAGCATTCCAGGTTGACGCTTTGTCCACTGCACCACCACAGCAGGCTCTTGTCTTCTTGAGGGAGAGAATTCAATTGAGAGACAAAGTGCAGCAAGCAAAGCAAAAATTTACTGGCCATGCAGGAATACACACAGAAGGGACAGAGTGGACAACCTACTTGTGAGAATGAATGCCTCCATCATTACAGAGCTTAAGTATTTACAGAATTGGCTTTTCCTTCCTGGACTATCCCGTTCCTGTTTTGTTTTGCTTCATTTTGATTTCCACCTTTTCCCTGTCATTTGTCGGTCTTCATTTTACTGCTATGTGGCTGATACTGTATCAGGGAACTCAGACCACCAGTCTGGGTGTGGTAAGGGCTATTCCAGCTTAAAGATTCATCTAGACCCTGCATACGTGCAAGAATGCATGGGGGCAATTTATCCTTTCCCCTCTTTGCTTGTCCCAGTTCACATCTAACTAGCTACCTAACCTAACATTACTCCATCTCTTTAAGAAGTGGGACCTAGCCTGACCTGTGCTGGCGCAGTGGATAAAGCATTGACCTGGAATGCTGAGGTTGCTGGTTCAAAACCCCAGGCTTGCCTAGTCGGTGCACATGTGAGAAGCAACTACTGTGAATTAATGCTTCTCATTCCTTTCCCCTGCCTTTCTTTCTCTGTCCTCTCTCTAAAATTAATAAATAAAATCTCGCCTGACCAGGCGGTGGCGCAGTGGATAGGGCATCAGACTGGGATGCAGAAGACCCAGGTTCGAGACCCCAAGGTCACCAACTTGAGCACAGGCTCATCTGGTTTGAGCAAAGCTCACCAGCTTGGACCCAGGGTCGCTGGCTCGAGCAGGGGGTTACTCAGTCTGCTAAGGGCCCGCGGTCAAGGCACATATGAGAAGGCAATCAATGAACAACTAAGGTGTCGTGGCGAAAACTAATGATTGGTGCTTCTCATCTCTCTTCATTCCCGTCTGTCTGTCCCTAACTATCCCTCTCTCTGACTCTCTGTCTGTCTCTGTAAATAAATAAATAAATAAATAAATAAATAAATAAAATTTTAATAAATAAAATCTTTTTTTAAAAAATGGGACCCAAAAGTTTTGGGGAACTTGAAGGGCAACTGCCTTGTTTCTGCAGCTGCTTCCTGCTGATAGTGGGCGTAGACCGATGAGCCCCAGCTTCTTGCTGCCAGGGTTAGGTAGTGCAGAACCAGGTTCCCACAAGATCTAGGGGATGGTCTGAATCTTCTATCAAGGGAATGGACTGAAATCCCTTCATGACCATCATTTGAAGCTGGATTGCCTGAATCCTGGAAGAGACAAAGCAAACAAGACAAGTATGCATAGACCAAAAAGTAAAAAGAGGAAAATTGATGGCAAGGGGCCTAGTAGCAGAAGAAACCAAGTTAGTCTGGGAAACATAATTTGTATAGAATTCCAAATGGTGTTTTCAATGCCCTGTTCGCTGTAGGTCTACAAGCAGTTAGCATGCTGCGTAATATTCTTGGTGCTCTCTTAGATTTGACCAGTGGTATTTATATAAAAGTAGCAAGAGGTGTTTGCTACAGCACAAACTCCACCTTGTGATGCCAGTAGGTAGTCTCACACTATGCAATTATCTAATGTCATTTTGGCCAGAGAGTCTAAAGACTTTGAAAACGGTTGGAAATCCTTCCCGGCTTCATGTGCAGTGACAGCCATGGATGCAGCTATATTCTCTGCAGTTATGGCATTATATGTTATCCCACCTGTGAGTTCTATACCACTACTGAGTAAGGCTACAACAGCGGCAATTACGAGTCCAATAGCATGTTTCTTGTGACTGTGTATTGGAGTAAAAATCTGAATATTCTTTACTGATGGGGTAACGTATCCTACTTCCCAGGACCCTGAGGTCCTGGCAGGATTAAGGCATTGTAAAGTAATACTGGAGATTCAAACCGGCAACCTCTGCACTTTGAGACCATGCTCTAACCAGCCAAGCTACCCTGCCAGGGCTGTTAGTGGCATATTCAACTGTCAGGTTTAGACATCTGCGGCAATATTCCTTGGGTTGTTAGGAAGAGAGAGTTGTTCTGCCAAGTCATACCTAAAGGTAGATAGTAGTAAACATTAACTAATAAAAACATATACATATTAACACATCCTCTTTTTAAACCCACTGCGAACAGAATTGTTCTTTTCCTGGAACTTTAGAGCATTTGCAAAACACTACAGGGAAAAAATACCTATCACAATGAATCCTATCCACCACATTACTTTCTGTGTCAATGCTTTGTTTTCCTTTTTTTCATTTTAGAAATTAAATTTAATGGGGTGACATTGATCAATAAGAGTACATAGCTTTCAGGTAAACATCTCTATAGCATTTGAAATGTTGAGCACATTGTGTGTCCATCACCCAAAGTCAAATCATTTCCTGTCATCATATATTTGTTCTTCTTTATTCTTTCCCCCCAACCCCATTCCTCCACATCCCCCTCCTCCTGGTAACCACTTCACTTTTATCTATGTCCCTAAGTCTCAGTTTTATATCCCACCTATGTGTGAAATCATACAGTTCTTAGCTTTTTCTGATTTACTTATTTCACTTAGTGTAATATTCTCAAAGTCCATCCATGTCATCATAAATGACAATATGTCATCATTTCTTATGGCTGAGTAGTATTCCATTGTATAGATGTACCACATCTTCTTTATCCAATCCTCTATTAAGGGACACTTTGGTTGTTTCCATGTCTTGGTCACTGTGAATAATGCTGTGATGAACATGGGGGTGCGTGTGTTTTTGTGTACCAATGTTTTTAAGTTTTGGGGCTGGATACCCAGTAAAGAGATTGCTAGGTTGTATGGTAACTCTATTCTTAATTTTTTGAGGGCCTGACCTATGGTGGCGCAGTGGATAAAGTATCGGCCTGGAACACTGAGGTCGCTGGTTCAAAACCCTGAGCTTGCCTGATCAAGGCACATATGGGAGTTGATGCTTCCTGCTCCTCCCACCTTCTCTCCCTCTCTCTCTCTCTCCTCCCTCTAAAAATTAATAAATAAAATCTAAAAATATATATTTAAAAGAAATTTGTTTTTGAGGAATCACCATACTGCCTTCCATAATGGCTGTACCAGTTTACATTCCCACCAGCAGCGAATGAGGGCTCCTTTCCTCCTCAGCCTCTCCAACCCTTGTTATCTGTCTTGTTGATAACAGCAAATCTAACAGGTGTGAGGTGGGTTTTTCTTTTTCTTAAAAAGAAACATAAGGTCCTCCAAAGGTCCACTGATTTATTCCACTTTTTCCCTCGTTTTCCTCTCTTCTGGCTCTGTGTAGCAGTTGGGCTTTACTCCAGAATGGTGTATCCAGCTGGCAATTCCAGGAACTTTGATTGCTGTGGAGGAGGAAAGCAAGACAGGGTGTGAGGTGAGAACCGGGAAAGCCATCTCTCCAGGTTTTAATGAGGACCTGGGACCCAGTCTCATATAAATAAGGGGTACTCGCAGTTGTGAGGTTTATTTGGTGACCAGATTCTCATTAGGCTTGTTGAAATTTGGCTAGCAATGTGAACTAGTGAGTGGCTTTAGCTATCGAACAGTAGTCAGAGCAAAGGAAGGGTATCCCATACAGGACTTCAAAGGAGCTTACCTGAAGGTTAGGAGCTGAGCTGGCTCAAGTTCTTAAAAGAGCAATAGGGATTACTTGAAGCCAGTTTTGTTCGGTTTCTTGGCAGAGCTTGTTAATTTTTCTCTTAACAGTCTGATTAGCCCTTCCTACTTTTCCTGAGGCTTGAGATCTCCAGGCTGAGAATATGCCAGTTGACCCCAAGAGCCTTACAGACTCCCTCTGTAATATGAGAGGTAAAGGAAAGTTCATTGTCACTTTGTAGTGACCTTGAGGAGTCCAAATCAAGGAACAGTCTCTTTTAGGAGAAGCTTAACTAACTCCTCGACCCTTTCTGTTCTGGTTAGATAGGATACTATCTTACCAGTAAAAGTATCAATAAAGACAATTAGATATTTATGACCTTGACATGAGGGCCTTTGGGCAAAGTCAATTTCCCAGTCTTCTCCTGGGTGGGTTGCTCTCCTCTAAGCTGGCCTTATTAAGGGAGGAGGCCTTGACCCCTGGGGGGTCTCTAACATTAACACTTGGTTCTTAGTATTCTGCTGTCAGTGAGCCAGTGGGGCCCCTTATGCTCTAGGAGGGAGTATATTTAGTAGGAAGTATAAAAAACAACTTCCTGTCCAAGAGTGATCTTGGATGCCTCCTCGGCCAGCAGAGCTGCTACTGCCATTACCCTGAGCCGTCTTTGTGCCACTGGGTTCAGGTTCTTAGAGAGGTATCCAGTGGGTTGTTGGGCAGGCTCTAGAATTTGGGTTAAAACCCCTATGGCTACCCCGTTTTTCAGTTACACACAGTTGGAAAGGTTTCTCTGGGTTTGGCCGCACGAGAATAGGTGCCTCCATTGGAGCTGTCTTTAGTCAGGTGAACACCTGTTCTTGTTCCCTGTCCCAAAGCAGATGGTTCTGTTCAGGCTCAGATCTGAGAGCCTGAAATAAAGGTTTTGCTGTTTCCGCATATCCCAGGATCGATCTACAGTCTACAGTATCCCGTCAGTCTGAGGAAGGCTCAGAGCTACTTCCGGGTAGTGGGAACCAGGATCTGTTATATCACCTGCACTCTTTCTGGGGATAACCTTCATTCTCCAGGGTGAGAACAAGTCCCAAATAATTTAATCATTACTGTAATATTTGTGTCTTCTCTCTAGTTACCTGGTATCCCTGTTCAGCAAGAAAATTTAGAGTCTTAGTAATATGCTGGAAGCATAGCTCTTTGGTGGGGAAGCAGATGAGAAAATCATTGACATATTGAAAGACCTGGCCACCCCTCTCAAGAGATAGGTCTTTCAGGTCCCCTGCCAAGGCCTGCCCAAGCAGGTGGGGGCTGTCCGAAAGCCTTGGGGCAGCACAGTCCAGGTAAGTTGTTGTTTTAGTCCTTGTTTATCATCCATTCAAAAGCAAATAAAAATGAGCAAGATGGGTCTAGTGAAATGCAAAAGAAAGCACCTTTAAGGTCCAAAACCACAAACCATCACATCTCAGGACAAATTTCTCCGAGAATGATATATGGATTGGAGACCATGGGATGAATGGGTATTGTGGCCTCATTTATAGCTCACAAGTCTTGAACTAATCTATATTCCCCGTTTTTCTTTTTGACTGGCAAAATTGGTGTGTTACAAGGTGAGTTTCAGGGGGTTAATAACCCGTGCTTCATGCTGAAGGGATTCTGTGATCAAGCAACATACGGTAGTCCCTCTCTCACTTCTGGTTTAATAGAGTATTGTCTGCAGTTAGGAAAACTGATGGGGTCTTTAAGTTTAATAATTATAGGACGTGTTATTCAGGCTTGCCCAGGTTCCCAGAGGCCTGAATCTAAGAGTCTACTTTAAGGTTTATATCATCTCTGAAAGTGTTGGGACTCTCCTCAAGGCATAAAGCCAATAGGTCAGCGGTTCTCAACCTGTGGGTCGCCACCCCGGCGGGGGTCGAATTACCAAAACACAGGGGTCGCCTAAAGCCATCAGAAAATATGTATTTATTATACAACACATTAATACAATACATTTTTAAATAAAATATGTATTTTCCACCTAAAGCCATCGGAAAATATGTATTTATTATACAACACATTAATACAATACATTTTTAAATAAAATATGTATTTTCCGATGGCTTTAGGCGACTCCTGTGTTTTGGTCATTCGACCCCCGCCGGGGTCGCGACCCACAGGTTGAGAACCACTGCAATAGGTGAAATGTTATCCCAGAGTTAAGGAGAAAGTTATCTGGGTGCCTAATTTGCTTAAAATATCCCTCCCAAGGAGGGAAGAGGGGCATTTCATCATTACTAGGAATTGATGTGAGAATATACCCTGGCCCCAGAGACAATGCAGAGGCAGAGTAAACTATTTGTAAGTAGGCACCCCGTTCACTCCCATCACCTGGCTAGTCCTGGAGGAGAGCTGTCAGAATAGGTTAGCAGACAGTAAGCAGCTCCCGTATCCAAAAGAAGATTCATAGTCCTACCTGCCACATCCAGGGTTACCCTTGGTGCCATCCCTTCAATGAGGATAGCTGGTTAGGGAGCCACCCAGAGTAGATAGCCCCCTCCATTCAAGGCCAACACAGCCTGGGACTTGACCCAGGAGCCTTCCAGCCCTCAGGGAAGTCCCTCTTCCAATGATCAATTTTCTAACATTTACACCAGGAGCAGGGCTTATGGGAGAAGCTTTCTCCTGCCTGGCCATTCTCTTGCCCAATGGCCAGCTTCCCACAGCAGTGGCAGTTCCCAGGATGGGCCTGTGTAAGGCCAGGTGCCGTGGCCTCCTGGTGGTTGTGGCCGTGCAGATTCACATTGAATTCAGGCAGATGGTAAAGGAACTGTGGAGCCGGGGGATGGAGGCCATTCCATTTATTAGAGTCTCACAACTGCAATGAGCAAGCAGGCAGGGAAAACTGCTTCTCTCTTTCTCTCTCTCTCTCTCCCTCCCTCCCTCCCTCCCTCCCTCCTTCCCTCCCTTCCTCCTCCTCAGGATTTACAAACAAAACAGATGGGGGGACCCCTTTTCAGGCAAACAATAGCAAAAAATGGCCCCTCCCAATGGCAGCGGGCAATAGGCAATTTACAATCTGCCACCCTGAGGGCAAGCACCTGCAGCCTTACATAGACTATGCACACACACACACACACACACACACACACACACACAGTGCTGTCCCGCTTGCTTAGCCACCAATAAGTGCAAGCAAGCAAGCCTAACAAACAGTTGCTTGCCCAACAGCCTGCTTGAAGTTCCCTGGGGGCAGGTGGCCTTGTAAAGCAGCTATGAGCTGTGCCTGCCATTTCTCCTTGTGTTTGTCCTTATCCCACATTCCTTCCTCCTCTTCGTCTCCCATCCAAGTAGTAACTAACCAGGCCCGACTCTGCTTAGCTTCCGAGATCAGATGAGATTGGGAGCTTTCAGGGTGGTATGGCCGTAGACGTAGACCCCTCGTGTCAATTATAAAAGACTGAGGTGACCTCTTTTAAGATGTCAGGGAAGGTGGTGCATGGGCTCATTCCTAATTTTTGGAGTTTCCTTTGAAAGTCAGGGGAAGCTTGTATTAAAAATTGATCATTCGTGATCAAATCCCCTTCAGGCAAATCAAAACCAACAATTGTATTACATATTTCAGGAAGGCCTCCCACAGCCTTTCTACGAAGGTGTTGGGATTTTCATTCAACCTTTGATCAATGGTGGCTAACTTATTAAAGTTCACTGGCTTAGTCTTGCTAGCCTCCAAACCTTCAAGTATGCAACTTAACACATAATTTCTCACGCAGATGTTGCCTAGACAGTTTTAAACCCACTTTGGGTCATGTTGTGGTATGGCAGCAGTACCCTGTGGATATCGTTGATTAGTGATATGTGAGCTGTTGGCGAATTGTAAGGCTGCCTCAGACATGGTTTGGTGTTCCCCACGAGTGAGAATTGTGTTAAAGAACAAGATAATATCCTTCCAAGTCAGGTCAAACGTTAAATAGACCTTTTGGAACCCTGCTGTAAATGTGTCAGTGTCATCTGAGAACTTCCTTATCATGCTTTTGATTTGAAGGAGATCCTGCATTGAAAGGGGAATCTGTACTTTGATTTGGCCTCTAGGACCACTTGCTTTTCGAAGTGGGCATAGTCTAGAAAGCTCTGGGCAGGGAGCAGCATGATAAGTTCTGCGATGTGGAAGTGCCTATTTCAGTGCTAGGAGTTGGGGATAGATAGAGCTTCCTTTTTTATTCTCTTGTACCATGGCCCTGGCTCTTCTGGGGGCTCTATCTTCTCTGGGGTCTGTTGTTCCTGGAGTAGTCAGCTGATACAGCTAGAAAAGCCAGATCTAGTCTACAGGTCTTATAAAGATCTGAGTTGTCTCTTAAAGCCATTAAGCTTGGACATATGAGACTTCAGTCCACTTGCCCTGACAGCAACGGAAAAGATCTAATTGGAGAATGGTATTGTAATTCAAGCTACCATTTTCCTGATCCCCTAACTTATATTATGGCCAAGTGGTGTTGCAAAAGAATATGAGTCTTTTCTTCTGTAAGGTTTGAGGACCAAATTTTGACCAGTTCTTGAGTGTATATCCTAGGGGTGAGTCCTGTGTAATGGAGAATTGATTTTCCATTTAGAAAAGAATAGAGGAGAGTACAGAAAAAAACAAGCATCCCCATTTTTCCCAGCCTATAGTGGGTCCAAAGACAGCATCCCTTGCTTTGTTCCCAAGATCCCAGATTCAGCTAGCCTTATCATGCAACCCAACCCCCTGCTAGAGCCGTCCTTCATCTCTAAACTCATGGATGGAATCTCCTGCCTCTCTGACCTCTTGTCCTGAGCAACTGGGCTTCCCAGTGCATCCTTCACTGTAAAGCCAGTAGCCACGGCCACCATCACAGCCTCCTGGCCCATGCAGATTCTCATTTGATTCGGACAGATGGTAATGAAACAACGGAGCCAAGAACTGGTGGGCCATTACATTTAATCCTAGCTCACATCTGGCGGGCGAGAAATACACACAGTGGGAAAACACTTCCTTTTCCATTCAGGGCTCCCAAAGCCACTGACTTATCCGAGTTTCTTAGAATCAAAGGTTTCTACCTCACCAGCCTTATTCACCTCTGTTCCCCATCTCCTTCTCTCTGCACAAACTCTGCTCAAACTGGCTTCTCCTTCATCACTCCGCCATCTTGGCTGCCTCTCTGTGCAATGCTAATTTCAGGAACCCAGAGTGAGAGCGAGCCCCAGGTCTGCCCCGTTATATAGTGTAGAAATCAAAACCTTTATTTGTATTGTATATTCGCCAATATACAATACAAATAAAGAAGTCTCTGATACAAAGTCACTTATCTGAGGCATAAATGGGATTCCTCATAAGAGGGCAACACCTTACATCATGCAACAGTCAAGTGTGTGGAGAAAAGCTTAGTTTTGAAAAGATCTTAGTATTAAAAGGGTGGAAAGGTTTAGTCTTAAAACTAAGCCTTAGACCAGGGGTCCCCAAACTACGGCCCGAGGGCCAAATGCAGCCCCCTGAGGCCATTTATATGGCCCCCGCCACACTTCTGGAAGGGTACCTCTTTCATTGGTGGTCAGTGAGAGAAGCATAGTTCCCGCTAAAATATTGGTCAGTTTGTTGATTTAAATTTACTTGTTCTTTATTTTAAATATTGTATTTGTTCCCGTTTTGTTTTTTTACTTTAAAATAAGATATGTGCAGTGTGCATAGGAATTTGTTCATAGTTTTTTTTATAGTCCAGCCCTCCAACAGTCTGAGAGACAGTGAACTGGCCCCCTGTGTAAAAAGTTTGGGGACCCCTGCCTTAGACTATAATGACTTTGCCAGTTTACAGCCTATCTCCCACACCCAATGCAAACTATAAGCGAGCAAACATATACATCATACTTACAAACTTATTTGACCGACATTCACCTCTCCCATTCTTTTTTTTTTTTTTTTTTTTTTTGCATTTTTCCGAAGCTGGAAATGGGGAGGCAGTCAGACAGACTCCCGCATGCGCCCGACCAGGATCCACCCAGCATGCCCACCAGGGGGCGATGCTCCACCCCTCTGGGGCATTACTCTGTTGCATCCAGAGCCATTCTAGGGCCTGAGGCAGAGGCCACAGAGCCATCCTCAGCACCCCCGGGCCATCTTTGCTCCAATGGAGCCTCGGCTGCGGGAGGGGAAGAGAGAGACAGAGAGGAAGGAGAGGGGGAGGGGCGGAGAAGCAGATGGGCACTTCTCCTGGGTGCCCTGGCCGGGAATCAAACCCTGGACTCCTGCACGCCAGGCCGACGCTCTACCACTAAGCCAACCGGCCAGGGCACCTTTCCCATTCTTATTACCCAAGATGCTTTTAAAAGCAGTGCCTAACATCAGGGATAAGGACTTCACTCCTAGTAGTTTTATTAATTTCTGGAATTTCCAGAAAGAGTAGCAGACCCAGTAGACATGATGTAAGGCTAGGAGCTGCCTTAACCGTAGCCCACATAGTTTTCTGTCCCGCATGGAGCAGGTGCCGGTGGAGCCACTGCACCACATCACCTGCAGGTGCAGTTTCCAACCATTGCACCCTTGCCAACGTATCTGCCTCATCATTCCCAGGATGGGCTAGAGGGGCATGCCCCGTGACATGATATACTGTCACCTGCTTCTGGTGTCCTATTTCCTATAAGTCCTGCCACATGGCCTGACCCTATAGTGGATGGTGCATTTCCATCCACTGGTTAATGTGCCAAGTAGCAATCCAAAGGGTCAGTCCACGATAGATAGCCCAGTTGTCAGTACAGATCACCAGAGGCAAAGGTGGTGTTTGGGCAACTAGCCAAACAGCTCTTAATTCTGCCCATTGACTGTACCCGTGTCCATCCAAATAGTCTCAGTGGCCGGATGGAAGGCTATAGCCATCCATTTGGCAGGTTGGCCCCTGCTGGAACCATCAGTATACCAGGCATCCTCGGGGATGGGCACCCACCCCTCTTGGTAGGGACTGACTTCAGGTTCTGCCTCCTGATCCCCAGCTGCACCTGACTCTAAGGTCACATAGGTGACTGGACCCAAGACTTCCTGCAGTTCTGCCCTCAATGGGCTGGTGCTAAGAGCACAGCCTTGTTGCAGGTAGGCACCCCACTTGGCCAGGTTGGACATTTGGGCCATACCACTACGTGGTTTGGTTGCCCAATCTCTCACCCATCCTGCAATAGGGTATGTTGTCTTGACTGTAACTGGTGTTGTGTTGTAATACTCTCAGTGGCCAGGAGGGCAGCATACACAGCTGCCAGCTGCTTCTCCACTAATGAGTAACAGACTTCAGCACCTTTCCACAATTGGGACCAAAACCTAATAGGTTGCCGTAAGCGCTCTGTCCGTTGTCACAAGCCCCATCCAAACCCCTCCAGGTTACATGAACATCCAGCTCACAGGGCCTGGCAGGATCAAACACATTCAAGGCCTGTGCCACCTTGACAGCTCTCTTAGCTGCTGCAAATGAACCTTGCACCTGCTCAGTCCAATCCCAACGAACCCCCTTCTGAATAAGGTTGTACAAGGGGCCTAGTAACTGAGCCTAGTAACTGTCGCCAATACCCCAACAACCCTAAGAATTCCTGTAACTGTTTTACCATAGTGGGCACGGGGTATGCTTGAATCTTATCTATAACTGTGTCAAGGATAACTTTGTCTTACCCGACCAGACAACTCCCAAGAATTTAACAGGTAACCCAGGTCCTTGTAATTTGTTCTCGTTGACTGCCCAGCCACATGCTTTCAATGAGACAGCAGGGTAGGGACTGCTTGCTCCAATTCTGGAAGAGAATCACTAGTTAGCATAATATCATCAATATAATGGTACATGTGAACTGCCTCTGGTTGTTTCCATTTAACTAGGTCAGCAGCCACCAGCCCATGGCACAAGGTGGGATTATGCAAATAGCCCTGGGGTAACACTATAAAGGTCCATCGTCTCCCTTCCCAACTGCAGGCACATTGGTCTTGACTCTCTGCAGCTATATCAATAGAGAAAAAAGCATTGGCCAAGTCTGCCACAAAGTGGTATGTCCCCAACTCATGGCTTAGTCCAGTGGTCCCCAACCTCCGGGCCGTGGACCAGTACCGGTCTGTGGGCCATTTGGTACTGGTCCACAGAGAAAGAATAAATACAGTATGTCTATAAAGTCATGGTGCACTTTTGACCAGTCACAGGAAAGCAACAAAAGACTATAGAAATGTGAAATCTGCACCAAATAAAAGGAAAACCCTCCCAGTTTCTGTAGGATGATGTGGCAGCATGTGCGCATGCGCAGATGATGACATAACACCGTGTGTACAGCGGAGCAGCCCATGGCCATGCCAGTCGAGATGTGGACAGTACAGAGGAAAGTTTAGTGTGTTCTGTGGCTTGCTAAATTCGAATCCGTGACCAAAGCGCAACATGAATATCGGTGTGTTTATAACGAAGCGCCACCACATAGGAATAACATTACTCGGAGGGATAAGCAATTGAAGGAAACTGGCAGTTTGGTGGAGAAACCCCGTTCTGGTAGGCCATCAGTCAGTGATGAGTCTGTAGAGGCTATACGGGATAGCTACCTAAGGAGCCCTAAAAAATCTGTGCATGAGCCCACATCGAACTGCACTGAATAGGTATGAAACTGGGAGAGTTTTTCTTTTATTTGGTGCAGATTTCACATTTCTATCGTCTTTTGTTGCTTTCCTGTGACCGGTCAAAAGTGCACCATACCTTTACGGACACACTGTAACTTACATTATTTCCATTTTATTTATATTTAAGTCTGAACGATGTTTTATTTTTTTTAAATGACCAGATTCCCTCTGTTACATCCGTCTAAGACTCACTCTTGACACTTGTCTCAGTCACGTGATACATTATCCGTCCCACCCTAAAGGCCGGTCCGTGAAAATATTTTCTGACATTAAACCGGTCCGTGGCCCAAAAAAGGTTGGGGACCACTGGCTTAGCCGATCTAGAGCCATTATGTTAGCTATCGAGGGAACAGCAGCATGCAAAGGGGGAACAACTTTATTAAGTTCTCTGTAATCTACTGTCATTCTCCAGGTTCCATCTGGTTTGCGTACAGGCCATACTGGGGAGTTGTAAGGACTGTGTGCTGGCCAGATGATCCCCACCTTTTCTAGTTCAAGGACTGTCCCTGTGACTTCTTCATAACCACCTGGCAGGTGGTACTGCTTGGGGATGGGTAATTAATTGCAAAGGGGAATGTGATGCATGTCCCCATAACACTGCCTTCACAACCCTGATCCACAGCTGGAACTCCCCGGATGTAGTTTCCAACCACAGTCCTTGCAAGACATCTACCCCCAAAATATATTCAGGAATAGGAGACACATACACCTTATATGGCTTAGGAGGCAGCCTTCCTATCCCCAATGGAATAGTTATTGGCTTCACTTGAACAGTTTGGCCCCCATAACTGTCAATGGCCACTGGGGTCCCAGCAAACAGCTCTGGGTTCCCATACAGGAGGGAACATTCTGCACCTGTATCCACCAAAGCCAACACCCATTGTACATTGGAAGGGGACCAGTGGATAGCCAGTTCCACGTGTGGCCTCTAGTCCCCGCCCATCCCCATTAGACGGGTCCCTTTTCCTGTTCAAACTGGTACAATGGGTCTTGCGCGTTCTCCTCTCCCTTGGCTGTCTCAATCATATAATCTTGTAACCGAGCTGCCAGTGCCCAAAACATTTTATTGGTAGCGGCTGGGGCCTTTTGTCTCAGAGGCTGGAACTTCTGTTCTGGTTTAAGCTGCCGCCAAACCTCCAAAAGAATTTTATTAGACTGGCCATCCAATTTCCCCTTATCTGCTCCAGCCGCAATCAAATCTACCCACATCTGTGTTCGGGTAAGCTTTATAGGCCCGTTTCCCTTGGCGGGGGGTAGGGGGTGGGGGGTGGGGGGGGCAACATAGGCAGCAGCCCTCACTGCTTTATGATCCCAAGCGGCCTCCAGCTCTCCTAAATCTGCTACCATCTGTGTAACTGCATTGATGGGCTGCCCCACGTAGGGACCCAAGATAGCCACAAGTGACCCAAAAAGGGCTGATCGGGCACTAGCAAGGACAAATTCCCTCATTTTCACCGTAAACACTTCCTCATCTGGCCCACAGGACCCAGGGTTGAAAACAGCATTCTTTATATCTAGTTCCCGAAGGACCTTTACAAACTCACTGTAGCACTGCCACCGGCTCATTGCCCCTGGCAATTCTGCCAGACCATACGAGTTGCGGTCATCACCCATTCTAATAAGGTATGGTCTCCTGGGTTGCCATGGCAGTTCTGAAGATGCTGCCTCAAGGAGGAGTGTGTGGTAATGGCAGCCAATTTCTCCATCTCTGTTCTGGAGAGCATGATGCCATCCACCCCTATGTCCCATAATAGTAGTAACCAGGCTACCAGGGATTCAGTAGGTTTCTGCCTAAATTGTGCCCCCAACTCCATCAGCTCTGCCTGGGTATAGGGCCGGACCACAGAGTGTTCCATTACCTGGGCAGGAGGCTGTGGCTGCCCCTGAGGGACTCTTTGTTGCTGGGTTTTTACCTTCTTGGCGACCACTGTTTGGGCTGTCGGTGTGCGTATGGCAGCTTCAGCATGGGCCTTCTCATCCTAAGAGGAGTTACAAGCACCTGCTCCCGCTGACTCAAAGCCAATCCACTGGCACGGATGCTGCTGCTCCTTTGGTAACCACTTAGGCTCCTGTGGCTGCTGGCTTTTGTCAGAAGCTGAGACTAGAGCTCTTGAATCCACCGGTGCAAACGTTCAGCTTCCAGGGCAAACTGCAACTCATGAACCCATAATTCCTTCTCCAGTGCTTGCTCCAATTCCAGCCTTCTCTGCCGATCGATTTGCAATTCATACTGAAGCTTTTGAGCTCAGGCAACTTCTTGCACAAAACTCCTAGTTTCTTCTTGAGTAAAAAACACATAGTCCATGGCCCCTAAAAGGACAGCAACCAGTACTCTACCCCTCCTGTCAAGGGTGGTGGCCCCATACTGATCTCTGAATCCTGCCAACTATGCCAGTTGTAAGGCCAGGAGCCACCATCGTGGCCAGTCACGTGCAGGTTCCCATTGGATTTGGGCAGGTGGTAAAGAAATGGCAGAGTCGGAGGATGGTGGGCCATCCTGTTTATTAGTGTCTCACCAAGACAGGCAAACCACAAGAGAAGACAAGGGAAACGCAGAAAACCAGTTTTTTCTATGAAGGGCAAGGGATCAAGGAGGCCCCTGTAATGGTGATAGCAGGAACCGAGAGAGCAAGCTCCTCGTCTGCCCCACTTTATAGTGTAGAAACCAAAAACCTTTAATTTAATATACGAATAAGGAAGTCTCTGATACAAAGTCACTTATCTGAGGCATAATGGGATTCCTCATGAGAGTGCACCACCCACATCATGCAATCAGTCAAGGGTGTGGGGAAAAGCTTAGTCTTAAAACAGCCTTTAGGCTATAACGACCTGGCCTGCTTACAGCCTGTCCCCTACACCCAATACAAACTATAAGTGAGCAAACATATATATCATATTTAAAAACTTATTTGACCAACACATGACTACCAGTGTGCAGAAAGATTTGCCATCTTCACCCCACCCCAAATCTCTCAAACATCCTATTCCCTTGGATTATTGGATCTCATACTGAAGAAGGGAGCTGTAAAGTCAGTAGCCACAGCCACCATCACAGCCGCCTGGCCCATGCAGGTTCACATTAGATTCAGACAGACAGTAATGAAACAACAGAGCCAAGAACTGGTGGGCCATTACCTTTCATCCTAGCTTGCACCCAGCGGGCAAGTAAAATCACACACTGGGCTCCAAAACCCACTCATTCAGTGCTCACAAACCTACTGACTTATCCAAGTTTCCTAGAATCAAAGGTTTCTAGCTCACTAGCCTTATTCACCTCTGTTCCCCATCTCCTTCCCTCTGCACAAACTCTGCACAAACTGGCTTCTCCTTCACCATTCTGCCATCTTGGCTGCTTCTCCTCTCCTCCATGTGGCCTTTATCTGCTCTCTTTTCTCTGCATTCTCCTCTAATGCTAATCTTGGGAACTGAGAGAGCAAGCTCACGGTCTGCTCCACTTTATAGTATAGAAATCAAAACCTTCAATCCAATATACAAACAAGGAAGTCTCTGATACAATCACTTATCTGAGGCATAATGGGATTCCTCATGAGAGTGCACCATCCTACATCAAAAAGGGTGGGAAAGGCCTGACCTGTGGTGGCGCAGTGGATAAAGCGTCGACCTGGAAATGCTGAGGTCGCCAGTTCGAAACCCTGGGCATGCCTGGTCAAGGCATATATGGGAGTTGATGCTTCCTGCTCCTCCCCCTTCTCTCTCTCTGTTTCTCTCTCTCTCTCTCCTCTCTAAAAATGAGTAAATAAAATTTAAAAAAAAAAAAAAAAAAAAGGGTGGGAAAGGCTTAGTCTCAAAACTAAGCCGTAGGCTATAAGGATCCTGCCTGCTTACTGCCTGTCCCCCCACATCCAATGCAAACTATAAGCAAGCAAACATATACATCATATTTGCAAACTTATTAGACCGACAGGAGTCCTGCAAGGTCAACAATCATGGTGGCATTGATGGGTCTGGGATTCCGTCCCATTTTTTGTGAGCTAAGAGGGAGCATAAACAAGTTTTGTTTTTGTTTTTTATTAGTGAGAGGCAGGGAGGCAGAGATACAGACTCCCACATGCTTCGGAACCAGGATCCACCTGGTAAGCCCCCTTACCAGGCAATGCTCTGCCCATCTAGGGCCACTGCTCAGTTGCTCAGCAGACAAACTATTTCAGTGCCTGAGGCAAGGTCATAGAGTCATCCTCAGCACCTGGGGCCAATTTACTCAAACTATTTGAGAACCTGACTATGGAAGAGGAAGAAAAGAGAGAGAAGAGGGAGGGTGGAGAAATAGATGGTCACGTCTCCTGTGTACCCTGACCAGAAATCGAACCGGGGACTTCCACATGCTGGGCCCATGTTCTACCACTGAGCCAGCAGGCTAAGGCAAGTGTGTGTGTGTGTGTGTGTGTGTGTGTGTGTGTGTGTGCGCGCACGCACGTGTGTGTTTCTGAAGTGAGAAGCAGGGAGGCAGAGAGACAGACTCCCACATGTGCCCAACCAGGATCCACCCAGCAAGCCCACTAGGGGTTGATGCTCTGACTATCTGGGGTGTTGCTCTGTTGCAATGCGAGCCATTCTAGCACTTGAGGCACAGGATACAGAGCCATCCTCAGCACCTGGGCCAACTTTGCTCCAATGGAGCCTTGGCTGCAGAAGGGGAAGACAGAGACAGAGAGAAAGAAGAAGGGGAAGAGTGGAGAAGCAGATGGACGCTTCTCCTATGTGCCCTGTCCAGGAATCAAACCCTGGACTTCCACACACCGGGCCAACGCTCTACCACTGAGCCAACTGGCCAGGGCTAAGCAAGTTTTTTTGTTTGTTTTGTTTTTTTAAGTTTTGTTTTTTTGTTTTTGTTTTTTTTACAGGGAGAGAGAGAGAGTCAGAGAGAGGGATAGATAGGGACAGACGGGAACAGAGAGAGATGAGAAGCATCAATCATCAGTTTCTCGTTGCGACACCTTAGTTGTTCATTGATTGCTTTCTCATATGTTCCTTGACCGTGGGCCTTCAGCAGACCAAGTGACCCCTTGCTCAGGGGCCTTAGGTCTGAACTGATGAGCGTTTTTTGCTCAACCCAGATGAGTTCATGCTCAAGCTGGCAACCTCGGGGGTCTCGAACCTGGGTCTTCCCCATCCCAGTCCAACACTCTATCCATTGCACCACCGCCTGGTCAGGCTAAGCAAGTTTTATATAAACTTTTCTCATCATGTTGTTCTAGTAGGGGGTTGAATGAATGCACAAATTAGGCAAACAAAAATGTTTAAGTTCCCATTTAAGAACATGAACTCTTAGTGAAACAGGCTGGATGTGAGAATAGGAAGACATAAATAAGCACTTGTTAATGAGGTTGGGACAATTATAGCCAGTAGCCACAGCCACCATCACAGCCACCTGGCCCATGCAGGTTCACATTTGATTCAGACAGACAGTAATGAAACAACAGAGCCAAGAATTGGCAGACCATTAGCTTTAATCCTAGTTTGCACCTGGCGGGTGAGAAATACACACAGTGGGAAAACACTTCCCTTTCCATTCAGGGCTCCCAAAGCCACTGACTTATCTGAGTTTCTTAGAATCAAAGGTTTCTACCTCGCCAGCCTTATTCACCTCTGTTCCCCATCTTCTTCTCTCTGCACAAACTGGCTTCTCCTTCAGCACTCTGCCATTTTGGCTGCTTCTCTTATCCTCCACGTGGCCTTTCTCTGTTCTCCCTTCTCTGCTCTCCTCTCTAATGCTAATCTCAGGAACCAAGAGAGAGCAAGCTCCCAGTCTGCCCCGTTTTATAGTGTAGAAATCAAAACCTTTAATCCAATATATAAACAAGGAAGTCTCTGATACAAAGTCACTTATCTGAGGCATAATAGGATTCCTCATGAGAGTGTGCCACCCCACATCATGCAATCAGTCAAGGGTATGGGGAAAAGCTTAGTCTTAAAACTAAGCCTTAGGCTATAATGACCCGGCCTGCTTACAGCCTGTCCCCCACACCCAATACAAACTATAAGTGATCAAACATATATATCATATTTACAAACTTATTTGACCAACAGCCAGTGTCCCTTTTTACAGTGGAAGAAGGGTAGGCATACCTGGGACAGCACTGTTGGGCAAAGGAACAAACACAGAAAGATTCATGGCGACTGGGGAGACAGGGTGGAAAGGACATGACACCAAACATTAAAAATGTGTGTGGCATACTGAGTGCAAACAAGTCTGCAGTCAGCAAGGAAGTAGGTTATATCTCTGAGAGGTCATTTTCTGTCACTCTATTTCCTAACTTGGAAAATGTCATGGGGTGGGACTTGATTGGTTACATGGTATGCCTTGTTGCATGGAATGTTTTCTTGCAGCTGGTGGGGTGCCTAGAGCAACCTTCCCCAGTCCATGACCAGCTTATCCTGTCATGGGAGTCTTCTTGCGGTGAGCACCTTACCAAATTTTAAGTGCTCAACTTGTGCCCGCAGTGGTGCTGCAATTCAGAGAGAGAAAACCTCATGGCCAAACGAAAAGATGCAAGAAGGAAAGAAAACGTGGTTAGTCAATGTGAGGTCTGTTGGCAATGGGGAAAGTCACATAGAGAACCAGGTCCGAGGACTTTGGCCGAAACCACCCAATCCTATGACCGCCAAAAGAAACGGCCCAGAAGCATTTTGAAACTGTCAGCCAATGAAACTTCGCCACAACCTATCACCCCACCACCACCCCACCAACGCTATAAATTACCACCACCCCACCACACCCCCAACCCCCAGGCAGGAGAAGCTGGGTGACTTCCCTGGCCCCTGTCTTGCAAACCAGTGAACCTAGCCCAGGAGCACTCTAAATAAAGCTTTTGCTTGTCCACACTTGGTGGCTATGTCCTTCTTTTTTCCTCAGCGTAAAATACCTTACAGTCAAATCCTTCAAGTCAAGGTGGTGAGGATGACCAGTCTCCCCAGTAATGAGGAGATCCAAGTCATGGTACCAAAAAGATGTTACCAGTGAAATGATGAGACTTGTTGATTCTTGTCTTCTTGAGGGAGAGAATTCAATCAAGAGACAAAGTGCAGCAAGCAAAGCAAGGGTTTACTGGCTGAGGAGCCCTGAGGAGCCACTGCGCCACCTCACCCACAGGTGTTGTAAAGTACCAAAAGCTACAGGATCTATATTAATATTTTAAGAGGCTTAAAGAACATTTTGCCCTGGCCGGTTGGCTCAGCGGTAGAGCGTCAGCCTAGCGTGCAGAGGACCCGGGTTCGATTCCCGGCCAGGGCACACAGGAGAAGCGCCCATTTGCTTCTCCACCCCTCCGCCGTGCCTTCCTCTCTGTCTCTCTCTTCCCCTCCCGCAGCCAAGGCTCCATTGGAGCAAAGATGGCCCGGGCGCTGGGGATGGCTCTGTGGCCTCTGCCTCAGGCACTAGAGGGGCTCTGGTCGCAACATGGTGACCCCCAGGATGGGCAGAGCATCGCCCGCTGGTGGGCAGAGCGTCGCCCCTGGTGGGCGTGCCGGGTGGATCCCGGTCGGACGCATGCGGGAGTCTGTCTGACTGTCTCTCCCTGTTTCCAGCTTCAGAAAAATGCAAAAAAAGAAGAACATTTTATTAATTTGGGTTAAGGTGTGCAGAGAAATTTTGTGAATAATCTCTGTACTGTGTGATTGGCATAAAACCACGATGGCCCTTGGCATTGTATTATAAATGCAAAGAGAAGGAAAACATGGATTCCCTGACATTCCACCCCACCTGTGGGGAAAGGGGTGAATGGCTAGCCAGGTGCAGGAAGAGAAAAGCCAAAATAAACCTTTTCTTATAGTAATGAACCATTTGCGGGCATTTGTCCCCACGGAAACTACCTCTCCCATATGAATGCATATAGTTAATGTGTGTGACTCTGGACAAAGAGATGGTGGATAAACATTAGAAAATATAGAAATGTCTTTTATTATGTAAAGAGACATCTTTCTATCATTGTGTTGACTTGTAAATTTTGTTTTCTCCAAAATGATGTATGGCTTGCAAATTAAACATGGTCCTATCATGTTAAAGGGCATATGACTCTAACCAATAGTGGTAAAGGGCACCTAATTGCAATTTTTGCTTCTATACTTCCCGCTTGCAAAACTATAAAAACGAAGTAGAACAAAGGGCCGGCGCGCTCTCCCTCAGATTTCTGTCGGAGTTGCCACCGCTTGGCCAAGCTAGACAATAAAGCTTTGGTGTGGAATCGACAGATTTTGTTCATGTCTTCAATGTTTCGAGTCCCTCCGGATTAGGCTTAACACTGGCCATGCAGGAAGACACTCAGAAGGGACTGAGCAGGCAACTCAGTTGCAAGAATGAGTGCCTCCATCAGTTACAGAGCTAGGTATTTATGGACTTTTACTTCCTAAACTTTCCCATTCTCATTTTTTCCCCAATTTCTCCCTGTTGTTTATCTGTCTTCATTGTACTGCTATGTGGCTAATACCAAATCGGGGAACTCCCAACCACCAGTCTGTGTGTGATGAGGCCTCTTCTGGCCTAAAGAGTCATAAGTACACCTGGCCTGTGGTGGCACAGTGGATAAAAGCATCGACCTGGAATGCTGAGGTCGCCGGTTCAAAACCCTGGGCTTGCCTGGTCAAGGCACATATGGGAGTTGATGCTTCATGCTCCTCCCCCCTTCTCTCTCTGTCTCTTTCTCTCCTCTCTTCAAAATGAATAAAAAAATCTTAAAAAAAAATTTTTTTTAAATAAAAATAACAAATAAAAAAAAGAGTCATAAATACCCTGCATACATGCACATACATGCAGGAAGGAATACATGCAGGCAATTTATCCCTTTCCCCCTTTGTCTGTACTGTACAGCTGTCTAAATAACTACCTAGCCTGACCTGTGGTGGCGCAGTGGATAAAGCGTCATCCTGGAATGCTGAGGTCGCCGGTTCAAAACCCTGGACTTGCCTGGTCAAGGCACATATGGGAGTTGATGCTTCTTGCTCCTCCCCCCTTCTCTCTCTCTCTCTCTCTCTCTCTCTCTCTCTCTCTCCTCTCTATAATGAATAAATAAAATCTTTTTTTAATTAATAAATAAATAGCTACCTAACCTAACATAAATACCCAAGTATAATAAAATAAAATAAAATATCCAAGTATATGGACATTTACAGTTACACATGGATACAAACACAAATTCAACACACATGTGTTGATCCAAGGGGGGGAGCTGAGATACTAAAATAATTCTCAAATCTTAAAAACAATGCAAAATAAGCCCTGGCCAGTTGGCTCAGTGGATAGAGTGTCGGCCCAGCGTGTGTCCTGGGTTTGATCCCTGGTCAGGGCACACATGAGAAACGACCAACTGCTTCTCTTCCCCCTTCTCTCTCTCTCTTCCTGTCTTGTAGCCAGTGGCTCAATTGGTTCAAGCATCAGCCCCAGGCACTGAGGATAGCTTGGTTGATCTGAGCATCAACCCCAGTCAAGGCACATGTGGGAATTTGTCTCTCTAGCTCCCCTACTCTCACTTTAAATAAATAAATAAATAATAAAAATAAAAACAATGCAAAATAAGATTCAACAATATTCTACATGAATGTGAAGCCCTTAGTTTAAATAATATTATCATGTTAGAAGCATCGTTGGTGTTATAAACTGAGTGTTTGTGTCCCCCCTCAAATAAATATGTTGAAACCTAATTCCCCAATGTAATGGTATTTGGAGGTGGTGTCTTCGGGAGGTGATTATGGCATAAACGTGGCATCTTCATAAACAAAGGTAGTGGCCACAGAGAGCTTCTTTCCCCCTTTTTGCCATGAGGACACAAATAGATAGTTGTCTATGAATAGGAAATGGGACGTCACCAGACATGGAATCTGCTGAGGCCTTGATTTTGAACATCTGATCCTCCAAAACTGTGAAAATATTCTGTTGTTTACAAGCCACCCAATCCTGTGTTATAGCAGCCTAAACTGCATAAAACAACTGGTTTTAACCATAACATATTGTATATTGTTATAACATATTGGCTTAATATTTATGGCATTTTGCATACTCAGTATCTCACTGTGGAAAAAAGAACTACAATGTGTCCATAAAGTCATGGTGCACTTTTGACCAGTCACAGGAAAGCAACAAAAGAGATAGAAATGTGAAATCTGCACCAAATAAAAGGAAAACTCTCCCAGTTTCATACCTATTCAGTGCAGTTCAATCTGGGCTCATACACAGATTTTTTAGGGCTCCTTAGGTAGCTATCTCGTATAGCCTCTACAGACTCGTCACTGACTGATGGCCTACCAGAACAGGGTTTCTCCACCAAACTGCCATTTCCTTCAACTGCTTATCCCACAGAATAATGTTGTTATTCCTATGTGGTGGCGCTTCGTTATAAATGCGCTGATATTCACATTGCACTTGGATCATGGATTCGAATTTAGCGAGCCACAGAACACACTGAACTTTCCTCTGTACCATCCACATCTCGACCGACATGGCCAGGAGCTGCTCCGTTGTACACACGGTGTTACATCATCATCTGCGCACACATGCTGCCACATCATCCTACAGAAACTGGGAGGGTTTTCCTTTTATTTGGTGCAGATTTCACATTTCTATCATCTTTTTTTTTTTTTTTTTTTTTATTGGATTTTTCTGAAGCTGGAAACGGGGAGAGACAGTCAGACAGACTCCCGCATGCGCCGACCGGGATCCATCCGGCACGCCCACCAGAGGGTGATGCTCTGCCCCTCCGGGGTGTCGCTCTGCCGCGACCAGAGCCACTCTAGCGCCTGGGGCAGAGGCCAAGGAGCCATCCCCAGCGCCCAGGCCATCTTTGCTCCAATGGAGCCTTGGCTGCTGGAGGGGAAGAGAGAGACAGAGAGGAAGGAGGGGGGGTGGAGAAGTAAATGGGCGCTTCTCCTATGTGCCCTGGCAGAGAATCGAACCCAGGTCCCCCACACGCCAGGCTGATGCTCTACCGCTGAGCCAACCGGCCAGGGCCTCTATCATCTTTTGTTGCTTTCCTGTGAACAGTCAAAAGTGCACCATGACTTTACGGACACACTGTATTGTTCTCTCTGATGTGTTCAACTCTCCATCTTTTAAACATAAGGAAATAGCTACACATATTTAAATGTTTCCATTTTTTCAAGGTAACAGTTTCATCAGACCATAGGTGTGTCCTCCTTTTCTTGAACCTTATAAGGATTAAACTAGAACTTGCATGCAATACTACTACATAATGTTTATGCCTGGCACAGAGTAGGTGCACACACACACACAAAAAAAAAATTTACGCCCTGGCCGGTTGGCTCAGCGGTAGAGCATCAGCCTGGCGTGCGGGGGACCGGGGTTCGATTCCCGGCCAGGGCACATAGGAGAAGCGCCCATTTGCTTCTCCACCTCCCCTCCTTCCTCTCTGTCTCTCTCTTCCCCTCCCGCAGCCAAGGCTCCATTGGAGCAAAGATGGCCCGGGCGCTGGGGATGGCTCCTTGGCCTCTGCCCCAGGCGCTAGAGTGGCTCTGGTCTCGCAGAGCGACGCCCTGGAGGGGCAGAGCATCGCCCCCTGGTGGGCAGAGCGTCGCCCCTGGTGGGCGTGCCAGGCGGATCCCGGTCGGGCGCATGCGGGAGTCTGACTGTCTCTCCCCGTTTCCAGCTTCAGAAAAATACAAAAAAAAAAAAATTGTTTATAGAATTCATATGTGATGTACCTTGTACAGAAACAATCACTTAAAAGAGGCAAATAATTGGAATATCGGTGTTTACATTTAAATCTGTTTCCCTTTTTTTTGAGGTTGACGACTTGAGAGGGCAAATAGACAGCCTAAAGCCACACAAGTCATTAAGGTAGATATGGTCAAGTAAGGCTAAGGGCTCGGTGAATAGATTCAGACACTAGAGGGCAGAGCTGAACTATTTTTCCGAAAGTTCCGCCTCCAGCTCTTTGTCCCTGCCCTTAGCTCTTCCCTGACTCCAGTGCCTCACTCCCACTCCGTTCGCCTGAGTTGTGGTGAAGCAATTTCCGCCCTAAGAAGGATGGGGCTTACGGCTCCTGCTCTCGTCAGTACTAGCGGTCGAAAGAGTCAAGGTGGTGGACACGTTTCTTCCTAGCACTTCTTCTGGGTTCCCCATCACGGTTCCGCCCTTACTACCCCCACTTCCACGCAAAAGGGAGGGTCGTCCCGCTGGGGATACCGGAAGTCGCTCTTTTCCCTTCCCACCAAACTTCTCCATAACTTCCGCCATCACAGTGTCCTCCGCTGCCGTTTTCATCAACGCAAACGAAACAACATAACCCCCAGGTCAAGAAGGGAATGCTGTCTTCTCTCTAGTCTGCTCTGGCAGAAGTAGAGCCGGAGAAAAACCTGGCCTCCACACTCCTCCCTCTAGCTTTTTCCTTTGCCCTCGCTTTCCTTCACAACACACCCGCCACACATCGACGAAAGCGAAGCCGTACTTGCCCTGAGATGGGCGGAGCCGCCTTGTCTAACTCAGTTATCGCGAGCTTCAGAACTCTCGCGAGACCCGACACCCGACTTGTGCGCCCGGGAAACCCCGTTGTTCCCTTTCCCCTGGCTGGCAGCGCGGAGGCCGCACGGTAAGGTGGGAGCTCTGGGTCGGACTGGAAAGTCGGGTGTCGAGACCCGACTTCCCAGGCCCAAGTGCTTGCCTACGAGCTCTGGGGTGTCCGCGCGCCGCCGCCCCGCCCCTTGAAGTCGCAGCCACGTGCGAGCGGTAGGCCCGGACATGCCGGCTCCGAGCGGTCCGGCACGCGACGCTGGGCCTGCTGGTCATCCGGGAGTGCAGGGACCCCAAGAATCAGGAACTGGGGTCATACAGTGTCTCCACAAACGTGGGCGGGCTGTTTTTGTGCGGTCCATAAAGGCCGTGGGCGCCGGCAAACTCGACGACGCACGGGCACCGGAGTAGCGGGGGCCCGCGGTCGAAGTCGGGAGGCGGCGGGTTAGGTCGCTTTAGGGCTGGGCCCCGGCCCCTGCCGGTCGTCTCCACCAGTTCCGTGCTCATGTGCTTCGTTCTCGCAGATGCCTGGCGTTACTGTAAAAGACGTGAACCAGCAGGAGTTTGTTCGAGCTCTGGCAGCCTTCCTCAAAAAGTGAGTGCGGAACGGGTTCGGAGTGGATGGTGGCTGAGGGGTCTGCCGGACCCCTTGGTCGCGGTGCCCTCTGGTGAGGGGGACGCACCGGGGGTCTCAGTGTGGAGTCCACCGTTTCTACGTGAGGCCTGGGTTGTGTTGGAGTTTCAGTCTCTTTATAGTCTGGGTCACATCTGGCTCCTGTTAACCTATCATCCTGCTGTGGGCGGGGAGGTATGTGAGGTTTTGTGGAGAACCTGAATTGTGCCTTTCTCACCGTCTTGGTTTCAGGTCCGGAAAGCTGAAAGTCCCTGAATGGGTAGACACTGTCAAGCTGGCCAAGCATAAAGAGCTTGCTCCCTACGATGAGAACTGGTTCTACACACGAGCTGGTGAGAGGAGCTGGGGCCTCTGGGTGGGTAGTGGGGAGCTGGGTGACCCCTGGCACAGACCATGCTTCTGTCACCTCGTCCATTCTGTGAACGAGGATTGCAAGAGAGCAGAAACTTTTGGTTCCGTCACTGCATGTTTTGTGTGACATTCAATAACTTCATACTCTGGCGTTTTTGTAAGGTTTGTACGAGGACCTGTGGCTTCCTCTAATCCTGGAGGGAGTTCCAGAGACACATGAGTGTTCACATTCTGCTTAGAGGTGGTCTGTTTTAGAGGCAGATGTTGTCCTTTTTATGTACGTAGGGTCCCAACTCCCTGAGTTCAAATCCTTCTCTACACTCAACTTGTGGTTTCCATCTGTCTGTATCTCGTTTCCCCATCTGTAAAAATGTGTCAATGCGAATTACTGTTGGGTCAAGTAAGCTTGATACAGTCAAACTGCTTTAAAATCTGCTTGCCTGTTGGAGAGTAGTCATTGAAGGAAAAATGGCCATCTTATTTTTATTGCTCAGATCATCAAACCAGTTGTCTCCCTGTCTCTGCCTGGCCAGCTCACTCCTTGATTTAAATCTTGACAAGTCCCAAATGCTCAGAAGAAAACCTTTTGGTCACTCTGTTTCCCAGCCCCTTCTCTTATTAATCTTCCAGTAGTAACAATTTGTAAAGATTGCTAGTGTAATCCCTCACTTCACAATGCTAGTTCTCACCTGTTTCTCCAAACTTTCACCCCCAGTTGTCCTCTGTGAAGTGGGTGTTCCATCCTGGCCAAAGCTTGTCTTCAGATGGGAACTTGGTGGAAAGCATAGGTTTTGAAATTTATAAACTCAATGATCTTGAGAAGAGTTGGCCAGGAAGTGTTAGGCAGCACTTCAGAACATGTGTTTTGTAGATTGGTGGTATACTCATACGTCAGATGTCCATGGGGTCTGCTCTGTTTTAGGCCATAGACGAGACAGGTGCCAATACGGCCCAACCCACAGCCTCTGACTCCTAAGGACTAAAAGGTTAACTTTGAGAGGTGTGAAGGGTAGGTGTCACATCTATCCACCCACTGCTATTCTTTTAGAAAGAAAATGGGGGCCCTGGCCATTTGACTCAGTGGTAGAGTACTGGCCCGGCGTGTGGAAGTTCCAGGTTCGATTCCAGTCAGGACACACAAGAAAAGTGCCCATCTGCTTCTCCACCCCTCCCCAACAGCCATGGCTCGATTGATTGGAGTGAGGTTGGCCCCAGGAGCTGAGGATGGCTCTGTGGCCTTTGCCTCAGACACTAAAAAGGGCTCAGTTGCCATACAATGGAGCAATGCTCCATAGGGGGCTTGCTGGGTGGATGGATCCCTGGCAGGTTGCATGCGAGAGTCTCTCTGCCTCCCCTGCTCTCAATTTAAAAAGAAAGAAAATGGAGTTGATGAAGGGAAGCTGACTTGACTTCCCTGGGCACACAGCGGTGATGGGATCTGGACAAAAGTATCATCCCATCACCCATCTTGGGAAGCAAGACTGTATGGTCCTGGATGTTCTTTAGCAGTGCCCCAAGAATCAGTAGATCAGAGTAGCTTTGGATCTAAGATTTGGAGAAAGAATCTTATAGTTTTTCCCATTTGATCAAGGGAATACATATTTTTGCCTTGGGGTGGGGGAGGGGGTTTGGAACATAGACCTGTTCCTGTACACACACTGACCAAGGATTGAACTGGCAACCTCTGCCATGCCACACTGGGGTGTGTCCTCTGCCTTCCCTTCCGGTCTCCCTTTCTTGGAGTTTCTGAAACTCCCTTTAATTAGTTCATTAGTTAGTTAAAGTGAGATGAGGGGAGATAGACTCCCACCCCAACCAAGATCTACCCAGCAAACCCGTCTGGGGCTGATGCTCAAGTCAGCCGAACCCACTGGCTGCAAGAGTGGGGGGGGGAGGGAAAGAGGCAGGTGGTCGCTTCTCATATGCGTGCCCTGACCTAGGATCAAACCCAGCATGTCCATACCCTGGGCTGACACTCTATCCACTGAGCCAACCAGCCAAGGCCTGTTTTTTATATAATTGATTTGAGAGGAGAGAGACAAGAACATTGATCTGTTCCTGTATGTGCCCTAACCAGGAATCAAACCGGTGACCTGTGTGCTTCAGGACGAAGCCCAACAACCAAGCTATCTGGCCAGAGCTCCAAAGCTCCCTTTTTGACCTTTTCTCAGCTGCCCTGTTGGCATGGAGCAATAGTTCTAGACCAAGGTCTGTTGTATACATTTTTGTTGGGGATACAGCCACACTCATCTGTTTACATCCACAGCAGAGGCAGAGTTGAGTTGTGACAGACTATGGCCTACAGTGCCTCTGATATTTACTGTCTGGCCCTTTAAAGGAAAGTTTGCTAATTTCTATTCTAGAGTCCAGAGTGTTCTGCTGAGTTTGGTAGTCGGCCTGTACTCTGGACAAGCAGAAAGAAGTCACAGGAGATTCTTGTTTCCCAAAGAGGAAACAGGTACAGACAGTGAAGTGACCCTGGGGGGGCACGGCACAGTCTGTTGTGTTGTATTTATTTTTTGCCTTGTCTGGATCATGGGGGTGGGGGGATTGGCCTGTTTCGCCCCCTCAATTTTGGAGCTGTGGCAGTGATTGTGTATTAATTCTGGAGGAGTGTAGGATCCGGTGTGGAGCAGGCAGGGCCCTTCTCAGGGTGGTCTAGAAGAGGGTAAAGCTGTAGGAGTAAGGGACCCCCGGGGGGTGGAAGAAGGGGTCCGGGGAGAGGTGAGGTAGGGCTAGAAAGGACCTGTGTTAGGGTAGTGGAGATCTGCTGTAAGGGGAGGAACAGTGTTGGGAAGGCCACTCATGAAAGGTGGTTTGGTGTGGCCCTCTACACACACCTCTTGATCTTTAGGTTGCCAAATATGGCCTACTTGGGAAGAAGGTGAGAATCCACTGTTTGTCGTTTGGGGCAGCTAGCTGTGAGGAACTGCTAAATTGGGACACCTGAGTGTGTTTTATTACAAGGATGGAGGCTTTTCTGGCCGGTTGGCTCAGTGGTAGAGCATCTGCCTAGTGTATAGATTACCGGCTTCAATTCCTAGTCAGGGCACTCAGGAGAAGCGACCATCTGCTTCTCCACCCCACCCCTTTCTTACTTTCTCTTCTGCAGCCATTGCTCAGTCAGTTTAAGTGATTGGCTTCAGCCTCAGGTACTGAAAAGGCTCAGTTGCTGAGCAATGGAGCAATGGCCCCAGATGGGCAGAGCATCGCCTCTAGGGGGGCCTGCTGGGTGGATTCTCATTGAGGCACGTGTGAGAGTCTGTCTCTCTGCCTCCCCTCCTCTCACTAAAAATTTTATTTAAAAATTAAAAAAAGAGGCCCTGGCCGGTTGGCTCAGCGGTAGAGTGTCGGCCTGGCATGCGGGGGACCCGGGTTCGATTCCCGGCCAGGGCACATAGGAGAAGCACCCATTTGCTTCTCCACCCCCCCCCCCTCCTTCCTCTCTGTCTCTCTCTTCCCCTCCCGCAGCCAAGATGGCCCAGGCACTGGGGATGGCTCCTTGGCCTCTGCCCCAGGCGCTAGAGTGGCTCTGGTCGTGGCAGAGTATCGCCGCCTGGTGGGCAGAGCGTCGCCCCTGGTGGGTGCGCCGGGTGGATCCCGGTCGGGCACATGCGGGAGTCTGTCTGACTGTCTCTCCCCGTTTCCAGCTTCAGAAAAATACAAAAAAAATAAATTAATTAATTTTAAAAAGAGGCCCTGGCTGGTTGGCTCAGTGGTAGAGCATCGGCCTGGCGTGCGGAAGTCCTGGGTTCGATTCCCAGCCAGGGCACACAGGAGAAGCGCCTGTCTGCTTCTCCACTCCCCCCTCCTTCCTCTCTGTCTCTCCCCCTCCCGCAGCTGAGGCTCCATTGGAGCAAAGATGGCCCGGGCGCTGGGCATGGCTCCTTGGCCTCTGCCCCAGGCGCTAGAGTGGCTCTGGTCGCGACAGAGCGACGCCCCCTGTTGGGCATGCCGGGTGGATCCCGGTCGGGCGCACGCGGGAGTCTGTCTGACTGCCTCCCCGTTTCCAGCTTCAGAAAATTAAAAAAAACAAAAACAAAACAAAAATTAAAAAAAGAGATGGAGGCTGGGCTGTCCTATTCCCTGCATAGGGCTGGGTGCCCAGTTCATGCTTTGATAATCAAAGGGACAAGGCCTGGGAGACACTGCAGGACCAAGTCAAGGGGTGAATCAAAGTCAGGGAAATGATTTTTTCCCCTTAGAATTAAGCAGAGAGAGTTCAATGGCAAAAGACTTCTAGGAAGCTTCCTTCCCCCACTTTGACTCAGGTCAGGATGGGGCCTGAATCTGAACTTAAAACCAGCAGTTGGGGTGCTAAGCTGTGACAGCACTTGTGGCAAAGCATACTTGGTGCAGTGACTCTCAGCGCAGTTCATCCCACCTAGTGACCTAGCCAGCCAGACACAGCTGCTCTGCCTGGACTCACAGTGGGTGGGGGTCCTACACCGTCCCTTTCACAGTTTGTGTTGGGGAGTGACTCCTTAACAAAGGTTGCCAAGAGGGGTGGGTTGCCATGCCAAGGGGCAGAAGGCTGTCAGAGGGGTGAAGGAGATGCCATTTGTGTGAGCATCTGGATGGCCTGGATTTGTGTGATTACAGCTCCACTTCAAAAGGTGGCGTTAGGGCCTTGGTCTCAAGGGCTGAAGAGAAGAGAGTGAAAAAGAAGTCAGTATTTTTGTAGCACTCAGTATTCGACTGTTAAAGCTTCCAGTTTGTGACGTTAATAATCTTCCTCTTCCTCCTAAGCGGACAGGAATATAATTGTCACAAACTGGGGTGACAGGAGAGATCCCTGTAACATCTAAGAGCACACCAGATAATGTTATACGGTGTTAAGATTTAAACCAAACCTGACCCAACCCCTGGAGGAAAATGATAGACCTCACAGGAATAGATTCTCTGCCAGTCACTCAAGATTTAAGGAAGCTATCCCCTTTAGCACCACCTCACAAACCTGAAAGGTGGGCAGACTGTCACAGCTGATGAGGAACTCGGGCCTGGGCCACCCTTTCCATATCAAACCCAGGCTTCAACTGGTGGGAGCGCTGGTCCCGGCTCAGTGAGTCAGAGTTTGGGCATCTCATTTTTGGTGCGTGGCCTCTTTTGGGCATCCTAGGGATGTTCATCTTACCCCCATCCTGAGGCTGGCCTGAGTTGACAGGTCACCCAGAGCAGGGCATGGTCAGGGGCGGCAGTAGGCGTTGGGCATTTACACTGGGTAGAGTTTTCCAGTGCTGTCACTCCTGGTAGAAAGATTGTGGGCTGTAACTTATACCAAGTTCTCTTCATCCTGGCAGTGGATGGGCATTAGTGAGATGAAGGGAGGTTTGGGATAGAAAGGACCCAGGAAGCCCTGGCTGGTTGGCTCAGTGCTAGAGTGTTGGCCTGGCATGTTGATGTCCTGGGTTCAGTGTTCCGTCAGGGCACACAGGAGAAGCGACCATCTGCTTCTCCACCCCTACCCTTCCCTTTCTCTCTCCCTCTCCCTCTCCCTCTCCCTCTCCTTCCCTCCCCCCCCCCCTTCCCTCTCCTCCTGCAACCATGGCTCAATAGGAGGGGAGTGAGTTGGCCCTGGGCCCCAGGCACTGAGATGGCTCCATGCCCTCCACTTCAGGCACTAAAAAAAAATGGCTCCAGTTGCTGAGCAACAGAGCAACAGCTCCTAATGGAGACCCGTCCCACCTAGTGGGCTTGCTGGGTGGATCCCTGTCAAGGCACATGCGGGAATCTATCTATCTGCCTCCCTTCCTCTAAAAAATTATAGTAATAAAGAAAGGACCCAGGAGAGTGGTTTATAAGGGAGCAGAGGGAGTGAGACCACAGAGAGGCTGCACTGATGACCCCCAGAAGCCCATGGCTTCTGTATTAAGACAACCAGAGGTCAGGAGAGAATGTGGAAGAAGAGCTCTGGGTACAGCGGCTGGAGGGGAGGTGGAACCCACCTCACCAGTTAGTCCCAGCACCTGGCGCTTAGCAGTAAGAGTCTCTGGAGTGGCCTGGAGTCCCTGCCCTTTGGCCCCCAGCGGGGCAGGACCATGTGATGACTGGGCACTTTTTGCACCTTGGGCCCAGTTTTATTTATTATTGATTTTTAGCGGGGGGGGGAAGGACAAGAGCGTCAATCTGTTTCTGTTTACGCCCTGACCGGGATTCGAACTGAACCGCAACCTCTGCACTTCGGGACAGTGCTCCAACCAATCAAGCTATCCAACCAGGGCCCCGATTTCTTGACATTCACTGGCCCCCGGAAGTAGACTAGTCTGGGGGAGCTGTCCATCCAGAGCTGTGTGACATGAGGTTAGTGAGTACCTACCCTCTGCAGCCTGTTTCCTTTTCTGTAAAGGACAACAGCACTTGACACACTCACTTGGAATCCCCTCGTCTGAGGAACAGTTACTCTTGGTTCTTGGGTGAGGGTAGGCGACTTGCCAGGATGACCCCATTCGGCCAACTCCTTTGGCCGTCTTCATATTTCATAGAAAATGCGAAGCAGGTCCACAGGGCCTGGTGTGTGCGTGCTCCGCTTGAAATGAAATGCTGCCTGGGGTGACCCAGGGACTTCCCCAGGCCAGTCTAGGGACAATAACCCTGTGTCCACGGAGGACAGTAAATCACATTGCAGGTTGGGAACGTCCACTGCATAGGGTCTCAGCCCTGCCCCGCTATCTGCCCACCCCAGGCTCTGGAGCCGAGGGCTCAGAGCTGCACTTACTGTAAGTCCCTTCTCCACGCCTGCGTGTGGAGATGGACAGTTAAGGCTTAAACATTTGCTAGGCTCTACCCCAGGGGTCCCCAAACTTTTTACACAGGGGGCCAGTTCACTGTCCCTTAGACCGTTGGAGGGCCGGACTATAAAAAAAACTATGAACAAATCCCTATGCACACTGCATATATCTTATTTTAAAGTAAAAAACCAAAATGGGAACAAATACAATATGTAAAATAAAGAACAATTTAAATCAACAAACTGACCAGTATTTCAATGGGAACTATGGCCTGCTTTTGGCTAATGAGATGGTCAATGAGCTCCTCACTGACCACCAATGAAAGAGGTGCCCCTTTCGGAAGTGCGGTGGGGGCCGGATAAATGGCCTCAGGGGGCCGCATGTGGCCCGCGGGCCGTAGTATGGGGACCCCTGCTCTACCCACTGACCCTCAGGTCCAGCTTTAGCAATATGGCTGTGGTGGGAGTGGGGTCAGACACGGGCCTTGGTGTGTGTGCCCAGACTCCCTGGCTATAAAACGATGAGAATTGGCTGCCACACAGAACTGTGTGTGTGGCCAGGCCCTTGCCTCAGAGCGGCCCTAAAGTCTCCGTCACACACCCCCTCCCCAGCTTCCACAGCACGGCACCTATATCTCCGGGGTGGCGCTGGGGTTGGCTCCATGACCAAGATCTATGGAGGACGGCAGAGAAATGGTGTCATGCCCAGCCACTTTAGCAGAGGCTCCAAGAGCGTGGCCCGTCGGGTCCTCCAAGCCCTGGAGGGGCTGAAAATGGTGGAAAAGGACCAAGATGGGTAAGCATGGGAGGGAATAGGGGGTGATGGAGGAGCCTTGGGGCCAAGTTGCCTATAATGATGTTAGCAAGGGCCATCCCACTACCCCCACACAGAGGGTCAGGTCTGTCCCTGGGCAGTCTGCACCTGACTGTCCGGTGGGCAGCAGATTCTGCAGAAAAGCGAACAGCTGAGGGCCTCACCCCGACCTCTAGCTGACTACCCTGGGCTCCAGGAAGGTAATTTAGAGACTGTCCACTTTCATTAGCCTGCTCGTTAACTTTGCCCAATTGATTTTTCTGGGCTTTTGATCTAATGCTTGCACAAACGACACCCTGTCAGCTCCCAGGGGGGCTCCCACTCCTGCCCCAAGCTGGTTAGAATGCAGCCCACTGGGGTCCTAAGTAGATCTCGGCTCCCAGCATGTGGTTCCATAGCCAGATTCCTTTTGGGGACACCTAGCTCACGTCTAGGAGGGGCCTGTTAGCAGCATGGAGAGCCTGTACTGACGGAGCTGCATGACCCTTCTCCCCCCCCCCCCCCCAGGGGTCGCAAACTGACACCTCAGGGACAGAGAGATCTGGACAGAATCGCTGGACAGGTGAGGCCCGGGTACAGGCTGGGCTGGGTCTCACAGCTGCCTGGGTGTTCCCTGAGCCCAGGTTTTGTGGAATCAGAACTTCCTTCCCTGGAGGGCACATCCCAGGCTGGTGGGGGTCAGGAGGGCTTCCCTGGGACTTCTTCCCGGAGCTGTGGTGAAGGGACCCCGGCCCAGAGAGCATCAGGGCTCCTTTTCATGCAGGGCCTTAACCCTGCACGGTCTGGCTTTAGTGTTTCCTCCCTACTCTTTGTGCTTACTGAGCATCAGATGGGGAGGCTGGCCGGCTGAGAACCTAGGTCTCCACCCTGATGACTGCCTCAGGGTGTGTTTAGGATTCAGTGAGCTGCAAGCAGCGGGAGCCCCCAGGGCCTGGCAGGAACCCATTTTTGGGTTGTTTTTTTCCTGTATTCTTGACTCCGGCCTCCTAGGAGCCTTAGAGTGTTTAGTCACTTAGTCAAGTGTCTGGAAAAGAATAGAAGGTGAAGGTGTGGACTTGTGCCCCCTGAAAGTCAGGTGGGTTGGAAGGAGAAGGGCGTGCTCTTCAGAGGCGGCCTGGCTCAGCCATCAGTGTGAATGATGGCCTCTGCTGGGATTGGAACCCCACTCCCACACTCTTCCTGGAGTCCCAGTTGACATTTCTGTAAAATGGGGAAGTACCTGAGCTTGTGGGGATTGGGGAAGATGGATCCATGTGAGACCACAAATCTGGGTGCCTAGTGTCCTCTGAGCAGTGGGTAACTATTGCAAAATGCTGGAACCCAGATCCCATGACTGATCTTAATTAACTTAACACTCTTCCATTTTTTCCCACAGGTGGCAGCTGCCAACAAGAAACATTAGAACAAATGATGCTGGGTTAATAAATTGCCTCATTTGTAATCCTGGTCTGGGTCTCTTGATTGGTTGTTCCTCTTCCATGTGGGGGCGTGAGAAAGGAGGTGCCAGGGGTTCCTGGTTGGCTGTGGCTGCAGAAGCCTGAAGCCCGGCCTTCCCAGTTCAAACAGTTCTGCCCCAAGTGAGCATGACGTCCCAGCTGGGCCAGTGGGTGGGTAAGCCCGAACCCAGAAGCCCTTGCACCTGCCTCACACCCTGCTGGGGTGATTCTCAAAATGAGAAACTGAAAGAAGAGACACTTGACCCCTGCTGGGGAAAAGCAGGAGAGCCCTGTGGTTTGTACTTTGGAAAGGTGGGCAGGAACAGCCAGCCCTGACACTGCTGTCCCATGCGCATGCACCTGCAGCTCTGAGCAGTGTGCCTGATAGACGTCTCCTCCCCCGGCCTGCATGGGCAGGGCAGTCCTTGGCCTTCGCTTGCACATCATCTGACTGTGGGCGCTGCTGTGAGATGCAGCTGGGTGTGCCTCCCCAGAATGTGTGAGGTTGCAGAAACAGCACGGAGCCTGACTGCCAACCCAGCGGTTTGAGGGGTGCCGAGTGCCCAGTCCCCACAAGGAGCAGCTTCCAGTCTTCAGGACATCTTGTTGCCACTAGGGAGGGATCTGTGTGGGTGGCAAGCCCCCCCTCCCCTGGGGGTTTCCCCAGACCAAGTAACTCCTCAGATAGGACCCATTTCCTTCCAGTGCCAAGGCTGAGCCCTGAATTCCAAACAACTTGGGTTCAAGTTGCAAGTCCTGTCAGTTCTATGCCACCCTGGGTAACCACCCCCTCAGCCTTCCAGTCCTGGTCTGCAGCACTGGCTACTCCTGAGGAATTCTGGAGATGGTGCCTGTAGACCAGGAGTAGTCAACCTTTTTATACCTACTGCCCACTTTTGTATCTGTTAGTAAAATTTTCTAACTGCCCGCCGGTTCCACAGTAATGGTGATTTATAAAGTAGGGAAGTAACTATAGAATTTGTAAAGCAGAGTTACAGCAAGTTAAAGCATATAATAATTACTTACCAAGTACTTTATGTCGGATTTTTGCTAAGTTTGGTAGAATAAATCTTAAAAAACAACTTAACTATAGTTAAATGTATCTTTATTTATACTTTGGTTGCTCTGCTACCGCCCACCATGAAAGCTGGAATGCCCACTAGTGGGCAGTAGGGACCAGGTTGACTAGCACTGCTGTAGACGGTGCTGTGGCTCAGCAGCGCCCGTGGCAGCCAGTTGGCGTTACCAATTTAAGACCAAGATGTTCAAAGTAGAATATCAAACCAGAAATTGCCGTCCCTCCCAGCTCAGTTGTCAGTGCTGAATAAACATACTCTGCAACCCCATGAAGTAGGTGCCAAAAAGCACCTGCAGTTTGGAGAAGCGATCACAGGTGGGTAATTTGCCTAATGTCACATAGCTAGAGAGAGGCAAAGCCAGCATCTGAACCCAGGCAACCTGGTTCCAGCCCCAGGCTCGTATCCACTACTGTGCACTGTCCCTTGGAAGTGAGAGAATGAGAAAAATAAAGCCAAAGCCTCTTCGTTCTGTCCTGTTACCTCTTTTGCTGACTCAAACGGAAGACAGTTCCCAGAGTTGTCATGAGAGCTCAATGCCAAGCATCTGGTTCCCACGCACAGCGCAAGACCAGGGGTGCTAGGTGATAGGGAGGTGGAGGTGCCCCAGACTGGCCAGCTGGGCCTGAGAGGACCAGCAATCCCGCAGCCGCGCCTCTACACCGCTAGGGGGCAGTCGAGGGCTTGGAAACCGGCTCAGCCTCTGACGGTTGACGAAGGTGAATTTCTAGGGCTGCAGCCTCTGATTCCAGGCTTCTTCCTTAGGAGGGGATCATGAGGAAGGAGGACTAAAGCACAGAGGGGCTAATGACCTGCTCTGTACATCAAGGGTCCCAACAGAACACCTGAGTCTCTGGAGGAAAGGGGAGAGAGCCCCTGAGCCAGAGAGAGACTTGTCCTAGGAACTCTGCTAAGCACACTAATAGGTGGGGGCAGGGAGTATGCCCAGATTACAGAAGAAACGGGCTCAGATGACCAACCACTGGACAGAGCTGAAATTCAGACCCAGGAATGGTGACTCAAGGTCATGCTCTTCCGTGAAGATAACAGTTTTATTTATTTATTTTTTATTCATTGAAAGGAGGGGAGGCAGAGAGAATCCTGCATGCGCCCCAACCTGAATCCACCCAGCAAGCCCACTAAGGGGTGATGCTCTGCCCATCAGGGGCTTTTCTCCATTGCTCAGAAACTGGGTTCATCTTAGTACCTGAGGTGGAGGCCATGGAGCCATCCTCAGCGCCCAAGGCCAATTCACTCCAATCAAGCCATGGCTGCAGGAGAAGAGAAAGAGAAGTGAGAGAGGGAGGGGTAGAGAAGCAGATGGTCACTTCTCCTGTGTGCCCTGACCAAGAATTGAACCCTGGACTTCCACACACCGAGTTGACGCTCTACCACTGAGCCAACCAGCCAGGGCCAACAATTGCTTTTTTTATTTTTTATTTTTTTTACAGAGACAGAGTCAGAGTGAGGGATAGACAGGGACAGACAGACAGGAACGGAGAGAGATGAGAAGCATCAATCATTAGCTTTCCGTTGCGCATTGCAACATCTTAGTTGTTCATTGATTGCTTTCTCATATGTGCCTTGACCATAGGCCTTCAGCAGACCAAGTAACCCCTTGCTTGAGCCAGCGACCTTGGGTCCAAGCTGGTGAATTTTTGCTCAAACCAGATGAGCCCACGCTCAAGCTGGCGACCTTGGGGTCTCGAACCTGGGTCTTCCGCATCACAGTCTGACGCTCTATCCACTGCGCCACCGCCTGGTCAGGCAACAATTGCTTTTCTTAAAATTAAGAAATAGTTCAAGCAAGCAAAACAGTATACAGTACATGGACTGTATAGTGTAACAAAGACTCCTGAGCCCACCACCCAACTTAAGAAATAAAATAGGCCCTGGCCGGTTGCCTCAGTGGTAGAGCGTCGGCCTGGCGTGCAGGAGTCCCAGGTTCGATTCCCGGTCAGGGCACACAGGAGAAGCGCCCATCTGCTTCTCCACCCCTCCCCCTCTCCTTCCTCTCTGTCTCTCTCTTCTCCTCCCACAGCCAAGGCTCCAATGGAGCAAAGTTTGCCCGGGTGCTGAGGATGGCTCTGTGGCCTCTGCCTCAGGCGCTAGAATGGCTCTTGTTGCAACAGAGCGACGCCCCAGATGGGCAGAGCACCGCCCCCTGGTGGGCATGCCGGGTGGATCCCGGATGGGTGCATGTGGGAGTCTGTCTGACTGCCTCCCCGTTTCCAGCTTCAGAAAAAATACAAAAAAAAAAAAAGAAATAAAATAAAACAAGGCATAGAACAGAGACAGACAAAGACCTCCCTGTACCCTTCCCAGTCACAACCTCCTGGCTTTCCCCAGAGGCAACCCCTCTCAAGAACTGGTGTGACTCCCCTGCACAAGTCTACATCTTTACTACAGATGCACATGTCCTTAACAGCACACACTGTTGTTTTGCCTTTTGAAAACAAATCAACTGTATCATGCTTCTGTATCTTCTCAGTGTGTGTGTGTGTGTGTGTGTGTGTGTGTGTGCGCGCGCGCGCACGCGCGCGCATGTGCAGGCACACACATGCGTGATGGTTCCCTAAAATGATGCTCAAAGGAACCTGGGCAAGTGACAGTGACAGCATCCCCTCTCTGGGCCTCAGTTTCCTCCTCTGTAAAATGAGGGGGGGAAGCTTGCCCACTTGTGGGAGGTTGAAGTGAAAGAATGCCAAGAGGCCCTGGCCGGTTGGCTCAGTGATAGAGCGTCAGCCTGGCGTGCGGGAGTCCTGGGTTCGATTCCTGGCCAGGGCACACAGGAGAAGCGCCCATTTGCTTCTCCACCCCTCCCCCTCTCCTTCCTCTCTGTCTCTCTCTTCCTCTCCCGCAGCCAGGGCTCCATTGGAGCAAAGTTTGCCCGGGCGCTGAGGATGGCTCTGTGGCCTCTGCCTCAGGCGCTAGAGTGGCTCTAGTCGCAACAGAGCGATGCCCCAGATGGGCAGAGCATCGCCCCCTGGTGGGCGTGCCGGGTGGATCCCGGTCGGGCGCATGCGGGAGTCTGTCTGACTGCCTCCCTGTTTCTGGCTTCGGAAAAATACAAAAAAAAAAAAAAAGAATGCCAAGAAAGAGCCCATCATGGCTGTTAACTCCATGAGTGCTAGGAACATCACCTCATGTCCAACACCAGGGAAATATTCTTTCCCTTGTCTCTTGGATTAAAAATGCCAAGGCTTAGAAAGGGAAGGCCCCACTTAGTCACAGAGCCAGAGCCAGTCAGCCTGCCTCATTTATTCCTCATGAGCATTAATAGCAACCATCATTTACTGAGCACCTACTATGTGGCAGGTGCTGTGTTCAGCACTGTGTATACACTACACCTTTAAATCCTCATTTCCAATCCCACGAAGTGAGGACACAGGGGCTCAGACAGGGGACAGGTTTTGCCCAAGGCCTGTAGGGGCAATGACTGAGAAAGCTCAGAGGCCTTGAACTAGCCTCTTCCTCCCACCCAAGCAACCTCTCCTCAAGGGAATTGTGGCCCCACAGGTGCAGGGTGCAGTTCCTCTGCACTCACATCCTGAAGCGCTGGCAGGAGCGCCTGGCCTGACAGCTGAAGGCTGAAGCTCTCAGCAGTGGGCCCAGTGGAGCCTATCTCCGGCAGGGCTGGGCAGGACGTGGGGTGGAGTCTGGGGCCCACCGAGGTGGGATGGGGCACCTCAGGACTGCCCTCACCCAGACAGAGGAACCCGCTGGGAGAAGATGCCTGGTGGTCCCGGAGCCCCGCAAACCCAGCCTGGCATGATCTTCCTCCTCTTGGTCTCCACTGCTGGCCTGGGTACTGGCCTGGGTACGTGGCTAACAGGAAGGTACTGGGGGGGGGGTGCTGGGGAGACTGGGAGAGGACATTGGCAGAGGAAGGGGCTGCAGGGAGGGGCAGAGAGGAGCCAGCAGGAGAGAAGCTGGGAAAGGCCTCTGTAGAAACTGCGCCCGCCCATCTGCTTGACTGTCCCAAGCAGGCCGAGGGGCGACCAGAGGGGCTCAGGGACACTGAAGATGCATCCGCAGCCCCACAGAGGCAGGAGGGGGGTGGAAGCTCCTTCCCCACCCCATCAGCAGGGCAAACTGAGGAACTACAGCTGCCCTGGGCTGACCTTCAGAGCTGGGGCGTCGTCAGAGGGAGGGAAAAGCCTTCCCTTTCTCGGCCTGGCACCTCAGGCTCAGCCTTGCTCAGAGCCCCTTCTCAGTGCTGGGGGGGAGGGGTGCCACATGACCCCACCCTCCCACCCTTCTTCCGCAATGCCAGCTGCAGCGCTGCGACCAGCTGTTTGACTGAGAAGTTCAGAGAAGCAGCTGGTCACACACGTTTATACTGGCAGCCAGGACTGGAGGCGGTGACCCGGAGGCTGCTGCCTCCTTCCCCTCTTCTTTCTGCAGGTCTCTTCCTTGCCTACCTCCTCCCCTCTCCAGAAGCAGCAAAGCAGCCACGTGGACGGGACTGGGGCACTGAAGGCCAGGCCCTCCCAGAGCAGCTTGCTGGGCCACCTGGCTCCCCATCAGCCACCCTCCCTGCTGAGACACTCCCCTGACCCCCAGCCCAACAACTAAACTTCCCCCTGGCCCCAGGTTGACACATGCAGCTCACAGAGAATGAGGAGCAGGCTCAGAGCCAGAGCCGGCCGAAGACCGGCATAGGAGGCCTGAAGGGCCCAGGGTTTGAAACCTCGGCCACTCCTGCTGCTTTGGGCCTCTGCTGTCCTACCTGAAAAATGGCATAATAAGAGAACCTTCTAAAGGTTTTGTGACCCTTACATAGAAGTGTTAGGTGGAGGGCTGTGCCAGGCTGGGCCTGGGACAGCAGCTGAGCTGGGACAGTAGACCAAGAAGGCCTCCAGGAAGAGGTGATGCCCAAACTGGTTCTGGAGTTGCTGCCTCCGCAGGGCACCCTGGCATCAGGGAATCAAGTATCCAAAAGCAAGAGGTGGCACTGGAGAGGAAAATGGAGATTCTCCCAGGGATATGTCTTCCTCTCCTCCCCCAGGACATCCTCAAACCACCCCCAGCCCCCCCGCCCACCCCCCACCAAGGTGTACCTCTTCCTCTTCCCAGGGGTATCTCTCTCTCCTCACCTAGGTACCCCCTCACTCGCAGTCTTAACACTGCGTGTTCTGTCCCCATCCCTCTCTCTCCTCCCCCCGACTGTCCTCATACTGCCCCCACGCACACACCCAGGCGTGGGCAGGGGCCAGGGCTGGAGCCCGTGTCCTCCATCCAGTCCCTGACCTGTCCCCTTTCTGCAGACCCAGGACACTGGACCCAGGAGATAAAGTGGGGCCCGCCATCGGTGACAGTGAATGTGGGGGACAAGGCCCGTCTCCTGTGCCTGCACAATAACGATACAGGCCACCACCACCACTTCAACATCACATGGTGGCGGGTCCTCCAAGTCAACGACACATGGCTGTGGTCCTATCAGTCCCATGGCCGTGGCCAGGGCCTACAGGGCGAGATGACCATCTCATCAGTGAACAAGACCCACAGTGGACTATACAGGTGCCACATCACAATCAACAACAATACCTTGTACTCCTGCGGCACCTACCTCCGCGTGCGAGGTGAGTACTCGTTCTGGCTGCAGGGTCTCCCACTCCGTGGCTGGGGACTCTGGGCCTCCTGCCTGTGAAGCGTGGATACAGCCACTGTCTGCGTGGTCTGCTCACACTCTGACCCATTTCTCATCTGCCAGAATGGGGGCTTCAGCAGAGCCTTGCTGGGGGGAGGGCCAGAGGGGGGTGAGGGGGGCGGGGACGGGGTGCCCGGGCTCTGAGCAGCACCCCTCCTCACAGAGCCGACCCCCAGACCCTTCCTGGACATGGGGGAGGGCACTAAGAACAACATCATCACAGCCGAAGGGATCATCCTGCTGTTCTGCGCCGTGGTGCCTGGGACACTGCTGCTGTTCAGGGTGAGCCACAGGGGCCAGGCCCTGGAGTCTGAGGGTCCCCACCTAGAATTTGGGAGAATGACAGCATCCACCCCACAGGAACCATGTGGTAAACGAATTCAATGACAGAATTTTGTATGGTGCTGGGAGGGGTGTCCTTGCTCAGTTTCCCCTCAAGGCTGTCCTCATTGCCCTTCTCTAGGGATGTTCTCACCCTAACCCTACCCCTACCCCAGGGTGCTTTACTCTCCTGGACCCAGGAGTGCTGTGGCCCTCCAGGTGTAGCCAAGGCCAGGGAAGATGGGGACTGGAGGTCCTCCGAGTCTGACCTGCAGGCTCTTTAGGCCACAGGCAACTAGAGCCATTTACTATTGATGTTGTTATTTGTGGAGAACAACTGGGCAGTGGAGAAGCCAAAAGGACACTGGCTTGGACCCAGAGAGACTTGCCACTTACCCAGTATGGGACATTGAGCAGCATCCCTTAGTTGCTCTGGTAAAGCACCCTGGCATCTAGAAGGTCCTGAAAACATATCCCTCTCACACGCACTGAGGCCCCCGACTCCCCACAGAAACGATGGCAGAATGTGAAGTTTGGGGTGGACACCCGGGATGACTATGAAGATGAAAATCTTTATGAGGTGAGTGGAGGGTGGGGACAGGTTAGGAACAGGTGTGTCGGGGGTCTCATGGGGGTTCTCATAGGAGAGGCTGGGGACAGGGACCCAGGCATCAGGACACTGAGGCCCACAGAGTGTGAGCAGGCCATGCAGACATACCATTGAATTCGTTTGCACCCCAGGGCCTGAACCTTGATGACTGCTCCATGTATGAGGACATCTCCCGGGGCCTCCAGGGCACGTACCAGGATGTTGGCAGCCTCCACATCGGAGATGTCCAGCTAGAAAAGCCGTGACTGCGGCCAGCCAGCCAGGCCACCCCTTCCTGTTATGCTCCCAGCTCCCGTGTCTCCCAGCTCTCCCTGGAACCAGCTCTTTCACAATCATTCCTGGGAGGATCCTGCATCAACTTCCCTCTTGGGAGTGTCCACTCTCCCTCCCTCTAGACTGGCCTCATCCCCTCCACACACCCTACTCGGTCCCACCTTCACCCCCACCCCCACCCCCACCCCAGCTTTCCCAGGCTCCCAACCAATCACCCACGCAGTGGGGAATGAGCCCTTCATTACTGCTTCTAGGGGACTGATTGTAGCAGCCTCAGTGTCACCTCCACCCTCCCCTGCTGTCATGGCCACTTAGTGATAATAAATGCTTCCCAATGGCAGACCTTGGCAGGAGTCGTGGATATCATGGGGACTGCCCACCCTCCTCCCCTGGGACCCAGGAGTCCAGGCCTCTAGTCCCTTTCTCCCTCAGACCCAGGGTGCTGAGCCCCCGTTGCTGCCCATTCCCACTACCTGGGACCAGGCAGCCAATCCTGGCTGCCCCCCGGGGAGAGTCAGGAGGTATCTTGGGGACAGCTCCACCCTAGGCCATATCTTCCCTGAGCAAGGGGGGCACAGGAGGGAATCAAGGTGACCATATCTATTTGTATGTATTTAAGTCCCAGAATCACAGAGGACTGTCTGGTGGGGCTGGTACCTTATTCTATGGCCACACTTGTTCTCTGGGAGGGGGTTTGGAGAGTCTGTGGCCCTAGCTTGGGGAAAGTGGGGAGACTGAGGGGCAGTGACAGAGAGGCACAGAGATGCAGAGTTTCCGAGATAGGGGAGAAAGACTAAGAAACAGATAGTGACAGAGACAGAGCAAGGGCAGGGACAGACAATGAAGGGCAGGGAATCAGAGAGGGAGACCCTCAGAGACAGGGCAAAAGGAGATGGAAAGGAAGGAAGCTTCCATAGAAAAACGGACTTAGAGAAAAGCAACCGCGGGGGAATGACAGATGGCTCTGCAGAGACCCAGAGGTGGGAAGAGAAGACCCCAGTGGAGAAACGGAGAGAGAGACAGAGAGAGGGAGGGATACAAACACGGAGAGTCAGGGAAAGAGAGGAAAACCGGCGACACAGAGAGACGGAAAGGGGGAGGCTGCCAGCCCCGCCCCGAGGGGATGCGGGCGCCGGGCAGCTGTGGTCAGCGAGGAGCCCGCGCCCCACAAACCCACGGCCGGACTCCGCGGGCTGAGGTCGGGCGCGGCCAGGGCGGGGCCAGGCGGGGGCCAGGCGGGCGGCGAGAAGGGGAAGGAAGCGGAGGTGCCGGGCGGGCGCGGGGCGCGGGCAGGAAGCGGGGAGGGGCGGCCGGGTGGGGGCCTCCGGAAAAACGCCCCAACTTCCTGCCCCGCCGGAGCCAGGAAGCGGGAGCCGGGACGCAGGGCCGGGATCGCCGCGCGCGACCTCGGGCGCCCCGCCGGTCACCTCCCCGCGCGGACACCAGGTACACCGTCCGTGGCCCCGCCCGGCCCCTCCCCTCGCTGCTCGGGGAAGTGGGAGGAGGACGGAGGGGCTGGGGCGCTGCGGGCAGTGCAGGGGCCTCCTCGGGGCCCCCGGGAGCCAGCGGCGCTCCTCCCGAGCCTCAGTTTTCCCACCTGTCAAAGGGGCAAAGCGAGGATAAGGAACACTTGCCGAGGCCCAGTAGGTGAGGGTGAGGCTTGCGAGGCCCGGCTCGAGGCCTCCACCTGCCCCGCGGGGAACGGATGGTCACTCCCACTGGACGGGTCGGGAAACTGAGGCCAGGGGCAGAGCCGACTCCCGGGGCACACACGTGAGACCGAGTGGAGCTGGAACTTGATCCGCACGTGCTTTCCGCTAAGCGCCGACCTCCAACCCCGTTTGCTTTAGGGCCCCTAAAAAGAAAACGACAGTTAACAACGTCGTGGGCCGCTGTGAAGCTGAAAGTTGCAAAGCGCATCTGCCATATATCCTGAGAGCTGAGTTGTAAGGGACAGAGCTGGCGATCTTATCCCATTGTATGGATAGGAAAACTGAGGCTCGGAAAGAAATAATTGGTTATTCCATGTTATAATGTATGTCAGAGGGAAAGATACGCTCTAACCCAGGACTTTTGCATTCCAGCCCAGAGGAAAGTGTGCGGAGGTTGGGAAGCGGGGATGCGGGGAGAATTCATGTACAAGCGTTGGGTATTCAACTGGTCCCCGGGTTAGGCAGGCAAGACAGGGCGAGGAGCGCAGTCCGGGAACTAAGGGGCCGGGGTGACTCTGAATTCTCAGGTAGACACTGGCGGTAGGGCCCGCACCTTCCGCACCTCTAGCAGGAGGTGGGGCGGGGCCCAGGGGAGTGACGGAAGCAGTCGAAATACAAAAACGCCAGTCCTCCAAGGCAGGCCAGAGCGGCCCCATCTGGCCAGTTTGGCGCAGTGGAGAGCTAGAGCGGCCGACAGGAGGAATAGAGTCGACTGGCAGTAGCCGGGCTAGAGCGGCTTGCGGGAGGAGTGGAGTTAGAATCAAAGGTGGCCTCTGGGGTGGCTAGAGCGCCTCGGAGGCGGGTGGGGAGAGCTGGGAGCCGGCCCGCGGAGGCTTCGGTTCAGGCAACTGCGGTGGCTTCTCCGACCCGGAGCAGGTGAGGGACGCGGCCCCCGGCGGGCGTCAGACCCTGACTCTGCAAGTCGGCCCCAGCATCCCTGGCATTGCACACCACCACGTTACCTATAGGATTTGGGGCCCGTGTAGACTCGTGTAGGTTTGGCGGATCGTAGACCCACCAGGTTCCATGTAGATTATCAAGGTACTACAGACTCCCCGGGTTTCTGCTAGCCTGCTATGGAGACCCGGCTCCTTACAGACCTGGGGTCCCCATCAGTCAGTAGCATCCCCTAGAATCCGGGACTCTGTAGATCCTGAATATAGGAACCACCACAGGACCCTGTAGAATTCTGGGCCCCTTTTAAACTCCAGAGATTCTCGTAAATGGCTTTTATTTAGTTTCGTGATCATGTATGACCCTGGGATCCCTGTAGACCTGCCATGTGTCAAATGGAATCTGGGTCTCTTATGGACTCACCTGGACTACCCTGTATTTCAGGTTCTTTAAGGCTCCCAGAAGTTCTTGGAGACCATGCTCATCCATGCAGTATCTTAAAGATACCCTGAGACCTGCATAGAACCCAGGTGTCCATGTTCTCCACACTTGCCTGCTTTGCTGTAGGGTCCCCACCCCTAAACCTGTCCTGATGTCCAACAGCCCTATGCACATAGCACTCCTTTTGCTGGACCGCGGGCCTTGTCAGTTGCCTGCAGATCCACCCACAGCTTCAACCTAATGGCAGCCCCTCACCCTCCATCTCCTAAGCAGCCAATTCCCCCACCCTCAGCCCCAACCCTCTGTGAAGAGCAAAGTCCAACCTGGTATTCCTGCCCAGGCCACAGTGTCCGCATATCCCCCACTTTTCCAGGCCCCATAAGAAGACCTGATGTGTCTCAGCTTTGGTTCAGATTTCAGTTTCCTAAGGCTGGTGTTTCCCATGCTCTGAAGCAGCGCCTTCTGGTAGTTAAATGTATAAACTGTCGCTTCTTGGCCTTTTGGTTAAGGTAAAGTGTAAATGCGCTAACTCTGAAGCCAGGCTGCTTGGGTCTGAATCCTGGTCTGTCCCTTATGAGATGTGTCTGAGTTTCTTTCTCTGTAAAATGGGGATAATAATAATAATGACCTCATGGGGTCACTAAGAGGATTAAATTAGCTCATACCTATTAGCAATATGCTGTGCCTGGCACATGCTTAATGGCACTTAGTACACATTGTTATTATTTCATATCATTGTGAGGAGGAGTAAAGGAGATAGTATGTGTCAAGTGCATGATCTGGGGGCCTGCCTGGCATTTACTCAGATAACATGTGTCCTCTGCTGTGCTCTTTTGGAATCTCCCTGCTTCTGTTGAACCTGTTTATTCCTAAGTGGCATGAGCACGGACTCTCCATCTTCATGGTCGTGTTTTCCGGTCCAGAAGTGGCAGCTGATAGTCCAGTGACAGTTTTCCATCTCTGGTGGGAATAACAATAGCATGAGGTGCTTGTGGTTGTGAGGGTTAAGTGAGTTACTGCATGTGAAGCACTCAGAGCAAGGCCTGGCACCTCTAAGTTTAGATCTCATAATAAATAATATTATTTTTCTGCCTCGGTTTGCAATTTTATTTATGTGAACATTTAACAATGCTCAAATCTTGAATTACCGAAGCTTGGATATTGGAGAGCTACCCTTTATGGAAAAGAATAAAAATGATGCCTGCTCGAATGAACCCATGGTACGGCATTTGGACACTCCAGAAAGCATCGTTGTTTAATGATCGTAATCAAAATTATAGCTACCACTTATTGAGTGCTAGGGAGGAGGCCCGTGGAAGAGGGAGAAGGGCAGGTCTCAGGCAACTAGGGTTATAAATAAAAAGCTCTGGACTGTGGGGAGAGCACCCACCTCACTGGTTCACCCCACCCCTGTTTCCACGGTTCTTCTTGCCTGACATGGGTTCGCGTGGCATTAGCCTAATTTAGGACACAGAAGATGTCAGTGGGAAGACACAGGGAGAAGTGGAGACTCTGAGGGAGATGACGGGGTAGAGAGAGTTATGAACGACCCAGAGAGGTGCAGGAACAGTGGCTCCAGAAACCAATGTGGTAGTTACACATGTAAGTGCCAGGCAGAAAGAAGAGACAGAGGGGAAAGGCAGAGAGCAACAGAAATAGGGATGGGGTGGAGATGACTGAGGAGGAGGAGGAGGAGGAGGAGGGGAAGCAGAGACAGTGGGGAAGATGAGACAGTTCTGAAGGGAGAGAGAAAACGAGGAAACATGGAGAAGAGAGGCAAAGTGAGGTAGATTCAAGGGAGAGACAGCCAAGGAGTGCTGGCTGGGAGAAAGAGAGCTGGTAAGACAGATGGACGTAGGTGAGGGAGACAGACACACCTTGGGGGTGGATGAGCTGTGTAGGATCATTCCTGGTTTTTCTGGGACTAGAAGCCAGAGAAATATCAGATCCCTGAGGGAAAGAACATGAGGGTCCAGGCTCTTGGTCCCTGCGGGAGGAGTACTCAGAGCTTTGTTTTCTTATGTGGAGAGATTGGGGGTTGGAGAATTTGCCATTGTGATTTCCTGTCACAGGAAGTGGGGCTGGTGGGTTCAGAGGCAACATCCTGCCCCAAGCCTGTCACAGATCAGAGGAGAGCCCCCCCACACACCCCAGTATAGCATTCCTACCTCCCCTTGAAGCTCCCCAACTTTGCAGGCCTGGCCCCTCCTCCCTTGAATCTCAGAGTCTGAATCCTAGCCCCCTTCCTCATTCGGGACCCAAACATTGCAGGCTGTCATGGCCACAGCTCCTTCATGCACCCAGGCTCTTGGGACTGCAGCTTCTCCCCCCACATGGATCCCTGTCCTTTGGGCTCCCTGCCCTGGCTGGCCTCTGAAGGGCTCTTTGTCGCCACACAGAGGCCTCATTGAGCTCCAGAGGCCCAGATGGGGGAAGGCTGTTTACTCACCTTCACACCTGGGCCAGGAATCTGTGAGTAACCGCCCTGTGCACCTCCTCCCATCCCCTAACCGCTGCCCCTCCTCTTCCCCCAGCCCTGCGGAGCCCATGGAGGCAGACAACGTTGTGGCCCGAGGGGTGGTGAGTGGAGAGAGCAGAGGGGTGAGGGCGCTGGGGGGCTGTGAGGTGGGAGCTCTGTGGGCTGAAGCCAGCCTCCTTTTCCGCAGGCCCCGGGGCCACCGAGGCCTGGCCTGGTGCCCGTCAGCATCATTGGGGCCGAGGACGAAGATTTTGAGAACGAACTGGAGACGGTGAGGGGGAGATGGAGTGGGAAAGCTTCAGTCCCCAGCTCCCTGGGACCCCAGCACATCAAGGCCCATCCTCAGTGTCCCTCCCACTTTAGGTCCAGTTCTCTCCCCTCAGAGGCGACCTGCTGCATCCTCCCACTGCCCCTCTCTTTCTCATCTTGTAGTTCCTCCTTCCTCACTCCTCCACCGCATTCTTCATCCCACCCTTTTTACTCTCACCCCAATTATTGTCGCCACCTCCCAGTGACAGCACAGAGTCCCCTTTCATCTCTCCTAAGTTTTGTCCTCATCACCTCTCATTATAACATGAAACCTCCATTCTCCCTAACCTCTGTACTGCTGCCACCATTACAGCATCAGCCTGTCATCACCCGCTCCCCCAGCTGGGATCCATCGGGAAGTGCCAGGGGAGGGGGAGGGTCAAGCCCAAGGCCCCTCTTCTGCACCCCACAGTCTCACCCCCATCCCTCCCCCCCAGAATGCAGAGGAACAGAACAGCCAGTTCCAGAGCCTGGAGCAGGTGAAGCGGCGCCCGGCCCACCTGATGGCCCTCCTGCAGCATGTGGCCCTGCAGTTCGAGCCAGGACCCCTGGTGAGGGCGGGGCTGGGCCAGGCCAGAGTGGGCGGTGCATTCAGTAGGCTGCTGGTGAAGATGAGCCAGGAGTCCAGGAGGGCAGAGCTAGACCTAGACAGCCGGAGGGCCCCTGTGTGATCCAGGTGAGATTGCAGGTGCCTTGTATCAATCCCAGCGAGCAGCGAGTACAGGCCGGGAGAGCACACACAGCAGAGCCATGCAGAGAGCAATAGGATCCAGAAGCCTGGCAAACGGCACGCCCCACCCCCTCCTGTGCCTGTGGCAGTGTCACCCATCAGTGACAGCACCCTTTCCCACAGACTGGAAATCTAATCCTTCTCCCCGTGGCCTTGACAAGTGCCACCAGTCAGTCATTAAGGGCTGGTGCTTGGGAGAAGCCATGAGCCTCCTCAGATCTAGGTGGAACTGCAGGTCCTGATTCAAGAACAAGCAGCCACCACAAGCAGCCGACAAGGCAGAGAAAATATAATTGATGATCCAGAAACCTCCTGTATCAGGCAAACAGCACCCAAGAGCTGCCGATGCAGAGCCATGCTGTATGAAGCCCCCAAGGGTCTAGGGAACCCAGCAGTGACGTAGGAAGGAAGAGGCTCTGTGGACAAGGGCCCATCCCAAGAAGCCCCAGGGTGGCCAAGCGCAGGGTTCACCCAGGGCACTGGGCTGTCCTGGAAACACACAGCAGATCCCTCCTGAAGACAGGGTGACTGGTGGGAGTGCCAGGGAGGGACGCCTGTGCATCACAGACTAAAGGACCCGTAGACGGACACTGAGGCTTCAGAAACTGGAAGGAAATTAGGAAATTGTCTTCTCCCCAGAAAAGTACCAGCTCCTCCCTGGGTGCAGGGAGGCTCTGGTCCTTTGGACAAGGGACTCACCCCAGGATGGTACTGACTACAGTGTCCTTCACGGATGTGGAACCTGAGGCCTGAGAGAGCCAAGGGCTTGGCTGAGGTGACCCAGGTGGCCTCTGGCATTGTGAGATTTGTCCTAATGCTGCTCCCTCACTCACTGCCTGGGGGAGCAGTGAAGGGATAGCTGGGGGCCTAGGCTGCTCCCCAGTGGCCTTTCATGGGGTTTTCTTGTTTGTTTGTTTTTGTTTTTGACAGAGAGAGAGAGACTCAGAGAGAGGGACAGATAGGGACAGACAGGAAGGGAGAGAGATGCGAAGCATCAGTTCTTAGTTGCGACACCTTAGTTGTTCAGTGATTGCTTTCTCATATGTGCCTTGGCCACGGGGGCTCCGGCTGAGGGAACGACCCCTTGCTCAAGCCAGGGACCTTTGGGCTCAAGCCAGCGACCTGGGTCCTCTGCATCCCAGTCCAACACTCTATCCACTGCGCCACCGCCTGGACAGGCCTTTCATGGGTTTTTTGCTTTAGAGTGGAGGGTGGGGTGACTTAGATTTGTTGAAAGTGTTTACAGGGGCAGAAACAAGAGTCCCACCCCCACTGGACCGAGTCTTTAGCATACTGAGACCAAGAGCATGTCCCTTACCTGATGAGAGTCCCCAGGAGTCAGGACAGATTGGAGTCCCCACTGCATTTCCAGCATTACCCAGTAAAAGGCTGGCCTTAGGCAGTCGCAGGAAGTGCTCAATGAATGTATAAATGAGCCCCACTTGTTCACCTGTTTATTTACCCAGCCCACTCCGTGTACTGGGCCCTAGCTGAGACAGGTGAATCAGAACCTACACCCCCACCCTCACGATACCCTCAAGTTGTTCATGCTCTTTCTAGGTGAGGGCGTGTAGTGGAGGCAGGCTGCCTGGACTCCAGGCCCCACTCTGTCACTTACTATGTGACCTTGAGTAAACTCGAGCTCAGTGTTCTCATCTGTGAAATAGGATAACGGTGTCCCTATGAGCTAACAGGTCTGTGTATGTGGAGGGTTTAGAAGGCGTCCGGTATATACCTGTGTAGCTCGTGGTAGTAGCAGCAGGGAGGAGACAGAGCCCCAATAAACCATTCCACAGGATAAAAGTCACCAAATGCTCATGGTGGCCCCCAGGAGGCCTTGCGAGAGGCAGGTCCTGGGTGTGGGGACCGTAGAGACCAGGGAGCACACTTCCTAGAGGATTTGAGCCCGGACGCTTTCCAAGGGGAAGCATGGTTTGGGTGGTCGAGAGGGACGACAGGTCAAGCTCTGTCTCCGCAGCTCTGCTGCCTGCACGCGGACATGCTGGGCTCCCTGGGCCCCAAGGAGGCCAAGAAGGCCTTCCTCGACTTCTACCACAGCTTCCTGGAGAAGACCGCGGTGAGAGACACCTTCGAGGGGCCCCAGTTCCCCCTGCCTTTGGCCCTGAGAGCCACCTGTGTCTTTCAACCCCCACCCCGCTGAGGGCAGCCTAAAGGGTGGCCTGACCCGGGGAGCACGTGTGCCGGCCTGGCCCTCCCACAGCTCTGCTCTCAGACCGCCATTCCCAGGAGCACCCAGGCTGCCATGCCAGTCACTGCCAGGTCCTCCCCTTCACTCCATTCTCTCTCGAGCAGATTCTGCGGGTGCCTGTCCCTCCCACAGTCGCCTTTGAACTTGGTAAGGTGAAGAGAGGGGACTTTGAGATGAGGGAGGGGTCTCTAGCAGGGGCCAGTCCTCCCAGGAGGCCTAGGGAGGGAGGCCGGGTGCCCATGCTCCCTGGTTAGCAGGGATTCCTTACTTCCTCCTGGCCACAGCAGCAGCCCAACCAAGCATGACTGTTGGAGTCCAAGGGTGGGTGGTGAGCCAGGGCCCAGGAAAGTGGCCCCCAGCCTACGTCCCTCTTCCTGCAGACCGCACGCGGCCAGACCTCCTCTCCGAGGACCTCCAGCGGCAGTCTGTGCAGGAGGTGGTGCAGAGCCAGCAGGCAGCCGTCAGCCGGCAGCTGGAGGACTTCCGCTCTAAGCGGCTCATGGGCATGACTCCCTGGGAGCAGGAGCTGGCCCAGCTGGAGGCCTGGGTGGTGCGGGACCGTGCGGGCTTCGAGGCCCGGGAGCGGCATGTGGCTGAGCGGCTGCTGGCCCACTTGGAGGAGATGCAGTGAGTAGGGCCACCCCGGCCCCAGCCTCCCTATCCATTTCAGGGCTCCCTTTGCAGCTCCATGACGTGTTCCTTAGCCTTTCCTCTGGACTTCTGGATCCCACGGCCCCAGCATTTCAGCCCATCTGGTTATTCGTCTTCCCTCCCCACTTCTGGGTTCTCCCCGTTTCCAGGGCTGTCCCTGGCCTGTATTCAGGCCTGGCACTTGGGTTCGGTCCTTTCACTCCTGTCTGCTGTACCCAGACAAGATCATCTCCTCCCTCCTGTGAGCCTTCTTTCCAATTGTTTTGGCAGTGCCCTCTCTGCTTCTCCTTTGTCCTGTCCTAGCTTCAAAGGGACAAAACCCTGGACATTTGTGCTGGGTGGACAGAGACTACAGGCTTAGCAAGTTTGTTTTTGCTCTCCTCACAGACATACCATCTCTACTGATGAAGAAAAGAGGTAACGGAAGCAGAGAAGACAGCAGGCGAGGCGTTGTAGTCTCCTGGGCTCCAGGGAGGAGGCACTGGGGGCATGGGATTGTGGGGAGAGCAGTGTCTGGTCCTGTCCCCTGGAACCCTCTCCCCATGTAGCAGGAAGGGGTTGTGGTGCTGGGAGGGAAGCGAACGCAGAGGGAAAGGCTGTGGGGGAGCAGTGCACATGTCCGCCTGTGGGTTCCTTACCATCCCCTCCCTACAGTGCTGCTGTGGTCCACGCCATCAGCTTATACATGCGCCACCTTGGGGTGCGGACCAAGAGTGGAGACAAGAAGTCAGGGAGGAATTTCTTCCGGAAAAAGGTGTTTACCTGAGTGTTCAGACCTGGGCCTTTCCTCCCAGAGACCCCATGGGAAGCCCCATGACTGTGCTTCTGGGCCCAATTCCTTTATGTTGGTGGCTCAGAAAGGCCCTCTCTGGCCTCCCCCTCTCTCTCACAGGTGATGGGGAACCGGCGGTCAGATGAGCCAACCAAGACCAAGAAAGGACTGAGCAGCTTTCTGGATGCCGCCCGCTGGAACCGCGGAGAGACCCAGGGTGAGGTGCCGGTCTTGGCCTGCCCTGACTTCCCCATGCCATGCTCCCCACCTCACAGCCCCATTAGTCCCATCTCTTGTTTCAGGCCCAGATTATCGACACCTCAAAGTGGAGGCTGATGGTAATGATGCCGAAGCCAGAGCATCCATCTTGGGAACCTAAGAGGGGAAGGAGGGATCTTCCGGGTCTGAGGGGGTAGGGGCTGGGGGCCAGGACTCCCGGGTCTGAGGGAGGAGGAGGGGTCTCCTGGGTGATGGAGAGGGACGGGGCTAGAGCACAGCATACCAGATCCCTGGGCTACTGTGGATGAGTTACTGGACTCATTTCCCCCTTTCTCCCTTAATGTCTCCCCAGCTGAGAAGCCAGGCCTCACAGAACGGAAGGGAGGCTTGGGTGTGCCCTCCAAGGACCGGAATGTTGGGGTTCCTGGGCAGGATACCCCTGGAGCCTCACTGCAGTTTCTGTCTACGGACAGCCCTGACCGGGAACCAGGTGAGTTTCCTGGTCCCCATAGTGAGCCACCCTTTGGTACTCCCTGAATGTCCATCCCTGTTCTTGGTCACCAGTGTTAATAATAAAACCACCCCTTCTCTCAATTTACCCATTCTGCGCTTTCCTCCCAGGCTCTGACCTCTGTCCTGGTAATGTGTTTCCCACCTCCTTGGACTTCATTTCCCATCATCCCCATGGCTTCATTTCCCAGAACCCTCTCTGAGTACATTGCCAATCAGTCCCCGTAGAGCAGGGGTCAGGAACCTATGGCTCGCGAGCCAGATGTGGCTCTTTTCATGGCTTCATCTGGCTCACAGACAAATCTTTAATAATGTTAAAAATATAAAACATTCTCATGTATTACAATCCATTCATTTCCTACCACTCATGTTCATGGTTGCAGGTGGCTGGAGCCAATCACAGCTGTCCTCTGGGACAACACCAAATTTTTATTGGATAATGTGTAATGTACATGGGTCATTGTATGGCTCTCACGGAATTACATTTTAAAATATGTGGCGTTCATGGCTCTCTCAGCCAAAAAGTTTCCTGACCCCTGCCGAAGATGGTGAGCCCACCAGTCCCATTAACTTCATTTCTTACATTCCTTGTATGGCCTTCAGCCCCTGAGACTGTAGACAGCTACTTGACCAGGCCCAGGTTCAGATCCCAGCTCTGCAGCTTACTTGTATTATGTCTTTGAACCTCAGTCTCCTCATCTCTAAATGGGGTATATCTTCTTCCCGAAAGTCCTTGTTGAGGGTTGAGAGAACAGATGGATGTGGAAACATCGAAGAGAACATCCACTCTCCCCACCAGTCCTGTCCAGGCTGTGTTCTCAGAAGTCTTTCTATCTGTCCATCCTCATGGAAACACAGAGCAGCCCCTTGGTGTCCCGCCCCTCATTCCACGGCAGAGGAAACTGAGACCTTCTGAGTCCCATCTCCATGCCAAGGGGGACTCTCAGTTCGCACTGCTCTCCCTGCTGCTCCCATAGGTGTTGATGCCTCACTGGAGCTGGGGGACCCGGCCCCACAGGGCCCAGCCAGCCTGGAGTCCCCGGCACCCCTGGAGAGCACCGAGGAGGGTCCGGATACAGAGAGGTGCCCGGGGTGGGGGTCTGGGAAGCTGAGCGCAGGAACTGGGGCTGGGAGGGTGCGTGTTGGGGTCTTGCTGCCGTTTCCACCTGCTATCTCCAAGCCGTCTCCATGCTGCTCTGCTCCTCCCTCTGTTTCTTTTTCCCCTTTTTTTCTCCTGTCATTTCTTTCATTCCTTTTTCTTCCCTTTTTTCCCTCTTCTTCCTTTTCAGTTATTTCTTCTCTCCTCTTTTTCCTTCTCTTCCTCTTCTTTCATCACTGCCTCTTCTCCTCCCCTTCTTCTCCTTCCCCTCCCCCTTCACCCTTTCATTTTTCATCCCTCCTTTTAAGCCTCAGCCCAGCTGCCTTGCTCCTGCCTCCCAGTGCTTCTTCCCTCAGCCCCCAGTCCTCCGTGCTCCATGCCTGGGGGCCCTGTCCCCCTCAGAGTTGGGGGGCAGGCTCTGCCCCCTGCCTGTCCTTGTGCTGCTGCTTTAGGGACCCTTTGGTGGGTGGGGGAGGTGAGTTGGGTTCCATCTGGGTCTGCCTCTGACCCTGTGCCCCTCTTTCCCCAGAAGGTGGAAGAGGTGGGTGCCTGGGCCCTGGGTTGGGGGAGGGCTAGCCCCTCCCCCACTTCTCCCAGCCCCTCCCCTCTCCCCATGGGCCACCCACTCCCCTTCACCCCTGAGAGGGGTGGATGGGGACATCACCCTCCCAGCCAAAGAGCTAAGTATTAAAATTTCCCTTCTCCCACTTCCAACTCCTGGCTCTGCCCCCATCCCCTGCCTTAGTGAAGGGAGGGGTCAGTCCTGTGCTTCACATGGGGTTCCCTTCCCCTCCCCCACCAAATTTCAAAATCCATCCTGACCAGCCCCAACTGCCCCAGCCCGCCCCGATCCCATTGCTCCTTCTGACTCTCCTCTTTTCTGTTGCATGTTTGATCTCTGTCCTGGTCTCTCCCCATCTCTCCCTGTCCTGGTCTTTGCTTGTCTCCCTGTGTCCTGTTTTCTCCCCGTCTGTCCCTGTCACGGTCTGTCACTGTCCCTGTCCCTGTCCTGGTCTCTCCCCATCTATCCCTGTCCTGGTCTGTCCTCGTCTCTGTCCTTGTCCTGGCCTCTGCCTGACTCTGTCCTTGGCCTTGGGGTCCAGGCTGTCGGGGCGTCTGGGGCGCTCAGAGAGCCTGCGGGTGAGTGACCGCCGCCGGCCTTCCCGGGGCAGCCTCGGGGCTAAGGGCCGGGGTGGGGGCCGCTCCCGGAGCGACGTGGACATGGACCCCAGCTCCGCCACGGCCGTGCTTGGCCCTGCCCGACGAGCCACGTACGTCACTCCAACTCCCCTTCCCCCCCAGTCCACTGAGTCAGCCTGGAGAGTTGGGGGGTAGGGAAATGGGTTGTTGCCAGAGTCGCAGAGAACTGGGAATCGGACACTGAGATCACTGAAGGTCTATATAGTGGTCACAGGAGAGGGGTAGGACCGCTCTTTCTAGAAACCTGGAGGCTGGTCTGCAGCATGGGTCACCCTAGGGGCATCAAATGCTGAGGTCGAACACTAGGACTCAAAGTGTCCTCTCTGGGATGCCTAAAGCCAGGGTTTTAACCGGCAAGGCCTCTGTCCCACAGCCCTGAGCCTGGAGAGGACGGAGACCCAGGACGGTCAGGACTAGAGCTGGAGCCGGAAGAGCCCCCCGGGTGGCGGGAGCTTGTCCCCCCCAGCACCCTGCACAGCCTGCTCAAGAGCCAGGTGAAGCGGCAGGAGGTCATTAGCGGTGAGTGCCACCCCCTCCGGCCCCCTGTGATCAAGCACACAGCCCAGCACTGGCAAAGACAGGGACGGACACGGGTATGCCCATCTCAGTGTTATTCACAACAGGCAGAACTGGAAGGCAGAGGTCCATTTATTGCATTACGTGATAGAACAGCCACTCTGGACCAGGAATGCTGCTTGCAAAGTCACATTTCCAAAGAATTTCTGACAGTGCAAGACAGTGATATTAAGAGCAGGAACTGGCATATAAAACTGTATTTCTAGCATAAGCCTTTGTTTCCCTATTTGTGAAACATGAGCAGTAACAGTTCCTATCTCAAAAGGCTACCATGAGGATGAGATGATTCGTGTGAAGTGTTCAGCACGGCGTTGGGCGGGGAGCCAGGGCAGTCTAGTACAGCCGCTGTTATTACACAATCTCGCCCGCTTGTGCAAGGGAGTCCATGGGAAAAAGTTGGGGAAAATAATCAGTATATTAGTGTTTGCTTCTGGTCTGAGAGATGATGGGAATATCATTTTCATCTTGATTATTGTCTGTGATTTTGAATTGTGAAGATATAAAGGGGATTTGGCAAAAGTATATAGATGCTTTTGGAAGCTTGTTTGGAAGTTTTCTTAAAGAAGATACTCATTCAGAATTTTTAGGGCAGTATGTAAATGGTTTTTAGGTCACAGATATTTCTAAGAATATGATCAAAATATAAGCAGTGCTCCCAAACTTTCTGGAATGATGGAAATGGTGATATTTGCACTGTCCAGTGCAGTAACCACCAGCCACATAATGGCTGTTGAGCACCTGAACTGTGGCGAGTACTGAATTTTGTGTTTCATTTTAATTAATATTTTAAAGAAGAGTATGTGGCTGGTAGCTACATCAGATAGCATAGCAAGTTCTCTCACCAGAAAAATACGCATAACACACACAAACATGCAGTTAGTCTCTGGGGACTGCTGGGGCCCTTGGAGTTCAAGCGTGTCGGTACATGTGGGCCCCTGGGTCTGAGGCTGTCAGCCTATGCACAGAGGGGGTCTTGTTCCGGAATCTGAGGCTAATTCACTTGCTGGACGATTAGACACTAAACACAGCTACAAGCTTGCTGGCTATGGCCTTGTCATCCTGGTTTGCCCAGGACTTTCCCCTGTTCTCCCTTTCCCCGTTTTGGCACTAAAAACTCCGTGTAGCGAGAAGCCCATTGGTGCCAGGCAGACTGGAACATGTTGATCACCCTGGCTGGCCGTTACTGCCAAAATGGAGAGGCAGTGTGCCAACGAATCCTTAGTGGTTCTCTCTCAGGGGCAAATGACTTCAACCCAGAGAGAGAGAGTTAGTTACCCCCATCCTGTCCCTTTCTCCTCATCCCCCCAGCCTACGTCTGAGACTGCCCTCCATAGTTGACACCCTCCCCAACCATGCTTCCTTCCTGGTGGCCCCGCAGAGCTGCTGGTGACAGAGGCAGCCCATGTGCGTATGCTGCGGGTGCTGCATGACCTCTTCTACCAGCCTATGGCCGATGGGGGCTTCTTCCCCCTGGAGGAACTGCAGAATATCTTCCCCAGCCTGGACGAGCTCATCGAGGTGCATTGTGAGTGCAGTGCCGCAGCCCGACTGTGCGCCCCATTGCCAGCTCCCTCCTTTGAGACCTCAGAGACTAGACTTGGGGTCTAGCACATTCTCCTTGAGTGCCCATCGCCAGCAGCCTCTGTCCTACCACTGGGGACAGCCCCGCCCCAGAGTCCTAGAGCTCAAATTGCAGGATGGACAGCCCACCATTCCCTAGGATCAGGCATACATGCAACCCCACCTCCGCCAGCTCCCCACTGGGCTCTACACAATCTTTCAGGTCCTGACAGCACCCCCTTCCTTCACCGCCCCCCACAGCCCTGTTCCTCGATCGCCTAATGAAGCGGAGACAGGAGAGCGGCTACCTCATTGAGGAGATTGGAGATGTGCTGCTGGCCCGGGTGAGGGCGCCCAGCCCAGCCCCCAACCCTTCCTCTCAGCCAAGGACCCAGAAGTCAGGGTTCTGGGCCCCCAGTCCTGCCTTTTTGTCTGGGCTTCCATGTCCCACCTGAGACACCCCTGGCCTGAATCTCGCTGTAGTTTGATGGTGCTGAGGGCTCCTGGTTCCAGAAAATCTCCTCCCGCTTCTGCAGCCGCCAGTCATTTGCCTTAGAGCAGCTCAAAGCCAAGCAGCGCAAGGAGCCTCGTTTCTGCGCCTTCGTGCAGGTGAAGTGGGCGGGGCAGGTGGGTGGGCAGGGCTGGTGGTGTCTGACCAGGGTCCCAGGAAGGAGGGGCTGATGTCCCTTTCCATAGGCCAGCCCCAGTCGTGGGCTACCTGAGCACTGATGTCCCCTCAGGAGGCCGAGAGCCGCCCACGGTGCCGCCGCCTACAGCTGAAGGATATGATCCCCACAGAGATGCAGCGGCTGACCAAGTACCCCCTGCTCCTGCAGAGCATTGGGCAGAACACAGGTAGGCCGGCGTCCTTGCTGGACCTCAGCTCTCCCATCTCCCACCCTGGCCAGGGACGAGCAGGGTCCAGGCTTGGGGCTCACTGGGGCTGGTCCCTCCCTCACCCACAGAAGAGCCTGCGGAACGGGAGAAAGTGGAGCTGGCGGCCGAGTGCTGTCGGGAAATTCTGCATCATGTCAACCAAGCCGTGCGGGACATGGAGGACCTGCTGGTGAGCCTGGTTTTGTCCATCTCAAGTCGTTTCTGCTCTGCAGGTCAGGCCTGTTCCTCAGCTTGACCCCAAGGGGTCACTGCCTGGCCAGCAGTTGCCTGGGCCGTCAGCTCCTCCTTCTCAGAATCACTGGAGGTCAGGCCTCCCCCTGGGCTTGTCCCCATGGAGGTCACTGTGGGATGGCCCCAGCCATCGGCTCCTACCTGTGACACTCTGTTCCCTGCTTCAGCGGCTTAAGGATTATCAGAGGCGCCTGGACTTGTCCCATCTGCGGCAGAGCAGTGACCCTATGCTGAGCGAGTTCAAGGTGACCCCGCCTGCCCTCACCTCCTCTCAGCTCTGACCCCTTCCCATTGCCAGCCAGCACCTGCCCTGACCCCTGGCTGCAGTACCCAGGGCCATGGGCATCTCCACCCTCCCCTGCCCCACCCTGGCCTGCGCTGACCATCACTCCTTCCCGCCTCCAGAACCTGGACATCACCAAGAAGAAGCTGGTCCACGAGGGTCCGCTGACGTGGCGGGTGACAAAGGACAAGGCTGTGGGTGAGCCCAGGGCAGCAAGCAGAGGCCGGGGGGAGGTGCTCAGGTAGGGAGGGTGACGAGCACAGCCTTGCCCCGGCAGAGGTCCACGTGCTGCTGCTGGATGACCTGCTGCTGCTGCTTCAGCGCCAGGATGAGCGGCTGCTGCTCAAGTCGCACAGCCGGACGCTAACGCCCACGCCCGATGGCAAGATGATGTTGCGGCCGGTGCTGCGGCTTACCTCCGCCATGACCCGGGAGGTGGCCACCGGTGAGGCCTGCCCCGTGGCTCAAGGACGGCTGGCTCCCCGAGAGCCAGGGGCTCTCATTCTGGCAAAGGGCAGGCCACAGCGTGGGTTGAGAAGTAGGCCGCTTGGCGGGCCTGTGGCCGGGCTGTGGGAGGGAGTCCCAGAGCCTGGCAGGGCCGGTGCCCGGGCCTGGTGATAGATTTTGTGGGAAGCTGCTCCAGGTGTTTGCTGTTTGCACAAAAGAGTAGCCAGCTCTGCCTGCGATTTTGAAGACCCCTGGCTGCCGCCTGGAGATTGTAGGGACTTAGGGATGGGAACCAGGAGCCCAGTAACAAGGGATTTGCAAACATGTTGCCAAGAAGCTGTCCCAAGACCATGGTGGCGGCAGATGTGGGGGCATGAGAGGGAGGCTGGGAGGAGGGTACGTGGGGGCGGGTGTTAGGGACACAGGAGAGGGAACTGAGTCCAGGGAGCCCTAAGGGCCCCAGCATCCTGGGAGCCACCCTGGCTCTGAACCTAACCGCCCCCTCCCCTTGCAGATCACAAAGCCTTCTATGTCATTTTTACCTGGGACCAGGAGGCCCAGATATACGAGCTGGTGGCACAGACCGTGTCAGAGCGAAAGAAGTAAGGGAGTCTGGGTTCCACAAAGAGGGCTAGGTCCCTGAGTCCCTGGGGACAAGGTGAGGGTGGGTGGCCCTGGCACAAGTTTGGGGGCTCTAACTGCCCAGGGGCTGGCCTGTCTCCCCAGCTGGTGTAACCTTATCACTGAGACAGCGGGATCCCTGAAGGTCCCCGCCCCTGCTTCCCGCCCCAAACCCCGGCCCAGCCCAAGCAGGTGAGGGGAGCCAGGGAGGGGACTGGGGGGCTGGGCCCCGCTCCCTGTGTGCTGTGAGTGTGTGCATGTGTGTGCTGCCCCACCATGGCCCATGTCTCTTACCCAGGCCTCTCCTCTCTGTCTTCCACTGCCAGGCTTCTGTCTCCCGTTCTCTCTTGACCTCTGTCTCTGTCTCTGTCTCTGAACCTCCCCACCTCCAGCTCTCTGTCTCTCTGCCCCTGCTATCCCTGGGGCCAGGGGTGTGGGGGTCACCCAGCACTTCCTCCCCACAGCACTCGAGAACCCCTGCTTAGCAGCTCTGAAAATGGCAACGGTGGCAGCCGAGAGATGCCCCCAGTTGACGGTAAGCCTGGAGGGGCCTCATGTTGGGGCTGGGGTATCCACAGGAAGTCAGGCAGAATCTGAATACCCGTCCTGCTTCCCGCCCAGGCCGGATCGAGAGAACCCTCAGCGCCCTCCTGCCCTTCTGCAGGTCTGGCCCTGAGGGCCAGCTTGCTGCCAAAGCCCTCCAGAAAGGTAGCTGCCCCATCCCCTGTGTGGCTGCCACCAGCCCAGACTGGTAACTTCCAACTTGCCTCCTGCCCAGCCACCGCAGATAGTGTGCCAGCCAACCACAGGCTTGGCGCCAAGCCCCTCTTCTGCAGCCTCCATCCCTTCCTTGACCTTCAGTTCAGTCTCCCTAGATCCATCTCCATCCTTGGTGCCCCCATCCTGCCCCAGCCTCACCTCTGCACTCCCTCTCACATCCCCAGTCCCATCTGCAGGCCCAGCTCACCCACCCTCACTCCCACCCTTAGGCTCCTGGGGCGCCCCCAGCTCCCACCTAGCCCTGTCTGACTCTGTCCTCTTGCCCTGTGCCAGTGCTGTCCCTGAAGCAGCTTCTGTTCCCCTCGGAGGAAGAGAGCGGGACCGGGCCACCCCCTGAAGGGGATGGAGTTCCAGGCTGTGGCCCCCTGAACCCCAAACAGGCCCAGGAAATCCAAGAGGAGCTACTCAGCCTGGAGGAGACCATTAAACAGCTGGAGGTGGTAGCCGGGGTGTGGGGTTGGGGGTAGGGGGTGGCAGGGGGAGGGGAGGAAGGGGCTGACGCAGTAGCGGCCCCCTCTCATGGATGATCCCCCCAAGCAGGAGGTGGAGGAGGAGTTTTGCCGCCTGCGACTCATCCTGTCTCAACTAGGGGAGAACACTGTCCCCCAGCCTGGCTGTACCTGAGGCTCCCTGCCCCAGGTGAATGGGAAGCTGGGGAGACCAGAGTCAGCACCTCAGGGGCTCCCCTCTCCACAGGCCCATCCGCTTCTCTCTGGGCGTCCTTCTGACTCTCCTCAGTCCACCTCCCATCTCTCCATCTCTGTGGGTTTCTGTTTCTCTGGCCAGTGTTTGCTTTCACTCAACCCTCCCTTTCCTTGTTTTCCCTGTTTCTCTCTCTCCATTTCTCCCCCCCCCCTTTCATCTCTCTCCCTGTCTCCCTTCTTCTCCTGCATCCGCCCCCCCCAGGCCTCTACAAGATGGAGAGGACTTGAGGACCACCCACCTGCCACTGCACAGCTGCCGCAGTATCTGCAACCCCAAGGGTCCACGGAGAGGGCATGGGCTTTCGGCCACATCTGGGGGCAGCCAGCTGGGGTCGCTGCCTCCCCCAGCCTCCTGTTCACCTTGGCCTTCTGCTTGGGGAACTCAGGGCTTCATTCCCGGGGACACCACAGTGATCCCCATTTCCTGGGCCGTCTCAGTATTGCCTGGGGGGGGCCACCCCTCCATCTCCCACCCTAAGTGCCTTTGCTGTTTTTATACCCTGAATTGGAGGTTTATTTTTTAATATATATTATCTAAGGTGAGCTCTGTGTTGTGAGGGCGGGGCCCTGGAGCGATGTCTGGAACCCTCCGCCCAGCGTGCCCGTCCCGAGTCTGTCCCGCCCCGTCACCCCTGTGCCTCTTGCCTTTCTCCAGTCGTTCATTCCGTGTTTCCACAGTTCTGCCCAGGCACCCCCACATACTCCCTCCCAGCTCCCACCCCGAGCCTCCATGGTCACCCACAGTGCGGGGCGCCCCACATCCACACTCCTTTCTGGTCTTTTATTTTTGTAGTAAACTCTGAGGTGGCTACCGGGCATCACAGGGAGCTGGTAGGAAGAGGAGACCTCCTGGGCGGGGCTGGGGGCGGGGTTATTGCTCTGAGCGCCCTGTCCCCAGGGGGCCTGTGTAGAGAGGGTAGCAGGACTGGGGCCAACACAAGACACACAGCCGCATAAACACACAGGTCACAGCACAGGGGCAGGGTGCGGGCAGGGAAGCTGGGCACCATATTGCACTTTGGGAGTGGGGCCAGGTGGGGACCCCCTCAAACTGGACCCTGGGGAGGAGGCTAGAGGCCATCATGTTCCCTCCCCTCTCTGGACAAGGGGCAGGTGAGACCCCCCCAATCTGGGGTTGGGGAAGAAGATTAGGGCAGCCATGTGTCCAGCCCTGGAAGGGGCCAAGGGCTTGTCCCTGGCCTCCCGCAGGACCTCAAGGGCAGACCAGACGACAGAAGAAGCTGCACAGCCAGTGGCCCTGGTTGCTGCCCTGGCAGAATCCATCATCCTGTGCCTGCTCAGCTGCCGACCCCTCCTTTGCCAGCCTTGGCCTTGGGAGGCATGGGGAGGCCCTCGTCGCCCTCGCTGTCAGAGCTGCAGCCGCTGACATCTGTGATCTCCAGCTCAGAGTCGCTGTCCTCCTTCCCTCCCAGTGTGGCCTCTGGCCCCCCGGCCCCTGGCAGTGTCAGGCGGGGGGCTCCCAGGCCTGAGGGGTGCTCAGCGCCCAAGCCCTCCCCTGTGGCAGCCAGTAGGGGTGTGGCTGTGGGGCCTGCCCCAGCCCCTGCTGAAGGCAGGTGGCCCAGGGAGCTGGCCAGAGGGTTAGGGTAGAAGTGTGGGGGGTAGAGAGAGGGAGGCAGCTTGGGGAAGGGGCCAGCAAGGTATGGGTTAAAGTTCCAGGGGTACTCTGGGAAGGCTCGGCTGTAAGGACCCAGCAGGCTAGGGGGCTTGGAATAGCCAGCGGCACCTGGGGGCACAAGCAGGGCATCAGGTGGAGCCCCTGCTCCACAGCCATGGCTGTCTGCCTGGGCCTGAGCGAAGGGTGCCCCCCACCTCCTGTGTTCTGTCTGCACGGTCTCCCCAGTGTCCCCCTTTACAAGGCTTCCCCACCTGCCCTATTCCCCTTGTGCCCTGAAAGCCCTCTCCCAGCCCATCCCCCTTTCCAGTTTCCCTCCTCACTGGCTCCCGGTGAATCCTTCTCTAGCTTTTGCACGCGCGCACACGCAGGCATGCCAGCCTTGCTGCCTCCTTCCTGCACCCGCCTCCTGTCCTCCCATCCTCTCCCCTCAAGCAGTGCAGCTCACCCTCCACCCCCTTACCAGAGCCCAGGAATGGGAAAGGGCTGTCCAGACGCAGTTTGTCCGTCTCGGGGGTGAACAGGGGTGCTCGGGCCCCCAGCTCTCCCAGGCGTGGGGCAGAGAACAGGGTCTGCAGGGTCTGGAGAGGGAGGTGAGGGAGGCATGGCGTTCAGACTGGCTGCTCCCCAGGGGTCCATGGGGGGGCACCAGTTGTGGGACCTCAGCATCCTAACTCACCTCAGGGGTGAGGGGGGGAGCATCTGGCCCAGAGGCCCCTCCAAAGGGACCAGGGCTCAGCAAGAGTGGGGAGCCCGTGGTGGCTGCTGCCACATCCAGCAGTGGGTAATTGACAAGCACTACTTTGCTGAAGTTGAACTTGTAGGTGAACCTCTTCCCTTTGGTCTTGTGAAGAATCCGCTTGTTGTAATAGTAGCTGTGGGGGGAGGGAGGACGGGGTCGAAATGAGAGCCCAAGGTCCGTGCTCTGTACCAGCCACAGAGCACCGCTGGGGAAACGGGCTCACAGACACCCCCCGACCAAGGTCCCAGGAAGGAAGAGGTGGGGCGGGTTCCTGGCCTGTGTGGCTCCAAAGCCCAGAGCATGGGTCCTTCCTTGTTGCTCGCCTTCCCCTCCAGCGGGCAGTTACACCCACAGAGAGCCCTGTGTGGGATCTAATGGGATTCTGCCCCAGGAATCCAGGAAAAGCTCCCAGGGGCAGGGCCCAGCCCTCCTCACCGCAGGGCCCGGCTCAGCTTGTCGTAGTTCATGTGGGGTTTGCACTTGCGGATGCCCCAGAGCCGAGCCACCTCATCAGGGTCCTTGATGACAAATTCCCCGTAGTCCCCCTGCCAGGCGATGACACCCTGGTACTCCTCCTTCTGCAGCAGCTCCAGGATAAAGTGCCACAGCTGGATCTGCCTTGAGCCGGGGGACGACTCCGGCTTGTAGGCCCAATCCGGGAAGGCAAAGCCTGGGAACAGGAGGCAGGGGAGTGGCCTGTGCTTGGAACGCAGAAGTCACCCAACCTCCCCTGACTCCTGGCCTCTTGACGAGGAGCTGCCCGGCCTCAGGCGTCTTTAGGGACCCCACTCCCACTCTCCACACCCCACCTGCTATCTAACCCCCACACGGCCCCGATAGTGAGACGAAACTCGGCACTGGGCCCTTCTTGGGGCACCGCCCTCCCAGGTTCAGTGTCCAGAGTGGAGGGCAGGAGGCGCCAGTGGCTGCGTCCTGGGCTGGGGGGGGGGGGCTAGGAAAGGCCAGCATGCAGGGACAGGCACCCCTTCCCAGCATCCGCCTCTCTCTCCTGGCCCCCACCCTCCTGCCCAGCCGGCTCCGGGAGGTCTTTAGTCTGCTGCATTCTGAACAGCCTGGGCTTCAGCCTCTCCTTCCTCCCCGTGCTGCCTGCTCCATCTCCCCAGAGCTCTCTCCAGGGGCTGCCCCGCCCCGCACCTCCAGGCTGAGCTCTGTGCACACATCTCAACATCTCATGTATTTATGCCTTTCGTGCCCTTGGGTCCCCTCCCTGCATCCATGCTGTGTCAATCTGAGAGCAGGGTGTCGCCCTTGAGGGACATCAGCTGCACCCTGGGACACAGATGCACCAGACTGGCACACTTCTGCAGGGGCGCAGCACACCAACACGATGTGCCACCAAGGCAGACACACCATCAACATTGTACACCCATCAACACACACAGCTACACGTCCCCTTAGAACTGCGACCTACCTCAACACAGCCATGACAAGACACACACGGGACCCCAAAGACCCAAATAAGACAGAATGTGGTGGAGATGGTGAGTCAGCACCAAGACCCACATGTCAACCTGTCGGGCACACACAGGGTGGCACCATGACTGAACAGCCTCCCCCCACAAGCACCCACACTCTCAACACCCACAGCTCACTCAGCAGCTCAGCAGTACACATTCCGCACTCAGATGGCATCTTGCACCCCGCTCTCCAAACATGCCCGCAAGTTGGGAGGAAATGGAATATGCTTGCCACCCTAAATCTCACTATCCAGAAGGCCCCCAACCCTGAGTCCCATCTCTGTGCTCACTCCTGGGCCACATTATCTGTCCCCTTCCCTTTCCTCAGAGCCCCCAGACTCTGACATTAGAGCAGAGGCAGAACTGGCCTATGAAGAGCTGTGAGCTGTGCAGGAAAGGGAAGGAGGTTCGTGAGGGAGGGGAGGCCGAGCAGGGAGACCTCCTTGTGTGTGATCCCCGGTTCCTCGCCCTCTCTGGCTTCTTAGGATTTCAGGGGAGGGAGGCAAAGAGGAGCAAGGTCTGGCCCAGGCTGCGTGGTATATAAACAGTTTCCTCCCTGAAGGGACTTTTCTCTCACCTCCATGTTGAGTCTTTCTCATCTCAGACCCCAGGGCTCAATCGACACATGAGCTCAGGCCTATTCCACACCCGGAATGTGCCCCAGTGGGGAAGCAGCTCTCACAGACACACCCACACAACCCCAAAGAGGACAGCGCAACTGGCCACACACAGGAAGACAACACAACCCCACCCAGAACACCACCTGTCCTCAAGTGTGTTGTATCTGCTGAGACACACACACACAACTAGAGAGAGGACCCACAACCTCAGTACAAAGACACACATTGTCACAGACAGCTCCAATACTCAGTCACACTCAGCGACACAAAGATGCAAGAAACGCTGGGCACACATCAACACAGACACAGCTCCCAACACAGAGGCCCAGGGGCCACACACCCTCACAACCCATTAGGAATACCACACATCATATGACAGACCTATAAAGACCAGGCGAAGGGTCTTCACCCCACTGAGGCAGGTGCACACTCAGCGAGCTGACAGCCCCTAAATCCTAAAATGTAGACACACTGGACATCCCAAAGAGACATGACACGCCCAGCTCAGAGACACTCAGGTCGCCTCAGTTGTACACGTACAAGTACGCACACCAGCTTGCACAAAGACACTGCACAGACACAGTCTCCTAGTGTGACCCTTTCTTCCAGAAACACACGAGAGTGACACAGGGTCACACTACAAGGCCCCAAGTAACCAGGCACAGTCTCAGTCTCCACAAACACACCCAAGTGCACATGCACACTGCCCATCTGAGGAGCATGTGACTTGGACTCACATGCACATCCAAGCTAGTCTGACTGTCTCCAACCCCAGCTCTGAGCATCCTCCTCTGAGCAAGTCGTCCTCGCTCCCAGGGACCTGGCTGCCTCCCACTGCCTGGACAGTCCTGTCTGTCCATTTGTCCACTAGCACCTGGCCTAGTGCCCTCTCTGGTCCCGTCTCTGCTCCAGCGGTGCCTGTGGGTCTCCAGTCCGCCTGCTTCTCTGCCCACAGGTCCTAGCTGACAGCAGACTGACACATGCACAACAGACAGCCCAAGATCTCAGGCCTCTGACTCCTTCTTGGATCCTTTCAGACCTCAATACCTCACCCACCCCACAAAGACTCTCACATCCTAGCAGGTAGGTGGTGGGGACATCTGGCTGTGAAGTTTTTAGCCAAGTTTTTCATTAAGGGATTAGATTCAAAGGACTGTCTGACAGAGAGAAGAGAAGAAGAGATCAGAAAGGAGGGGACACTGGGAAGGCCCAAGGGGTGGGGGGTGGGGAGTTTGGGCCAGTTACCGGGGGTCCAGAGAGCCGGCAGGGCAGGCGGGGCGAAGAGAAGGTCGGAGACGCAGCTACAGTCCATGGCGGCGCCGGCCCTGCAGAGAGGCCGGGACAGAAACGCGGGGACAGGCCGGGGTAGGCAGGAGAGACAGATAGGGGTCAGCGCCAAGACCCTGTGCGTACTCACACCCGCCACCTTTCCCCCCACATTCTGCCCTGGCCCCCTCGGCCGCTGGTCCTGGTCCCTCTCCTGGACCCTTCCCTCCCAACCGCTCGGCAGCCTCCCCCGACTCTGCCCCTCTGCCACAAGCGGGTGCTCCCAGCCTCCCTCCCCGCCACTCACTCGCGCCCACACTCGCCGGCTCGCCCAGCCCGCCCCACACCTTCTCTGCCACCATCTCTCCGTCCCCGTCCTGCTCTGTGCGTCTCTGGGTCTCCCCTGTCTCTTTCTGTGTCTGCCCGAGATTTCTCACTCTGAGCCTTGCTCCCCCATGCCCCACCCCGGCTGGTCCCCCGGGCTGGTTCTTCGAGCCCCGCAAAGCCCTGCGTTCTCCTGTCCTCCCAGAGCTGGCCGAACCAGTGCTTGCCCGACGGGCAGGGAGGGGACAGGCCGGGCCCCTGCCCCCCACCCCCTGGCAGAGCACCCCCACATACACCCCTCCTCCAGCCTCCTTCAGGTCACCCCACAGACCCCAGCCACTTGGACCTGCTTCACCAGACACCTCTTCCTCCGTAGATCTGCCTCCTCCTGCCAGACAGCCCCTCCGACACTGCTTCCGTTAGCTATGCCTCCCCCTCAGGCCCCCACTCCCTAGACACCTCTCTCTTCAGGCACCTCGTTCCCCCTCAGATACCCCCTTCTTTGGCCCTCTCTCAGCATCTTTCCCCTCTCTGACAGCCCCTCCCCCTCCCCACCCCAGACACCCCTCTCCTTAGATACTTCAGCTCCCGCATACTCTCCAATACACCATTCCTCTTAGATTCCCCACTGTTCTCAAAGATCCCACACACCCCTCAGCAGCCCAGACACTCTGCTCCCCCTTAAAACCCACATCACCCTTCGGACACCAGACAAGACTTGTCACGTGGCCCATTTCCCCCAGACTTGTCCACAGACACCCGTGCCCCAGCACCTAAACCCGTCTACTAAGGCCCCGCCCACACACTCCCCTCTGGCGGCCAGTCCCCCACGCCTCTGCCCGCTCAGGGTCGCCCTCTAGTCCCACTTCCCATCTGCCCAACTTTCTGTTTGTCTCCCTCCCAATCTCTCTCCCTCTTTATCTCTCTCTCTCCTCATTCAGCCTCTCTTTTTCTTCTCTTTCTCCTCCCACCATCTCTCCCATTTCTCTGTCTCTCTTCTCTCTTTCCTTGTCTCCCCTCAACCTCAGCGGCCTCTCCCCGTCACTGCGGCCTCTGTCTCTCTCCATCTCTCTCAGTCTCTCTCCATCTCTCTCGGTCTCTTACCCTCCATCACTCAGTTTCTTTTCCTATTTCTCTCTCTTCCATGCCCATCCCCATCTCTTTTCTGCGTCTCTCCCCCACCCCTTCTGTCTCTCTAGCCAGTCCTTCCATCTCTCAGTCTCTCTTGCTCCCTCTCTCCACCATCTCTTTTCCTCCTTCTCACTGAGTTTCTAACCCTCCCATCTCTGTGTCTCTCCCCCACCCTGTCCCTGTCCTCATCTTCCTCCCATTTGTCACCCCACCTCTCTCCATCACCCCGACTCCCACCTCTCCCCGTCCACCTCTCCCACTTCCCCAGCTCTCTCTGCCTCTCTGGGTCCCCCCCTCCTTCCTCCGCTCCATCGCCCCCCCCCCCATTGGCCCCTCTCATTTCCGTGTTGGTTTTGATTTCTCTTCCCAACGCTTTCAACTCCCCGCCGCCTCCTCCGGACACGTTATAACGAGGAGCCGTGGGATCGGCGCTCCAGGCCCTGCTCCCACGCTCCCCCGCCGTCTCTCACGCGCGTCTCTGCCATCTCGCGGTCTCTGCCCGCCACTTCTCCCCTCTCTGTCTCATCAGGCCAGTCAGGACGGGGTCCCTGCATCCTCCTCCAGTGTTGTCCCTTCACCTGCATTTCCCTCTGGCTGTCCTGGCTCTAAGCCCTGCGTTTTTGAGGTCCCATGTCTCAATCTCTGGGTCATGCCTCCCCCCCCTCCACGCCCAGTGTCTCTACATCACTCCGCTTTTACGTCTCTGGTCTCCAGGTCTCTCTCCCTCACATCCCATCTCCCTATCTCTCTGTCTCTGTTTTTCCAGATCTCTATCTGTCTGTCTCCACGTCTCTCATTCAGTCCCCGTGTCCATCTCGTGGGGCCCCTTTGATCTCATGCCGCCCCTGGCGCGCCCCTGGTCCCATTGATCACCAATCGACCAACAGACGGAGCGGGCCTGCGGGGCTGGGCTGCGAAGCTGGGCAGGGGTCCGGTAGGACAGCCGCAGTGAAGGACAGACAGACAGCCCCAGCCTGGGTGGCTGTGGAGGGGGAGCTGCTGCACCCCCTGCGGCTCCCCACTGGCCTGCGCTGTGCGGATGGGGACTCCGGGCAAGCTTTAATTTTTAATTTTATTTTGCTTCCTCCACCCCCCTGCCCCCCATCTCCACCGCCCGCAGCCATGGCACTGAATGTGTGTGCGCTGTGCGTGTGCACGCAGCAGTGTAGAGAGAGGCTGGGCAGGCCACGGCTGCCAAGCAGATGTACAGACCCACACACCAACCCAGGCATACACACACAGTGTCACACACAACACATCACACAGACACCTGTCAACAAAGCAGTATACATGTCACACACAACACAACACATAGATACATGCCAACAAAACACAAACCACAATGTCACACACAACATACCACACAGATGTGTGATGCACACATCAACAAAATCATATGCACAAACATTATCATAACCAACACACATTACATAGACCCGAACAGCAACTCAAGCATACATACCAATGTGTCACACAACCCAGACATGTCTGTCAAAATAATCATACACACACCACACACACCACGACTGTCACACATACATCATGACACAGACATTCACATAGAAACAAAAATGCACAGTTATACACAGACACACACACAAGACACAAGTCAGTTCGGCCCCATACATAAACAAAGACCCACAATCACAAATCATAGACAGGCGCACACTAACACACTCACACACCAAAGTTCACAATCAATGCAGATATATAGACCTACACTGACACAATGCCACACAGAAAGAGAGACACACCCAGGCACTCAGCCATACGTACCAACACAGCAAAGCCAGTCACACACAAGTGACATAAAAACACAGTCACACAGACAAGCACTAGAGACTCTGCATGCACATGTGCTGTGTCATGCATGGAGACAAAGATGCACACACATACACACACATACACATGGACCAGTCTGAACAGGGGCGCACTCAGACCCTTTGTCATTCTGGGTGAGGCGCTGGGTAGGGACAGGGGTGGGCACTCAGAGGGAACCCCACCCAGAACCCCACTGCTCCTGCTGCCATCTGCCCAGCTGTCTGCCTGTCCATCCACCCACCCACCCTTCTCGAGCATGTCTCTGCATGTGCACACATGCGTGCAAGGTGTGCACTGTCTCGAGCCTGCTTCTGGTGCTGCCTCTCTAGAGACAGGTCTCCTGGCCTCTCTCAGACCCCACTGGCTGTCAGTCTCTCTCTCTCTCTCTCCCTCTCTCTCGCTCTCACTGAGAGTCTTGTGGTTCCATCTCTATGTCTTCCTCTATCTCCAAATGTCTCTGTTTGTGAGTGTCTCTGTTTCTGGGTGTTTCTGTCTCTCTCTGTCTCTCTGCATCTCTCTTCGCCTCCCATCACTGGGGTCCCCTGGGCTGGGGTTTAACCAGTTGTTTTGATTTCTCTAAGCTGCTCCGGCCGCCTCGGGAGCCGCCTCGGGCCTTGCACCCTCCACCCAGCCCCTTCATCCCTCACCCAGCCCCCCACCTCCCCTTAACACAATCTGCACAAGTGGAATGAAAATTGATTTTTTTTTTAAATTTCATATCTTCTCCGGGGCTCTGTCTAAAGAGGAGAGAGATGCGGACCAAGACCCTTCTCCCTCTGCCGCCCCCCCACCAACAGCCACACACTGAACGCCTGGACACACACACACACACACACACCTGACATGCCACCTGCACCCACCCAGGGGACACACTTCTCCCTACAACACACACTCATACAGGACATATCCATACACAGGGCAGAGACACACAGTGGGTCCCCCTGCACACACCCTCTCCAGACACCCACCAGTGGGCACACTTCCCACACCACACACAGCCTGCCTGCCTGCTGTCACACACTACACGTGTGCATGTTCACTCGCACACCTGTCCACATAGACTACGGCCACAGCCATGGGTACACAAACCCAGGCTCAAGGACTGCCCCATCCCAGGTACTCAGGAGGCCCCGAGGAAGACAGGGTCAGGAAGGTGACAAGGACTTTCCTACCAGGACTTGCCCTCCACCCCCAAGGTCACCCCCACTCCTGCCCCTGCCCACATCAACCAAAGGCTCTGGCCTGAGCCTGGGTGAGGGCATCTCACACACCACTGCTTCTCTCGAGGCTACACACTGTCATCCCCACACAGGCTGGCTCCTTTGAGAGCTGGCTTGTCCCCACCCAGGCACACAAAACACAGGAATGGAAACACACAGGCACACAGAACACACACAGAAGCACCAAACATAAGCCTGCTTTCACACAGCATCATAGGGCATCAGCTCACACAAGGAGTGCACACACGCAGCACCCAACAGTCACACACAGTACACACCCACTCACACCGTCTCTAACAGCCTGTAGGGCTGGTCACACAGTATTACGCACTCAGTTCTTAGGGTCTGACACTCCTTACCCACCCAGCCTGTGACATTCTGCTCCGCAGAGTGATCACACACACGCACAGACACACACAAAAACATTGTTCACATCTGATCTCGAATTCAGACACATGCCCACAGGCTCTGAGACACAACAGCAACTCCTCAGACAAACACACTGCCATACACGTTCAAACAGCCTGTCTCTGATGCACCAACTTGGGGGGGTTTCTGTGACCTCCCACAGCAGCTCTTTGCTGAGCTCCTCACGCCCACCCTCACCGGCTGGGCTCCTGGAGTCCTGCTGGGGCGGCCTCACTCAGTCCTTCCACCCTGTGTCCTGTGGACAAAGTCACTTCTCCCCGAGATGTGGGCTATCCTGTCCTGGTCATTCAGGCATGCCACATGGCCACCCGACTTAAGAATTCTAGACATGCCTGACCTGTGGAGGCGCAGTGGATAAAGCGTCAACCTGGAAACACTGAGGTTGCTGGTTCAAAACCCTGGGCTTGCCTGGTCAAGGCACATATGGGAGTTGATGCTTCCTGCTCCTCCCCCTTCTCTCTCTCTCTCTCTCTCTCTCTTTCTCTCTCTCTCTCCCCCCTCTCTAAAATGAATAAATAAATAAATAAAAATTAAAAAAAAAAAGAATTCTAGACATGCCACAACTCCAGAGGTTTTGGACAGTCACACCAGATGTTCACACTGGGTTCTGCTCACAAGTCACAGACATGCTCACAAACAAGACATGCATGGTTTTACTAGGGCACCCAGACTTAGTCACCTGTGCCCAGGAATGCACACATCTCCACACATGCACACATCTAACATTCACACAAGTCACACAGTCACATGAAAAGACAGCCAAGACTCTCCCACACTCATATGTAGTGTCACACATCACACACACAGTCACTATAGCTTACACAGAAATACACACACACACACACACACACACACACACACACACACACACACACGGGAACCTCTGCATTATACAAAACTGGCTGAGGGACAGATTGCAGACAGACAACAGGACACAGGCTCCCAGCCCAGAGAAGGTGTCTGTGACACTGGTTTAGGGTGGTTGGAAGGCACCAAGCCAGGGCAGAGACAGAGACCTCACACCCATTCTCTCCTCATCTCTCTCTTCAGCTGGCATCTCTGTCTGGGGCCGTGGGTCTCTCTGGGTCTGTCATTCTCCCTGAGTCCCAGTCTCTGCACGACTGTCCCTGGGGCTGCGGCCAGCACGCAGAACGGTGTCAGTGGGGGGAGTAGTGAGCGAGTGTCCCTAGGGTGGTGGGAGCCGCAGTGCCACGCACCCCGCCTACCAAACAGCACAGGGAGAGGGGGGAGGGAGGCAGAGGCAAATCGCTCTGCTACACAGACCCAGAGCTCGGGCTGCTCCCCCACCCCTGCAGGAGGGGCCCTGCCCCGCCCTTCTGAGGCCCAGAGAGATGGGGAAGTGCTGGGAGAGACAGAGAGAAGGAGAGACACCCAGAGAGGGGCAGAGACACAGAGAGGGACAGAGAGAGGAGCAGAGACAGAGACGAAGTGGGGAGAGATCCAAGTCAGAGAAACTGGGAAAAGGTGAGTGAGTCAGAGAGGCTTGACAAGGTGAATTAAAGAGCTAGAGGTTAAGGGGACAGAGCTGTGGAGGAGAGACCCTGGCCAGGGAGGAAGGAGAGGAGGGGGCAGAGAGGCGGAAAATTGAGGGATTAGGGCAGAGGGGAAGGAGTAGACGAGGGAGAGCAGCAGCTGCAGGGCAGAGGTGGGAGGGATGGGAAAGGCCTGAGAGGCTGGTAGGCCAGGCTGGCCTCAGTGTGGGCTCAGGACCACTGAGAGCCCACCTCAGCCCTTAAGCAGTCTGGGCGTGTCGGCTCAGGGCTACCTCCCCAAATCCAAACCCCTCCCTTCCCCATCCTCATCCTCCTCACCTCTACCTGGCGCCATTCTCCACACCCCAACCTGCCTCATCCTGAACCCCAAATTCTTCCTGGTGCAAGGTACTCCTTGATTCCAGCTCTCTCCCTGCCTCCTCAGCTCCAAACCCCAGGCCCCCAGGCTGCCCTGACTGGGCCTTCGGGCGCTCAAGCCTTCCGCCAGAGAGACCGTGACAGACGGGCACTGGCTGGAGTGCCTAAGGGGCAGGGCCGCTGTGCGTCCTGTTCAAGGGGCTTGGTGCCAAGGATGTGCTCAGGAAAAAAATTGTTTAAATGGAACTCAGATGAAATGGAGTGAAGCAGGGTAACAGAGACAGAGGAATGGTGAGTCAAAAGGACAGAAAGTCAGAGAACAAGGGACAGAAATGGAGGTGAGGCCACAAGACCTGAGGCAAAGGGGCAAGCAGGCAGGACTTAGTCACCTGTGCCCAGGGATTGAGAGACAGGAATGGAGCAGAGAAGCAGAGGGACAGGTAGGTGGGGCTCTGAGACACAGAAACAGAGAAGAACAAGAAGATAAATGGATAAGGAAATAGGCTCAAAACTGGGGGAGAAGTACAATGACAGATACATGGGGTCAAAGGCCCAGGAAGGCAAACACAAGGGGCAAAGTGGGACAGTGACAGGGGAAAGAGACAGAGGGGACAGCAAAACAGTAAACAGAGAACAGGGCCTGAGCACCTGCCTGGGGCCAGGTGTGGGGCCTGGGCTGGCTGGAACTGGGTGCCTGGGCTGTGGGGGATCCCACAGGGCCAGATAAGGGCCAGGGTCCAGCAGGCTTGGGGAGGCTCGGGGCTCCAGGGGCATCTCACGGTGCTAATTCAGCGCCATCGATCAGACGGGATGAGAGCAATAAATTATTGTGACAAGATGCAATCCTGGTCCGTGCACTGTTGCCGAATGGATCGATCCCTGTCCCCAGCCCCACACTGGTCCCGTGCCCAGGCCTCAGCCGGGACGCCTCTCTCCATGTCTCTCTCCATTTCCCCACCACACATGCTCCCATGGACAGTCAGGCAGGGTTGCAGCCCTTGGGAAGAGACAGGAACAGAAAAGGACCTATGGACAGAAGATCAGCCCCAATCTGTCCTGGGTCCTCTCACGGCCCTAAGCCACTCACCCCATCCTAAGCATGACCCCATGACCTGGGAGGTAGCAACTGTCATAATACCCATTTCACAGATGTGGAAACTGAGGCTCAGGCAGGGAAAGTAACTTTGGTTAAAGCTTCAAAGGGATTAAGGTTGATGCCTGGACTTAAATGGGGGTCAGTATAACTTCAAGCCCTTCAACATTTGCACCATCAGAGGAGAAAGCGTGAGACAGAAAAGAGGAAGCATGAGACAAACAGAGAGAGAGTGAGATAGAGTGCAGGACACAGAGACAGAGTCAGAGAGGTATAAAGAGATGTGAAGAGATACAGAGACACTGAAAAAGAGACAGGAATGTGGAAACACAGACAAAAAAGAGAGAAACCAAGAGGGAGGAAAAGAGACAAAGAGAGACAGAGACACAGAAAAAGAGTCAGATTCAGAGATAGACAGGCACAGGAGGAAATGGCAATGAAGACAGCAGAAGTGAATAAAGGTAGGACGGGCACGTAAGAAACATAAGCGCATAAAGAAGTGCCTGTAGAGATGCGTAGTTCCAGAGACCAAGGTGTGTCTGAAGAAACAGGTGTGTGGTAATAGGTAGCTGTGCTAACTCCATGAGGCTGAACAGGAGCAGGTGGGAGTGAAATTTGGATGACAAGCTTGGCAGGGAGTCAGTGTCAAAGTGGCCGCTATGAGAGCAGGGAGGTGCCCTGCCTGAAGGCAGGAGGGGAGGGAGAACGTAAGGTCGGGTGCTGGAGAAGCAAGCCTGGCCCCAGTGACTAGCTGGATAGAGAGTCTTTGGAGGAAAGAGGCCACCTGCTAGGCAGGTGTGGGAGGCAAGAACATCTGAATGACTGAAGTCACATGGCCACAATTTGACTTAAACCTCCAATATCTACCAGTTTCTGAGACCTCAAAGAAATAACTCTATTTCTCTGGATTCAGTTTTCTTCTCTGTAAAATGGGGATAAGAGGAACACCTGCCTCCTAAGGCTCTTGGGTGGATGAAATGAAACCATGGATATGAAGAACTGAGAACAGTGCCTGTCACAGGGGCCGGTGTAATAAGCGGTAGCTGGGAACATGCTGATTAGGTGCTACTGAAAGAGTGCTCTGGCACCCAGCAGCGGCAGCAGCACCTGAAGCGTGTTGAAAATGCAGAGTCTCAGGCTCTACCCCAGACACGCTGCACTAGATCCTCTGGGGTGAGGCCCAGACCTCTGTGTTCCAACATGCCCCCGAAGTGTTTCTGAGACATGCTGAAATCTGAGAGCCTCAGACCTAAAGGATTCTGTACAATACAGTGGGCAAGTTGTGTGGACGGCTGGGAACAGATGTGACGTGTGTAACAAACGCTACAGGTGTTACTAATGCTCACCATAAAGGTATTCCTTGAGGAGATAGGTGGCTGGGGACATGTTCCGTGAAAAGGCACAGGTATTTCCGAGGGTAGCAGGCTGGAAACAGATGTGAGGGGTCTGAATGTTTATCTCCCAAGGTGTGGGGGTGACACATTGCACAAGCACGTAGTGAAGTAAATAGAGCTGAGACAAGGTGGTTGTGGGTACAGTGTTTGAAAAAGCTATGAAGGGATTGGGGTTACATGGATTTTGATGGGGAAGAGAGGGTAGAGGTGGACCCAGTGTTGGGAGTTAGGTGCACATCTGTGGGGCAGAAGTGTGGCCCACTTTGGCGACAGGATCGGGAGACAAGGGCTATGGAAAGACCCAGTTGAAGACATGTAAACCAGAGAGAGATTAAGGAGGGTGTGGAGTTCTCAGTACCTATTTGTTGAAGAAACAAGTGAACGTTGTACCAGGGCAGGTAATGGTGCCTGAGGCAGACAGGTGAGGAATTGGCAGGTGTGTAGATACTGGTGTGACCTTGTCCAGCAAGAGAGAAAGTGAGAAAAATGGGATATTAGGTATGTGGGAAAAGAAGATAGATAGATAGATAGATAGATAGATAGATGATAGATAGTACCTTAGTACCTAAGGGGTAGGTATGAGGAAATAGGTATACAGGTAAAGCATACCTATGGCCAAGGACAGATTCCCTGCCAAAATGTGTGTACGTGTGAAGTGGTGTTGTGTGTTATGAAAGACAGTAAGACAGAGAGAGACAGAGAGACAGTGAGGAGTCACACCCAAGGCAAACAGCAAGTGTGCAAGTCAAACAGGTAGGACTTGCAGAGGACAAGGGCTTGTAAGAGACATCATGGCAGGAGAAAGACACAAGGAAAATGAAACCCAAGGACTAAGGTGTGTGTGAGCAATCAGCTGGTGTTGCGTTAGCAGACAGGTGGGATTGGTGCACATATTGTCTGGGATGACTCACCTGAAATGACAAGTGTGAAAGACAGATGTGAGGGAATCAGTTGAAAGTAGGTGTATTTATGGGAAACGATGGGAGATGGAGTCTGAGTGAGCTAGGTCCAGGCAGAGAGAGGGGTGTGAAGCAGGTGTGTTCATGCTTCTGGAAGACAAAACAGGTGAGAGGGTGGACAAGATTAGTGTTTTGAGGGAGAAGTATGAATAAGAGCCAGGAGGGTGGGAGAGGACAGGTGTTACCTGAGGACAGACCAGGAGGATGCACATGTGAGTGCTATGTGCAAAGGAAGGTGTGTGTGTACGTGTATGTTTGTGAATCTACTGCTTGAAAGGACGCGTATGTGAAGAAATATAAATGTGTAAGAAACAAGTGTTTTTGCCGTTTCAGGGGACAGATGGGATGGTGTGGGTGCAAGGAGGAAGGGGCAAAGAGATGTGAAATGAGACAGATGCCAGGATTCAGGTGGAAAGAGCAGGTTTTGAGGAACAAGGCTTGCCTAGAGAGGCAGGTAGAAAGAGCCGCTCAGGTATGACAGATAGATCATGGGTATCTTTAGGGCAGGTTTCAAGGTGAAAAGTGTTACTTAGAGGGGCAGGTAAGAGTAAATAGGTGATACCTGCTGAGACAGATGAAGGAAACAGGTACAGAGGATATGTGTTACCTGCGAGGAACAGGTATAAGAAGACAAATGTTACCTGAAGATCTAGATGTGAGGAACTGAAGGAGGAACACTGATGTGACAGGTGTGTTGATAGACAGGTGGGGACACAAGGTGTTACCTGAGGCCACAGGTGTGTGCAGCATGACTCTTCCTAGTGGTTTGATGCCTGGATTTCACTCCCACCCCTCTCCCACCCACCCTAGGGTGTCCATTCTGGTTCCCCCGTCCCTCCCACGGCTCTGGTCCTCAGCAGAGCACACAGTTAGTTCTGGGCTCAGTAAGGCTCGGCCTGCCGGGCAGCGGGTGCTCCTCAGGCTGCTTGGCGATGCGGAGCGCGTCTGGGCCTCCGCGGCGGCCGGCAGGGCAGGGGGGGGGGCGGGCGGGGAGGGGGGGCCGTTTAGCCGTGATAGATCCGCGCGCCGCTTGTCTCTTAATCTCCGGAGCGACCGATCGATTCGCTATTTCCCTTTGTTGCCAGAAAATTCGATCCTGGGCCTGGAATTAGGTCCCCGGCTTAATCTGAGCGGAAACCAACGAGGGGGAGACAGAGACAGAGATGCTGGGAGAGACAGAGACAGAGAGAGAGTCAGAGACAGAGTCAGAGACAGAGAAATGTTGAGAAAGAGAGAGATGGGCAAGGAGATTCTGAGAGACAGTCTAAGAGTTGGACCCAAAGAGATAGAGATGCTGCAAGAGACAGAGATAAAGAGTCAGAGACAGATTCTGGGAGAGTCGGAGGTGGATGCATAGATGCTGGAAGGAGCAGAGACACAGCTAGGAGAGATGCAGCCAGGGGAGCGATGGCGGAGGTGGCCCAGCATGGCCTTGTGATGGCTGTGGAATGAGTGGGACAGAAAGGTGTGTGGCACAGTAAGCCGCCTGACCCCAGAAGGGCATGGCCCCTTGAAAGTCAGGGCCCAGACTGTGCTCTCAATCCCGAGTTGTGCACACACCCCAAAATTGGCCCAAATATCTTTCCCACAGCCCCTTTGACGCCTCACACCAAATATCCAGATCCTTAGCCTTGAACGAACTCCAGTTCCAAATATATAGCTCCCAGTTCCCCAAATCCAACTCCCCCATGCTAACCCAGCCCCAAATATTCACACACCCAGTCCTGACCCCAGCCCCAAACAGCTCGCAATTCCAACTACCCAGTCTCCAGCGCTGTGCTCTCGGGTCCCAAATTTCAAGCCCTCAGCCTATCCTCTAAACCCCACCAGGATGCCGCATGTCCAGACTCACCCTCAGGTCGGCCCGCCAGCCCCATTCACAAATATTCAGACCCCTGTTTCTCCCGGCCCCCCTCTCCCGCACTCACACACATTTCCCAGGCCCCTAGCCCAACTCCTATCCCGGCCCGTGCCCGGAGGGCGCACCTCCAGCCCTCTCCTCTTCTCCGAGCTCCCCAGGGATGGACGCAGAGTCCCACCGCCCCCACAGCCGGGGCAGCGACCCCACCGCCGCCCCGCCTCAGGCTCCCGCAGCCGGGCTCCAGAGGTCTCCCGGGAGCACTCCTGTGCCCCGGCCCCCGCCCGGGGCAGGAATCCCCGCCCCCCATCCCCGCCCCTGCGCGGCCCGCCGCTCACTCACTTGCTGGGTTTGCGCATCCGCACCGGTCCGGGGAGAAGTGTTTAAAGTTCGGGTCCCGCAGCCATGGCCCCGCGGCGTACAGGGGAGGGGGCGCCGGGGCGGGGACAGGGCAAGGCAGGGGAGGTGCGGGGAACCCCAGGGGTGGGGGCGCAGCAACAGGGGGCGCGGGCAAGGCGCGAGAGTCACTGAGAGACCCAGACAGAGCAGAGGGAAACCCAACACAGAGAGACAGCAAGAGACCCGGCCGAGCAGAGACAGGGAGATGCAGAGACACGAAACAGAGACGCGCGGAGAGACACGGAGAGGCGGGAAGCTGGAGACAGAGCTCTGCGCCCGCTGCGGTGCGGCGAGCGGGGCGCGGGCCCGGACCCAGGGCGCGGGGGGTCGGCCCCCTGCTCCTCCTCCTCCTCCTCTTCGTCTTCCTCCTCCTCCCGGGGCTGCTCCACGCGCCGCGTGCCTCCCGCCCTCGCGGCCGCCCGGCCCGGCTCGGCGCGCAGATATATGGAGGCGGCGGCGGCGGCGGCGCGGGGGAGGGGGCGGGAGCGCGATCGATGGAATATAATTTTCCTCAAACTCGGAAAATAAAGTTCAGAGCTGATCAAATTTGAAAACAGATGTCGAATCGCGACTCTAAATAAGGTTCGATCCCGGGACTGAGAGAGTAGGGGTGGGGGCGGGGATGGGTGGAGAGGTGGAGAAGCCCCCCTCCCCTCTCTGCCTCGCCCCCTCACCATCCTGAGGAGGACGCCCTTGGAAACACCTACCAGGCGAGAGGTGGAGGCCATACCCCTGCTGGACACGCGTAATTGGACATGACACACACACAGCCTGGATAGTAGACACATGAACATAAGGACACACAGATACAGTAACACAGATAGTGCAAGCACACTCACATAGGACAGCCTAGTGGGCACATGGACTCACAACCCTACTTAGGAACACACAGAGAAGCATATATACAAAGAGATGGACACACAGCCTGTGCACACTGACCTACCCTGACCCACAAACTGGACACAGGGACACACAAGATTCATGGTGACAGGCAGCTACACACCACCCTCTGACACACAAAGCCCACACTGACACGTGAGCCTGGGGCATGTAGACAGACACACAGAAAATCACACCTGGAACTCAGGGCAGGCACACTGACACTCTCCTCCTAATGCCCACTCAGAGCACAGTGCACACCTGCCTACAGGGACAGGGAAGAGCCCAGCAGATCTGTTCCCATTGAAACAGCAAGTAAATATCCCCTGGCCTCAGGCCCTGAGAGCAGAAGCCCCTAGCCTCTGACTTTGGTTCCAGTCCTGACTCCCTAGCTCCACGCTCATTATCCACCCTCCTGTCCCCTCCTTGGTGCCTTCCCTTTAGCCTTTCTCCC